>NC_083338.1:11159744-11530106 GCF_019175385.1 Lycium barbarum
TCGTGTGACCCGTTGGTACTAATCACTGTCAAAACAGTGCAGGTATACTAGTGCTAAATAAATTCTCAAGCAAAAGTCCTGAATAGTACTGCTTTAGACAAAAAAAGGGACTCACACAATCAATTCCTCATTTCAGAAAATCTAGTAAAAGTTTCCAAGTCATATAGCGGAAATGGTTTGGTGCCGATGAATGAAGGTGCAGATAAATGAGGTTTAGATCATATGCAGCCTGTAAATGTACACAGTTTTAAAAGATAATGATATATGCAAGAATGTACTATTGTTATCATGGTCTGAAGAGGATGGAAGGCAAGCCAATTAGCGACACTTCAAGTAAAACATCAAGTTAGTTCCAAATTTTTTCTAGGGAAAGAGGATCAACAGTTCCTGGGAATCTTGATTCAAAATAGCCTAATCCTCTATGTGCTTGGAAAAGAATGATGCATGACCATAGTGCTAGGTAAGTATGGATTCTACAGAAGAACACTCAAGAAGATTTTGGATGGCACAAGCAGTCAAGTAGAGGAGGCAAATACCAGTTTTTCTTTGAGAATGCCAATACACAGGACCAACAAAGTTTTCCAGAAATTGATGTCAAGCAAATTTGAAATAGTACAGTCCAAAAGCAAGCAGACAAGCTCATTAAATGTGCAGAAAAATGAACAATTTTCCTGAAACCAAGTAGTGCAAAAAAAAAAAAGTACTTTATCCCTTTCAAAATCCCTTCTCCCTTCAGTTTTAGACCAAGTTACACTTAGGTGGAGTAAAAACCAAGTAGAAGATATCCCTTCCTACAAATAGCACACTACAACTACTTACTTGAAGAAAAAACAAAACCAGTTTTGAACAAAATCTTTTAATCTTGAAATGAAACTTTGAGGTTGAAATTACCCCTTGAGACAACAAATAGGAAATCACCAAGAATTAAGAGACGCTAAATGATTTGTAGCACATCTACCTCAGTCTAGATGATAAAATTGCTAACGAAGGAAATCTCAAAACACTTAGTAGGCACAGACAGTTTCAAAAAGAAGAAGCAAAGACCAAAAAAAAAAAAAATAGACAGGTCTAATCTTTAAAAAAAAAAACAGTAAGTATCAAGTAGTTTTTGAAGAGAAGAAATGGGTAAAGAATAAACCACTACTACATCAACCCAAGATTAATCAAAACTAATCCAAACAAGTCACATATGCCAACTTATACCAAAAATGAACCAAGCACTAATTGTCTCAAAAAACAAGCAACCAGATAAGTTGAATTATAGCCCACATGAACTCAAATTAATATAGAGCTAATTTAGAAGTAAGTTCTATTAGGTGAAGATATTAGGTCAAATTAATATCACTAAATATGATATTACTAGTTACTAAAAATGGAGCAAAAGGCAAGAAAAACTTCACAAGAACCTTGAACTAAGGCAGTACCAAGTCACAGAATCAAGAAACTCAATCATCACAAGCAAACAAAGCTAATCTAACCCCATAGAGATACCTTATCACATTATAATCTGCCTTATATCAACACAGGATTCTAACAATCTAAGTGAGAGGCACCTACTCAAGCCAGCCCACTTCACTTATCAAAATCCATCCATTTTAAGAGACAATTAAAGACCAATGTGAGGAGAACATGATAATCTAGGTGACATCAAACACTCATGGATACTTAAATCCAACTGAAATGAACCATAGAATGCTAAGTAGTAATCAAATCCTAGAACTACCAAATCAACTCTTAACTTTTCATAATTAGCTACGAGTAAGCAAAACACTATGCACCAAAACCTAACTAATCGATACAAACACATATTTGACTAACAGGAATCACACAAGAACACATAATAACTGAAATAAACCACAAATAGTAAATATTGAAAAAACAAAGAATGCAAAGTATGATATTTACCTTTTTTGGGTGCAACCTTGATCAAGAACGGATTTGAAGACAAAATCCTCCTCAAACTCGAACCACAATACCAGAAAATAAAACAAGAAAATAAATTTTAGCCATTGGATGGTTTCAAATCTGAGTTCAAAACCCCAAAAAATTATACTAGGCAATTTATGGTTTCAAAATTAGATTTCAATTTCAAAACTCAACTCTTGCCTCTTTTTTTTTCCGACCCTTTTACTCGTGAATGAGGTTTTCTATTTATAGAAACCCCAAAACATAAACAACCAACACAAACATCGATGTGGGACAAATGAACGATGGTCAAGATCATCCCAAACAATAGAAGATCGACGGTGGAGTATATGTTACATCTTGACAGAGCAAAAAACTTGCATAAGGGCTCGTTTGGATGATTTCTGGTGAGAGAAGGACGAAGCTTTAAAAGCTTCGTCCGCTCCTCCACATTTTATGCCTCCAACCGATGGGACACAACCCTAGCCCCTAAAAGTTTGTTTGCAAAATGGCCCCTCCAAAAAGAGGCGGACGGGCTTGGCGGAAGGTTCGGCCGTGTCGGGTCCGACTGGACAAGGTTCGGCCGATTTTGTTTTTTTTTAAAAAACCTGTCCCTTCATTATACATATATATGATTAAAAAAAATGTCCCCACCCCTTTAATAAATTACATGTATATGGATGTATATCACACATATACACTCACATAGGGGTAATGCGGGTATTTGGTAAAATGGGCAAATGTTTAAAATAATAAATTGGAGACTAATTAGTTAAAAGACATCAAATTATGAGATACAAATTATTTAAAAGCCAATAAATCAAGCTCTTTTGCAAGTATGGCCTGAATTGGTCAAAAATTTAAAAAGAAAGTTTGCAATTATACCCTTCGCAACAAAATCAGAAATTCCCTTTATTAAACTATCTAATTATTACAAAATAATTTAATTATTGAAAATATAGTCTCAATTTGGTATTAATGTTTCCAATTAAAACTAATTTGAATTAATAACCTTAATTAATTTTCCAATTGATTGATTATCTCAATTAAAGTTATTTGGGAGGCTAGAATTGCAAAATGGCCCCGACTTATCTTGAACCATGAATTGGTTAATTACGGGGAGGTCATTTATGGTGGAACTTAGAAATCAAATGAAATTGTATTTTGTCAATACTATTTTCGTCAACAAAAAAAAAAGCAGGTAAACAGGCAAAATTCAAAGCTTGACGGGTAAAATAGTAATTTTGTTAATTTACTTGAACTCTTTGGATAAATAAAATAAATTGCTTTCTTATCTAATTTCTTGATTTTTTTTATTAATTATAATGAACAATTGTTTTAAAATTGTTCTGAGGTTGATAAATTTAAAAAGTATTTCATAAAATGCCGTAAAAATGCTGTAAAATACTAGTAAAATTTCTGGATAATTAATAGAGCCTTGAGGGTTCCCTTATTAATTTATAGGAGTAAAGCATTGGCCTGAATAATTATGTAAAAATCATGCAGGTCCTCTGTGAGTGTGCAAGTTATTTTATTTATTATCCAAGGACTCTGAGTAATCAAAATAAATTACGGGAGGTCAAAAATTAGGTGTCAACAAATGGTAGAGTAGCTGATGATTGTATCTTTAAAAGGTTAGATAGGATATTAGCAAACTATTCTTTTCAAGAAGGATACTAGCATTATTTGATGGAGCCGTTCTATCAAAATCCACCACTCACACAAATCTAGTTTTAATACCAAATAAGCAAACTGTCTAAAGTTTCTCAGACTTAAGGACGATTAGTCTGTCAAATTTTATTAACAAAGTGATCTCAAGGGTAGTTCATGATAGGTTGGTATGTATTATTCCTACTTTGATTTCAACAAACCAGTCAGATTTTGTAAAAGTAAGAATCATATTTGAAAATATTCTCCTCACCCAGGAGATAGTTTTAGCTATTAGATTGAGAGGCAAGCCTGCTAATGTAATTATAAAGTTGGATATGGCCAAGGCATATGATAGGGTTTCTTGGAAATACCTTATGCATGTATTGAGGAAGATGGGGTTTACTGAACACTAGATTAACATAATTTGGAGATTTATTGCAAATAACTGGTACTCAGTTTTATTAAATGGACAAGCTATAGGTTTTTCCCAATCAACTAGAGGGGTGAAACAGGGGGATCCTCTATCTCCATCACTGTTTCTATTATCTGCTGAAGTTCTGTCAAGAGCCCTAAATTCCTTAGTTGAATATAGGAGTTACATAGGGTATAGGATGCCTAAATAGACTGCTTCTTTAAATCATCTAGCTTATGCTAATGATATAATAATTTTTGTATCAGCAGACACAGAATTCTCGAAGAGCATCGTGGAAGTGTTGAGAAAATATGAGCAGTCATCTAGACAGCTCATTAATAGAACCAAAAGTTCTTATTACATGTATGCTAAGGTGAACAGTAAGCTAATTCAATCAGTGGGCACACTTACTGGCTTTGCTAAATATCAGTTACCCTTTACTTATCATAGTTTTCCTATCACTCATTCCAGGAAGAAGAAGGTGTTCTATTATGAACTTATTAAGAAAGTGAAAGGGAGAATTCTTTCATAAAAAGGAAAACTGCTATCATTTGGGGGAAAGGCTATTTTGATCAAAAGTGTCTTGCAGAGTATGCCAATACACTTACTTTCAATCTTAGATTCTCCACCATAATATTTTTTCAAAATATTTTTGGAGTAATAAGGAGGATTAGAAGAGTAAACATTGATCTGATTGGAAAAATACATGTTTACCAACTCAGGAAGGAGGTTTGGGTTTTAAATCTCTTTTTGATGTTTCAAATACTTTGTTTGCCAAATTGTGGTGGAAGTTCAGAACTACCAACACACTTGGTCAAATTATATGTGGAACAAATATTGTAAAAAAGTAATCCCTACTTTGGTACAATGGAAAGGGGGAACACAGGTATGGAAGAAGATGCTAGAGGCAAGAGAAACCGTTGAACATGAAATCTGGTGGGAAATACAAGCAGGGTCTTCAAATGTCTGGTATGAAATTTTGGACAAAATTGGGAGCTTTACATTGTGTGGTTCGATCTGATTTTCCACTTAATGAGGGACTAGAGGAAGTGGCAGAATTAATACAAGCAGGAAGTTGGAAGGAAGATATGTTGCAAGAAACCTTTCCAGTAGATATTGTGGAGTTCATTAAATCTGATATCCACATTGAGCAGCTACAAGGATATTGGGACAAACTTTGGTAGATGCCAACTAGCATAGGTGAATTCACTGTAAACAGTGCTTGGAATATTCTGAGGCATAGAGAAGCAAAGCAACGAGATGATAAGCAAATGTAGATTACTGGGATTCCTTTCAATTTATGATTCTTTATGTGGAGACTATGGAAGTTTAAACTTCCAACAGATGATCAATTGAAGAGAATGAGAATAGCTGTCGTTTCTAGATGTTATTGTTGTTCTATTCCACAACAAGAAGAAACAATTAACCATCTTTTTGTATCAGGCAAATTTGCAAAAAAAGTCTGGAGAATTTTCATGAATGCTGCAAGTTTGCATATAAATCTCATCCAAATTCACCAAGTTATCAGATCATGGTGGGAAACAGATTGTAAGAGCAAAATTAGGCCAATTCTATAGGCGGTACCTAATATGATAACTTGGGAATTATGAAAAAGAAGAAATGCAATAAGACATGGAGGTAATGTGAGTTTGAAGAGAGTGGTGCATGAAGTGAATAATAATCTATTTTACTTAGCTAAACTAGGTATCCCTAGCTAAAGAACATCCCTTATCTATGGCCAGATCTGGTAAATTTCTTAGTAGGATACAGTTCTATGATTAATACTAGAATTGTTTACTAGAAGATTCCTAGTGATAGATGTTACAAATGCAATAAAGATGGTGCATCAAGAGCAAATCCTGGACCCAGTTCATATGGCTTCTGTGTGAGGGATTGGAAAGGAGATATGGTTTTTGCTCAATGGAAGAAAATAGAGGAAACTACCAATGCAATTTCTGAGGCAAGGGTAGTGATGGAAGGAGTAAGGTTTTGTGTGACAAAGAAGAGCCTACTAGTGGTTATTGACACTGATTCTACGCTGATAAGGAATATTTTGAATGGAGAATGGAAAGCACCTTGGTGTATTGCCTCTTTAGTTGACAAAATAAGAGTTTTGATGGAGGACAATAATATGACAATACAACATGTGATTAAAGAAGGAAATAAAATGGCTGATTTTTAACTAACCTAGCTTTTGATTTTGCAGGTATAATAAGTTTTAATAATTTTTTTGAACTGCCAAGTGCAGGAAGAAAAATCATCAATGTGGAAAAGCAACAAATACCACATCTTAGAATTAGGGCAGCAATGAATACCAATCATCAAGTAGGACTATAAGAGATAATGTAATTCAACCAGGACAAAGGCTTCATTGGTGGTATTAGCTTTGGCTCATTCGATTGAGGCCCTAGTAATAGTTGAAACTTTATCTCTAAATAATAAAGACAATTCCATCAGTAAATCTATCAAGCACACAAGATAAAAAGCCCAATTTATCTAAAAGGGGCTTTATTTCAAAGAGGAGATGATTTTACCTGCCAGCTACATGGTTCCTCGAACTAACAGGCATGGATGAGTTTCAGATCTGGCTTATTCAATTGGACGAGCTTCATCTTCTTCGGAGTGGGTTACTCCTTGGATAAAGTTTTCACTGCACCAGGTGAGAGGTTTTTAGGTGTGATTATAGTGAAATTTTTATCGAAAAAGATGAAGTTGGTACCTTGGAAGTAGCTCAGATTAGAGATTAATTCATGTAGCTCCGACGAGTTGAAGTGATTTATTGTCTTGGAATCATAGCTTTGCAGAGTTTTTACAGCTCTGAAGATGTTGATTTTCGGCTCCCCCATCTTCGCTTCTAGCTCCGATGGACTTTTGCTGGCTTTGTGACAGTAGAGGTTATTTAAGGCTTCGTTTGGGTGTTGGGTGGAGGAATTAGGCAACTTTGCGTTTTTGGTTTATCTGTTTGCCCTTTGGACTTTTTATTTTATTTTCTATTTGCTGCTATGTACTACTTTATTATTTTAATAAATATTAACCACTAAGTGAGTATACAAGAGTAAGAAGATTAGGATGCCCTGAGAAAAGGAGAGGCGTAAGCAACGGAGGAATGTTGCTAAAAAGGGTTAACTCAAGCCTCAAGATGGGAATCTTGAAGGTAAGTACAGCGGCAAAGAACCATTCGAGTGAACCTCGAAAGTAAGTATACGGAAAGAATGGAGTATGTGGTATGGAACGGAAGACGAATGTAAAGGGTTCGAAATCAGATTCTGATGATGTAACACCTCGTAAAACTTGAACTAGGTGTGAATGTGTAAAAATCTAGTATTAAGATGATATTATATCTATATGATTCCATTCTTGATGAATTCGGGTGGAAGATGGTCGTTGTGAAGTCAAACCAACTAGTGAAGTCCTTAAGGCCTCTTAAATTCGCCTAAGTTTTGGTAGGTTTGTCTTCTGGGCTATTTTCATGAAAATGTGTTGCAAATTTGGAAACATTTCCTTCATGAAAGTTGTAGATATTTGAAATAGCTTTCCAACGGTAGGTCGCCCAGCCCAAGAAAATTTACTTACAAAATGTTATGCCCGTTTTACTGAATCCTGTCTTCGCTGGAAATTTGGCCTGTGTTACGGTGAGACGTTACGGACCGTAACACGTGTTACGGACCGAAACATGAACCGTAACATCTCAAAAATTTCCAGAAACTCTCTGGAAATTTCCAATAATGGACGGTCCAAAGAACGGTCCGTAACACGAAGCACGGTCCGTCCTTTGGGGGCGTCCTTTGGCCCGTTTTCACCAGAAAATTATAAATAAGACCCTTGTTTTGTTTATTCCCCCACTTTCTGAACAACCCTAAGGACGAAAATCATTCCTCCAAGTCTCTAAATCAAAGGTAAAAACATCCCTAACATTACTAATCGATTCTAACATCAAACACATGATTCTTAACATGATTCTTGTGACCAAAACCTAGGGTTTGCAACATAATTCTTCTCAAAGTGATTCAAGCTAGGGTTTGAGTGTTCTTCATTAGAAAAGTGAATTGTTAAACTTTGTTTAACATATTAAGGTATGTCTCTTTTAAAAATCATTGTTGACTATAGAGGTGATTCGTATGTCTCTTTTGAAAATTCTTTTTGACTATGAAAGTGATTTGGATGTCTCTCTTTTAAAAACTTATTTTGAATGAAAGTCACTTTTTGAAACTATTGTTGGAAGTATAAATTTTATTCAAGATTCTTTAATGAATGAAAGGAAAAGTAATCTTTTCATGTTTCTTGAACTCTAATTCATGTCTAAATGGTGGTTAATGTGTGTGAGGGGACAAACCCACATTAAACCTAGATTGTAACAAACCCTATATATGTATAAGATATTATGAATGTTTTCATCTATGAGAGATGCTTAATAATGATGGTTAAGAGTTGGTGATGACATTCTCATTGATGAATTGGGACATGAAAATCTTTTGTAAAGAAGTTATATGTTTTCAAAACTTTGATTGGAATGACTTATTCATTCGATATGGCATAATGAACTTTAATGTTATTGATGGTGTGACTACTTTGAGACAAATTGTGAATCGGCTTCTATGCCATGGACTTTGTTGTTGTGTTTTCCTTGCTATTCGGGAGGAAGAGTAGCCACTATGGATCCTAGTGTATTTATTGCCTTGCCATTCGGGGGGGGGGGGGGGGGGGGGGATAGTGGCCACTTCCGAGTTCGCTACCTGGGGTGTATTAATTGCCTTGCTATAGTAGCCACCGTGAATACATATTCCGGTGTATTGCGCAGTGTGCCTTGCTATTCGAGAGGAAGAGTAGCCACCGTGAATCCATATTCAAGTGTATTACGCAGTGTTGTTGATATTGAGTTGGGCCTATATGGGAGATTGTGATATCCATCTTTATTATGGAACTGGTATTTATGCCTGATCGATTTAAAGCACAATTGAAACCGGGATTTTGAAATATCTTTATAAACTGTTTAACAAATGATATTAAGAATCATAAAGTGGAATGACAGTTTTTATACTATCTTTTCAGAACTGATTTCTTTATGTATTATTATATTTTATTTTTATATTACTTATCGTCCCCGAGGCACTCACTGAGTACGAAGTACTCAGGCATACCATTGTTGTTTTTGATGGTATGTTAGGTAACGGAGGAGAGCAGGTTCTTGATACTTCAGGCGCTTAGGAAGGATTTCCTGTTGCTGCTGATTTGGTGAGCCCACACGTTCATTCGTGGGACACCCTATTATCTTGTTCATTTATTATTAGTTTTGGGTTGCGTCCCGATGAGTCAAACTATTACCTCTTTATCCTAGAAGCTCCATAGTATACATTCTTGTGGGTAGTTGTTGAGTTTTGTTAACTCTTGGGCGTTGTCACGTTTTGATTAACCTTTGCGATATTAAAGACTTCCGCTGATTTAGTTCATGTATTCATGATTTGTTACATTTAATTTATAAACTGTTGGAGGCAAATGTTGAACCTGGCGGGTTCAAGTATTATTATAGTGTTGTTTAGGTTCTTCCGATGTTGTTCATGACGTCGGATGGCGGTCACGTCTAGGGTGGGTTTTGGGGCGTGAAACGCTTGGTATCATATTAAGGTATGTCTCTTTTAGAAAAGTGAATTGTTAAACTTTGTTTAACATATTAAGGTATGTCTCTTTGAAAAATCATTGTTGACTATAGAGGTGATTCGTATGTCTCTTTTGAAAATTCTTTTGGACTATGAAAGTGATTTGTATGTCTCTCTTTTAAAAACTTATTTTGAATGAAAGTCACTTTTTGAAACTATTGTTGGAAGTATAAATTTTATTCAAGATTCTTTAATGAATGAAAGGAAAAATAATCTTTTCATGTTTCTTGAACTCTAATTCACGTCTAAATGGTGGTTAATGTGTCTGAGGGGACAAACCCACGTTAAACCTAGATTGTAACAAACCCTATATATGTATAAGATATTATGAATGTTTTCATCTATGAGAGATGCTTAATAATGATGGTTAAGAGTTAGTGATGACATTCTCATTGATGAATTGGGACATGGAAATCTTTTGTAAAGAAGTTATATGTTTTCAAAACTTTGATTTGAATGACTTATTCATTCGATATGGCATAATGAACTTTAATGTTATTGATGGTGTGACTACTTTGAGACAAATTGTGAATCGGCTTCTATGCCATGGACATTGTTGTTGTGTTTTCCGTGCTATTCGGGAGGAAGAGTAGCCACTATGGATCCTAGTGTATTAATTGCCTTGCCATTAGGGGGGGGGGGGGGAAGAGTGGCCACTTCCGGGTTCGCCACCTGGGGTGTATTAATTGCCCTGCTATTCGGGATGAAGAGTAGCCACCGTGAATCCATATTCCGGTGTATTGCGCAGTGTGCCTTGCTATTCGAGAGGAAGAGTAGCCACCGTGAATCCATATTCCGGTGTATTACGCAGTGTTTTTGATATTGAGTTGGGCCTATGTGGGCGATTGTGATATCCATCTTTTTTATGGAACTGGTATTTATGCCTGATCGATTTAAAGCACAATTGAAACCGGGATTTTGAAATGGCTTTATAAACTGTTTAACGAATGATATTAAGAATCACAAAGTGGAATAAAAGTTTTTATACCATCTTTTCAGAACTGATTTCTTTATGTATTATTATATTTTATTTTTATATTACTTATCGTCCCCGAGGCACTCACTGAGTACGAAGTACTCAGGCATACCATTGTTGTTTTTGATGGTATGTTAGGTAACGGAGGAGAGCAGGTTCTTGATACTTTAGGCGCTTAGGAAGGATTTCCTGTTGCTGCTGATTTGGTGAGCCCACACGTTCATTCGTGGGACACCCTATTATCTTGTTCATTTATTATTAGTTTTGGGTTGCGTCCCGATGAGTCAAACTATTACCTCTTTATCCTAGAAGCTACATAGTATACATTCTTGTGGGTAGTTGTTGAGTTTTGTTAACTCTTGGGCGTTGTCACGTTTTGATTAACCTTTGTGATATTAAAGACTTCCGCTGATTTAGTTCATGTATTCATGATTTGTTACATTTAATTTATAAACTGTTGGAGGCAAATGTTGAACCTGGCGGGTTCAAGTATTATTATAGTGTTGTTTAGGTTCTTCCGATGTTGTTCATGACGTCGGATGGCGGTCACGTCTAGGGTGGGTTTTGGGGCGTGAAAAGCTTGGTATCATATTAAGGTATGTCTCTTTTAGAAAAGTGAATTGTTAAACTTTGTTTAACATATTAAGGTATGTCTCTTTTAAAAACCATTGTTGACTATAGAGGTGATTCGTATGTCTCTTTTGAAAATTCTTTTTGACTATGAAAGTGATTTGTATGTCTCTCTTTCAAAAACTTATTTTGAATGAAAGTCACTTTTTGAAACTATTGTTGGAAGTATAAATTTTATTCAAGATTCTTTAATGAATGAAAGGAAAAGTAATCTTTTCATGTTTCTTGAACTCTAATTCATGTCTAAATGGTGGTTAATGTGTGTGAGGGGACAAACCCACGTTAAACCTAGATTGTAACAAACCCTATATATGTATAAGATATTATGATTGTTTTCATCCATGAGAGATGCTTAATAATGATGGTTAAGAGTTGGTGATGACATTCTCATTGATGAATTGGGACATGGAAATCTTTTGTAAAGAAGTTATATGTTTTCAAAACTTTGATTGGAATGACTTATTCATTCGATATGGCATAATGAACTTTAATGTTATTGATGGTGTGACTACTTTGAGAAAAATTGTGAATCGGCTTCTATGCCATGGTCTTTGTTGTTGTGTTTGCCTTGCTATTCGGGAGGAAGAGTAGCCACTATGGATCCTAGTGTATTAATTGCCTTGCCATTCGAGGGGGAAGAGTGGCCACTTCCGGGTTCGCTACCTGGGGTGTATTAATTGCCTTGCAATTCGGGAGGAACAGTAGCCACCGCGAATCCATATCCCAGTGTATTGCGCAGTGTGGCTTGCTAGTCGGTAGGAAGAGTAGCCACCGTGAATCCATATTCCGGTGTATTGCGCAGTGTTGTTGATATTGAGTTGGGCCTATATGGGCGATTGTGATATCCATCTTTATTATGGAACTGGTATTTATGCCTGATCGATTTAAAGCACAATTGAAACCGGGATTTTGAAATGGCTTTATAAACTGTTTAACAAATGATATTAAGAATCACAAAGTGGAATAAAAGTTTTTATACCATCTTCTCAGAACTGATTTCTTTATGTATTAATGTATTTTATTTTTATATTACTTATCGTCCCCGAGGCACTCACTGAGTACGAAGTACTCAGGCATACCATTATTATTTTTTATGGTATGTTAGGTAACGGAGGAGAGCAGGTTCTTGATACTTCAGGCGCTTAGGAAGGACTTGCTGTTGCTGCTGATTTGGTGAGCCCACACGTTCATTCGTGGGACACCCTATTATTTGTTTCATTTATTATTAGTTTTGGGTTGCGTCCCGATGAGTCAAACTATTACCTCTTTATCCTAGAAGCTCCATAGTATACATTCTTGTGGGTAGTTGTTGAGTTCTGTTAACTCTTGGGCGTTGTCACGTTTTGATTAACCTTTATGATATTAAAGACTTCCGCTGATTTAGTTCATGTATTCATGATTTGTTACATTTAATTTATAAACTGTTGGAGGCAAATGTTGAACCTGGCGGGTTCAAGTATTATTATAGTGTTGTTTAGGTTCTTCCGATGTTGTTCATGACGTCGGATGACGGTCACGTCTAGGGTGGGTTTTGGGGCGTGAAAAGCTTGGTATCATATTAAGGTATGTCTCTTTTAGAAAAGTGAATTGTTAAACTTTGTTTAACATATTAAGGTATGTCTCTTTGAAAAATCATTGTTGACTATAGAGGTGATTCGTATGTCTCTTTTGAAAATTCTTTTGGACTATGAAAGTGATTTGTATGTCTCTCTTTTAAAAACTTATTTTGAATGAAAGTCACTTTTTGAAACTATTGTTGGAAGTATAAATTTTATTCAAGATTCTTTAATGAATGAAAGGAAAAATAATCTTTTCATGTTTCTTGAACTCTAATTCACGTCTAAATGGTGGTTAATGTGTGTGAGGGGACAAACCCACGTTAAACCTAGATTGTAACAAACCCTATATATGTATAAGATATTATGAATGTTTTCATCAAAGAGAGATGCTTAATAATGATGGTTAAGAGTTAGTGATGACATTCTCATTGATGAATTGGGACATGGAAATCTTTTGTAAAGAAGTTATATGTTTTCAAAACTTTGATTGGAATGACTTATTCATTCGATATGGCATAATGAACTTTAATGTTATTGATGGTGTGACTACTTTGAGACAAATTGTGAATCGGCTTCTATGCCATGGTACTTTGTTGTTGTGTTTGCCTTGCTATTCGGGAGGAAGAGTAGCCACTATGGATCCTAGTGTATTAATTGCCTTGCCATTCGGGGGGAAGAGTGGCCACTTCCGGGTTCGCTACCTGGGGTGTATTAATTGCCTTGCTATTCGGGAGGAAGAGTAGCCACCGCTGAATCCATATCCCAGGTGTATTGCGCAGTGTGGCATTGCTATTCGGTAGGAAGAGTAGCCACCGTGAATCCATATTCCGGTGTATTGCGCAGTGTTGTTGATATTGAGTTGGGCCTATATGGGCGATTGTGATATCCATCTTTATTATGGAACTGGTATTTATGCCTGATCGATTTAAAGCACAATTGAAACCGGGATTTTGAAATGGCTTTATAAACTGTTTAACAAATGATATTAAGAATCACAAAGTGGAATAAAAGTTTTTATACCATCTTTTCAGAACTGATTTCTTTATGTATTATTATATTGTATTTTTATATTACTTATCGTCCCCGAGGCACTCACTGAGTACGAAGTACTCAGGCATACCATTGTTGTTTTTGATGGTATGTTAGGTAACGGAGGAGAGCAGGTTCTTGATACTTCAGGCGCTTAGGAAGGATTTCCTGTTGCTGCTGATTTGGTGAGCCCACACGTTCATTCGTGGGACACCCTATTATCTTGTTCATTTATTATTAGTTTTGGGTTGCGTCCCGATGAGTCAAACTATTACCTCTTTATCCTAGAAGCTCCATAGTATACATTCTTGTGGGTAGTTGTTGAGTTTTGTTAACTCTTGGGCGTTGTCACGTTTTGATTAACCTTTGTGATATTAAAGACTTCCGCTGATTTAGTTCATGTATTCATGATTTGTTACATTTAATTTATAAACTGTTGGAGGCAAATGTTGAACCTGGCGGGTTCAAGTATTATTATAGTGTTGTTTAGGTTCTTCCGATGTTGTTCATGACGTCGGATGGCGGTCACGTCTAGGGTGGGTTTTGGGGCGTGAAAAGCTTGGTATCATATTAAGGTATGTCTCTTTTAGAAAAGTGAATTGTTAAACTTTGTTTAACATATTAAGGTATGTCTCTTTGAAAAATCATTGTTGACTATAGAGGTGATTCGTATGTCTCTTTTGAAAATTCTTTTGGACTATGAAAGTGATTTGTATGTCTCTCTTTTAAAAACTTATTTTGAATGAAAGTCACTTTTTGAAACTATTGTTGGAAGTATAAATTTTATTCAAGATTCTTTAATGAATGAAAGGAAAAATAATCTTTTCATGTTTCTTGAACTCTAATTCACGTCTAAATGGTGGTTAATGTGTGTGAGGGGACAAACCCACGTTAAACCTAGATTGTAACAAACCCTATATATGTATAAGATATTATGAATTGTTTTCATCTATGAGAGATGCTTAATAATGATGGTTAAGAGTTAGTGATGACATTCTCATTGATGAATTGGGACATGGAAATCTTTTGTAAAGAAGTTATATGTTTTCAAAACTTTGATTGGAATGACTTATTCATTCGATATGGCATAATGAACTTTAATGTTATTGATGGTGTGACTACTTTGAGACAAATTGTGAATCGGCTTCTATGCCATGGTCTTTGTTGTTGTGTTTGCCTTGCTATTCGGGAGGAAGAGTAGCCACTATGGATCCTAGTGTATTAATTGCCTTGCCATTCGGGCGGGAAGAGTGGCCACTTCCGGGTTCACTACCTGGGGTGTATTAATTGCCCTTGCTATTCGGGATGAAGAGTAGCCACCGCTGAATCCATATCCCAGGTGTATTGCGCAGTGTGGCCTTGCTATTCGGTAGGAAGAGTAGCCACCGTGAATCCATATTCCGGTGTATTACGCAGTGTTGTTGATATTGAGTTGGGCCTATGTGGGCGATTGTGATATCCATCTAATTTATGGAACTGGTATTTATGCCTGATCGATTTAAAGCACAATTGAAACCGGGATTTTGAAATGGCTTTATAAACTGTTTAACAAATGATATTACGAATCACAAAGTGGAATAAAAGTTTTTATACCATCTTTTCAGAACTGATTTCTTTATGTATTATTATATTTTATTTTTATATTACTTATCGTCCCCGAGGCACTCACTGAGTACGAAGTACTCAGGCATACCATTGTTGTTTTTGATGGTATGTTAGGTAACGGAGGAGAGCAGGTTCTTGATACTTTCAGGCGCTTAGGAAGGACTTTCCTGTTGCTGCTGATTTGGTGAGCCCACACGTTCATTCGTGGGACACCCTATTATCTTGTTCATTTATTATTAGTTTTGGGTTGCGTCCCGATGAGTCAAACTATTACCTCTTTATCCTAGAAGCTCCATAGTATACATTCTTGTGGGTAGTTGTTGAGTTTTGTTAACTCTTGGGCGTTGTCACGTTTTGATTAACCTTTGTGATATTAAAGACTTCCGCTGATTTAGTTCATGTATTCATGATTTGTTACATTTAATTTATAAACTGTTGGAGGCAAATGTTGAACCTGGCGGGTTCAAGTATTATTATAGTGTTGTTTAGGTTCTTCCGATGTTGTTCATGACGTCGGATGGCGGTCACGTCTAGGGTGGGTTTTGGTGCGTGAAAAGCTTGGTATCATATTAAGGTATGTCTCATTTAGAAAAGTGAATTGTTAAACTTTGTTTAACATATTAAGGTATGTCTCTTTTAAAAATCATTGTTGATTATAGAGGTGATTCGTATGTCTCTTTTGAAAATTCTTTTTCACTATGAAAGTGATTTGTATGTCTCTCTTTCAAAAATTTATTTTGAATGAAAGTCACTTTTTGAAACTATTGTTGGAAGTATAAATTTTATTCAAGATTCTTTAATGAATGAAAGGAAAAGTAATCTTTTCATGTTTCTTGAACTCTAATTCATGTCTAAATGGTGGTTAATGTGTGTGAGGGGACAAACCCACGTTAAACCTAGATTGTAACAAACCCTATATATGTATAAGATATTATGATTGTTTTCATCCATGAGAGATGCTTAATAATGATGGTTAAGAGTTGGTGATGACATTCTCATTGATGAATTGGGACATGGAAATCTTTTGTAAAGAAGTTATATGTTTTCAAAACTTTGATTGGAATGACTTATTCATTCGATATGGCATAATGAACTTTAATGTTATTGATGGTGTGACTACTTTGAGAAAAATTGTGAATCGGCTTCTATGCCATGGTCTTTGTTGTTGTGTTTGCCTTGCTATTCGGGAGGAAGAGTAGCCACTATGGATCCTAGTGTATTAATTGCCTTGCCATTCGAGGGGGGAAGAGTGGCCACTTCCGAGTTCGCTACCTGGGGTGTATTAATTGCCTTGCTATTCGGGAGGAAGAGTAGCCACCGCGAATCCATATCCCAGTGTATTGCGCAGTGTGGCTTGCTAGTCGGTAGGAAGAGTAGCCACCGTGAATCCATATTCCGGTGTATTGCGCAGTGTTGTTGATATTGAGTTGGGCCTATATGGGCGATTGTGATATCCATCTTTATTATGGAACTGGTATTTATGCCTGATCGATTTAAAGCACAATTGAAACCGGGATTTTGAAATGGCTTTATAAACTGTTTAACAAATGATATTAAGAATCACAAAGTGGAATAAAAGTTTTTATACCATCTTTTCAGAACTGATTTCTTTATGTATTAATGTATTTTATTTTTATATTACTTATCGTCCCCGAGGCACTCACTGAGTATGAAGTACTCAGGCATACCATTATTGTTTTTGATGGTATGTTAGGTAACAGAGGAGAGCAGGTTCTTGATACTTCAGGCGCTTAGGAAGGACTTGCTGTTGCTGCTGATTTGGTGAGCCCACACGTTCATTCGTGGGACACCCTATTATTTTTTTCATTTATTATTAGTTTTGGGTTGCGTCCCGATGAGTCAAACTATTACCTCTTTATCCTAGAAGCTCCATAGTATACATACTTGTGGGTAGTTGTTGAGTTCTGTTAACTCTTGGGCGTTGTCACGTTTTGATTAACCTTTATGATATTAAAGACTTCCGCTGATTTAGTTCATGTATTCATGATTTGTTACATTTAATTTATAAACTGTTGGAGGCAAATGTTGAACCCTGGCGGGTTCAAGTATTATTATAGTGTTGTTTAGGTCTTCCGATGTTGTTCATGACGTCGGATGACGGTCACGTCTAGGGTGGGTTTTGGGGCGTGAAAATCTTGGTATCATATTAAGGTATGTCTCTTTTAGAAAAGTGAATTGTTAAACTTTTTTTAAAATATTAAGGTATGTCTCTTTTAAAAATCATTGTTGACTATAGAGGTGATTCGTATGTCTCTTTTGAAAATTCTTTTTGACTATGAAAGTGATTTGTATGTCTCTCTTTTAAAAACTTATTTTGAATGAAAGTCACTTTTTGAAACTATTGTTGGAAGTATAAATTTTATTCAAGATTCTTTAATGAATGAAAGGAAAAGTAATCTTTTCATGTTTCTTGAACTCTAATTCATGTCTAAATGGTGGTTAATGTGTGTGAGGGGACAAACCCACGTTAAACCTAGATTGTAACAAACCCTATATATGTATAAGATATTATGATTGTTTTCATCCATGAGAGATGCTTAATAATGATGGTTAAGAGTTGGTGATGACATTCTCATTGATGAATTGGGACATGGAAATCTTTTGTAAAGAAGTTATATGTTTTCAAAACTTTGATTGGAATGACTTATTCATTCGATATGGCATAATGAACTTTAATGTTATTGATGGTGTGACTACTTTGAGAAAAATTGTGAATCGGCTTCTATGCCATGGTCTTTGTTGTTGTGTTTGCCTTGCTATTCGGGAGGAAGAGTAGCCACTATGGATCCTAGTGTATTAATTGCCTTGCCATTCGAGGGGGAAGAGTGGCCACTTCCGAGTTCGCTACCTGGGGTGTATTAATTGCCTTGCTATTCGGGAGGAACAGTAGCCACCGCGAATCCATATCCCAGTGTATTGCGCAGTGTGGCTTGCTAGTCGGTAGGAAGAGTAGCCACCGTGAATCCATATTCCGGTGTATTGCGCAGTGTTGTTGATATTGAGTTGGGCCTATATGGGCGATTGTGATATCCATCTTTATTATGGAACTGGTATTTATGCCTGATCGATTTAAAGCACAATTGAAACCGGGATTTTGAAATGGCTTTATAAACTGTTTAACAAATGATATTAAGAATCACAAAGTGGAATAAAAGTTTTTATACCATCTTTTCAGAACTGATTTCTTTATGTATTAATGTATTTTATTTTTATATTACTTATCGTCCCCGAGGCACTCACTAAGTACGAAGTACTCAGGCATACCATTATTGTTTTTTATGGTATGTTAGGTAACGGAGAAGAGCAGGTTCTTGATACTTCAGGCGCTTAGGAAGGACTTGCTGTTGCTGCTGATTTGGTGAGCCCACACGTTCATTCGTGGGACACCCTATTATTTTTTTCATTTATTATTAGTTTTGGGTTGCGTCCCGATGAGTCAAACTATTACCTCTTTATCCTAGAAGCTCCATAGTATACATACTTGTGGGTAGTTGTTGAGTTCTGTTAACTCTTGGGCGTTGTCACGTTTTGATTAACCTTTATGATATTAAAGACTTCCGCTGATTTAGTTCATTTATTCATGATTTGTTACATTTAATTTATAAACTGTTGGAGGCAAATGTTGAACCTGGCGGGTTCAAGTATTATTATAGTGTTGTTTAGGTTCTTCCGATGTTGTTCATGACGTCGGATGACGGTCACGTCTAGGGTGGGTTTTGGGGCGTGAAAAGCTTGGTATCATATTAAGGTATGTCTCTTTTAGAAAAGTGAATTGTTAAACTTTGTTTAACATATTAAGGTATGTCTCTTTGAAAAATCATTGTTACCTATAGAGGTGATTCGTATGTCTCTTTTGAAAATTCTTTTGGACTATGAAACTGATTTGTATGTCTCTCTTTTAAAAACTTATTTTGAATGAAAGTCACTTTTTGAAACTATTGTTGGAAGTATAAATTTTATTCAAGATTGTTTAATGAATGAACGGAAAAATAATCTTTTCATGTTTCTTGAACTCTAATTCACGTCTAAATGGTGGTTAATGTGTGTGAGGGGACAAACCCACGTTAAACCTAGATTGTAACAAACCCTATATATGTATAAGATATTATGAATGTTTTCATCTATGAGAGATGCTTAATAATGATGGTTAAGAGTTAGTGATGACATTCTCATTGATGAATTGGGACATGGAAATCTTTTGTAAAGAAGTTATATGTTTTCAAAACTTTGATTGGAATGACTTATTCATTCGATATGGCATAATGAACTTTAATGTTATTGATGGTGTGACTACTTTGAGACAAATTGTGAATCGGCTTCTATGCCATGGTCTTTGTTGTTGTGTTTGCCTTGCTATTCGGGAGGAAGAGTAGCCACTATGGATCCTAGTGTATTAATTGCCTTGCCATTCGGGCGGGAAGAGTGGCCACTTCCGGGTTCACTACCTGGGGTGTATTAATTGCCTTGCTATTCGGGAGGAAGAGTAGCCACCGCGAATCCATATCCCAGTGTATTGCGCAGTGTGGCTTGCTAGTCGGTAGGAAGAGTAGCCACCGTGAATCCATATTCCGGTGTATTGCGCAGTGTTGTTGATATTGAGTTGGGCCTATATGGGCGATTGTGATATCCATCTTTATTATGGAACTGGTATTTATGCCTGATCGATTTAAAGCACAATTGAAACCGGGATTTTGAAATGGCTTTATAAACTGTTTAACAAATGATATTAAGAATCACAAAGTGGAATAAAAGTTTTTATACCATCTTTTCAGAACTAATTTCTTTATGTATTAATGTATTTTATTTTTATATTACTTATCGTCCCCGAGGCACTCACTGAGTACGAAGTACTCAGGCATACCATTGTTGTTTTTTATGGTATGTTAGGTAACGGAGGAGAGCAGGTTCTTGATACTTCAGGCGCTTAGGAAGGACTTGTTGTTGCTGCTGATTTGGTGAGCCCACACGTTCATTCATGGGACACCCTATTATTTTTTTCATTTATTATTAGTTTTGGGTTGCGTCCCGATGAGTCAAACTATTACCTCTTTATCCTAGAAGCTCCATAGTATACATTCTTGTGGGAAGTTGTTGAGGTTTGTTAACTCTTGGGCGTTGTCACGTTTTGATTAACCTTTGTGATATTAAAGACTTCCGCTGATTTAGTTCATGTATTCATGATTTGTTACATTTAATTTATAAACTGTTGGAGGCAAATGTTGAACCTGGCGGGTTCAAGTATTATTATAGTGTTGTTTAGGTTCTTCCGATGTTGTTCATGACGTCGGATGGCGGTCACGTCTAGGGTGGGTTTTGGGGCGTGAAAAGCTTGGTATCATATTAAGGTATGTCTCTTTTAGAAAAGTGAATTGTTAAACTTTGTTTAACATATTAAGGTATGTCTCTTTTAAAAATCATTATTGACTATAGAGGTGATTCGTATCTCTCTTTTGAAAATTCTTTTTGACTATGAAAGTGATTTGTATGTCTCTCTTTCAAAAACTTATTTTGAATGAAAGTCACTTTTTGAAACTATTGTTGGAAGTATAAATTTTATTCAAGATTCTTTAATGAATGAAAGGAAAAGTAATCTTTTCATGTTTCTTGAACTCTAATTCATGTCTAAATGGTGGTTAATGTGTGTGAGGGGACAAACCCACGTTAAACCTAGACTGTAACAAACCCTATATATGTATAAGATATTATGATTGTTTTCATCCATGAGAGATGCTTAATAATGATGGTTAAGAGTTGGTGATGACATTCTCATTGATGAATTGGGACATGGAAATCTTTTGTAAAGAAGTTATATGTTTTCAAAACTTTAATTGGAATGACTTATTCATTCGATATGGCATAATGAACTTTAATGTTATTGATGGTGTGACTACTTTGAGACAAATTGTGAATCGGCTTCTATGCCATGGTCTTTGTTGTTGTGTTTGCTTTGCTATTCGGGAGGAAGAGTAGCCACTATGGATCCTAGTGTATTAATTGCCTTGCCATTCGGGCGGGAAGAGTGGCCACTTCCGGGTTCACTACCTGGGGTGTATTAATTGCCTTGCTATTCGGGAGGAAGAGTAGCCACCGCGAATCCATATCCCAGTGTATTGCGCAGTGTCGCTTGCTAGTCGGTAGGAAGAGTAGCCACCGTGAATCCATATTCCGGTGTATTACGCATTGTTGTTGATATTGAGTTGGGCCTATATGGGCGATTGTGATATACATCTTTATTATGGAACTGGTATTTATGCCTGATCGATTTAAAGCACAATTGAAACCGGGATTTTGAAATGGCTTTATAAACTGTTTAACATATTATATTAAGAATCATAAAGTGGATTGACAGTTTTTATACCATCTTTTCAGAACTGATTTCTTTATGTATTATTATATTTTATTTTTATATTACTTATCGTCCCCGAGGCACTCACTGAGTACGAAGTACTGAGGCATACCATTGTTGTTTTTGATGGTATGTTAGGTAACGGAAGAGAGCAGGTTCTTGATACTTCAGGCCCTTCGGAAGGACTTGTTGTTGCTGCTGATTTGGTGAGCCCACACGTTCATTCATGGGACACCCTATTATTTTTTTCATTTATTATTAGTTTTGGGTTGCGTCCCGATGAGTCAAACTATTACCTCTTTATCCTAGAAGCTCCATAGTATACATTCTTGTGGGAAGTTGTTGAGTTCTGTTAACTCTTGGGCGTTGTCACGTTTTGATTAACCTTTATGATATTAAAGACTTCCGCTGATTTAGTTCATGTATTCATGATTTGTTACATTTAATTTATAAACTGTTGGAGGCAAATGTTGAACCTGGCGGGTTCAAGTATTATTATAGTGTTGTTTAGGTTCTTCCGATGTTGTTCATGACGTCGGATGGCGGTCACGTCTAGGGTGGGTTTTGGGGCGTGAAAAGCTTGGTATCATATTAAGGTATGTCTCTTTTAGAAAAGTGAATTGTTAAACTTTTTTTAACATATTAAGGTATGTCTCTTTTAAAAATCATTGTTGACTATAGTGGTGATTCGTATGTCTCTTTTGAAAATTCTTTTTGACTATGAAAGTGATTTGTATGTCTTCTCTTTTAAAAACCTATTTTGAATGAAAGTCACTTTTTGAAACTATTGTTGGAAGTATAAATTTTATTCAAGATTCTTTAATGAATGAAAGGAAAGGTAATCTTTTCGTGTTTCTTGAACTCTAATTCATGTCTAAATGGTGGTTAATGTGTGTGAGGGGACAAACCCACGTTAAACCTAGATTGTAACAAACCCTATATATGTATAAGATATTATGAATGTTTTCATCTATGAGAGATGCTTAATAATGATGGTTAAGAGTTGGTGATGACATTCTCATTGATGAATTGGGACATGGAAATCTTTTGTAAAGAAGTTATATGTTTTCAAAACTTTGGTTGGAATGACTTATTCATTCGATATGGCATAATGAACTTTAATGTTATTGATGGTGTGACTACTTTGAGACAAATTGTGAATCGGCTTCTATGCCATGGACTTTGTTGTTGTGTTTTCCCTGCTATTCGGGAGGAAGAGTAGCCACTATGGATCCTAGTGTATTAATTGCCTTGCCATTCGGCGGGGAAGAGTGGCCACTTCCGGGTTCGCTACCTGGGGTGTATTAATTACCTTGCTATTCGGGAGGAAGAGTAGCCACCGTGAATCCATATCCCGGTGTATTGCGCAGTGTGCCTTGCTAATCGGGAGGAAGAGTAGCCACCGTGAATCCATATTCCGGTGTATTACGCATTGTTGTTGATATTGAGTTGGGCCTATATGGGCGATTGTGATATCCATCTTTATTATGGAACTGGTATTTATGCCTGATCGATTTAAAGCACAATTGAAACCGGGATTTTGAAATGGCTTTATAAACTGTTTAACAAATGATATTAAGAATCATAAAGTGGATTGACAGTTTTTATACCATCTTTTCAGAACTGATTTCTTTATGTATTATTATATTTTATTTTTATTTTACTTATCGTCCCCGAGGCACTCACTGAGTACGAAGTACTCTGGCATACCATTGTTATTTTTGATGGTATGTTAGGTAACGGAGGAGAGCAGGTTCTAGATACTTCAGGCGCTTACGAAGGACCAGCTGTTGCTGCTGATTTGGTGAGCCCACACGTTCATTCGTGGGACACCCTATTATTTTGTTCATTTATTATTAGTTTTGGGTTGCGTCCCGATGAGTCACACTATTACTTCTTTATCCTAGAAGCTCCAGAGTATACAATCTTGTGGGTGGTTGTTGAGTTCTGTTAGCTCTTGGGCGTTGTCACGTTTTGATTAACCTTTATGATATTAAAGACTTCCGCTGATTTAGTTCATGTATTCATGATTTGTTACATTTAATTTATAAATTGTTGGAGGCAAATGTTGAACCCGGCGGGTTCAAGTATTATTATAGTGTTGTTTAGCTTCCGATGTTGTTCATGACGTCGGATGACGGTCACGTCTAGGGTGGGTTTTGGGGCGTGAAAATCTTGGTATCATATTAAGGTATGTCTCTTTTAGAAAAGTGAATTGTTAAACTTTTTTTAAAATATTAAGGTATGTCTCTTTTAAAAATCATTGTTGACTATAGAGGTGATTCGTATGTCTCTTTTGAAAATTCTTTTTGACTATGAAAGTGATTTGTATGTCTCTCTTTTAAAAACTTATTTTGAATGAAAGTCACTTTTTGAAACTATTGTTGGAAGTATAAATTTTATTCAAGATTCTTTAATGAATGAAAGGAAAAGTAATCTTTTCATGTTTCTTGAACTCTAATTCATGTCTAAATGGTGGTTAATGTGTGTGAGGGGACAAACCCACGTTAAACCTAGATTGTAACAAACCCTATATATGTATAAGATATTATGAATGTTTTCATCTATGAGAGATGCTTAATAATGATGGTTAAGAGTTGGTGATGACATTCTCATTGATGAATTGGGACATGGAAATCTTTTGTAAAGAAGTTATATGTTTTCAAAACTTTGGTTGGAATGACTTATTCATTCGATATGGCATAATGAATTTTAATGTTATTGATGGTGTGACTACTTTGAGATAAATTGTGAATCGACTTCTATGCCATGGACTTCGTTGTTGTGTTTTCCTTGCTATTTAGGAGGAAGAGTAGCCACTATGGATCCTAGTGTATTAATTGCCTTGCCATTCGGGGGGAGGGTGCGGGGGCGGGGGGGGGGGGGGGGGGGGGGAAGAGTGGCCACTTCCGGGTTCGCTACTTAGGGTGTATTAATTGCCTTGCTATTCGGGAGGAAGAGTAGCCACCGTGAATCCATATCCCGGTGTATTGCGCAGTGTGCCTTGTTATTCGGGAGGAAGAGTAGTCACCGTGAATCCATATTCCGGTGTATTACGCAGTGTTGTTGATATTGAGTTGGGCCTATATGGGCGATTGTGATATCCATCTTTATTATGGAACTGGTATTTATGCCTGATCGATTTAAAGCACAATTGAAACCGGGATTTTGAAATGGCTTTATAAACTGTTTAACAAATGATATTAAGAATCATAAAGTGGATTGACAGTTTTTATACCATCTTTTCAGAACTGATTTCTTTATGTATTATTATATTTTATTTTTATATTACTTATCATCTCCGAGGCACTCACTGAGTACGAAGTACTCTGGCATACCATTGTTATTTTTGATGGTATGTTAGGTAACGGAGGAGAGCAGGTTCTTGATACTTCAGGCTCTTACGAAGGACTTGCTGTTGCTGCTGATTTGGTGAGCCCACACGTTCATTCGTGGGACACCCTATTATTTTTTTCATTTATTATTAGTTTTGGGTTGCGTCCCGATGAGTCAAACTATTACCTCTTTATCCTAGAAGCTCCATAGTATACATTCTTGTAGGTAGTTGTTGAGTTCTGTTAACTCTTGGGCGTTGTCACGTTTTGATTAACCTTTATGATATTAAAGACTTCCGCTGATTTAGTTCATGTATTCATGATTTGTTACATTTAATTTATAAACTGTTGGAGGCAAATGTTGAACCTGGCGGGTTCAAGTATTATTATAGTGTTGTTTAGGTTCTTCCGATGTTGTTCATGACGTCGGATGGCGGTCACGTCTAGGGTGGGTTTTGGGGCGTGAAAAGCTTGGTATCATATTAAGGTATGTCTCTTTTAAAAATCATTGTTGACTATAGAGGTGATTCGTATCTCTCTTTTGAAAATTCTTTTTGACTATGAAAGTGATTTGTATGTCTTCTCTTTTAAAAACTTATTTTGAATGAAAGTCACTTTTTGAAACTATTGTTGGAAGTATAAATTTTATTCAAGATTCTTTAATGAATGAAAGGAAAAGTAATCTTTTCATGTTTCTTGAACTCTAATTCATATCTAAATGGTGGTTAATGTGTGTGAGGGGACAAACCCACGTTAAACCTAGATTGTAACAAACCCTATATATGTATAAGATATTATGAATGTTTTCATCTATGATAGATGCTTAATAATGATGGTTAAGAGTTGGTGATGACATTCTCATTGATGAATTGGGACATGGAAATCTTTTGTAAAGAAGTTATATGTTTTCAAAACTTTGATAGGAATGACTTATTCATTCGATATTGCATAATGAACTTTAATGTTATTGATGGTGTGACTACTTTGAGACAAATTGTGAATCGGCTTCTATGCCATGGACTTTGTTGTTGTGTTTGCCTTGCTATTCGGGAGGAAGAGTAGCCACTATGGATCCTAGTGTATTAATTGCCTTGCCATTCGAGGGGGAAGAGTGGCCACTTCCGGGTTCGCTACCTGGGGTGTATTAATTGGCTTGCTATTCGGGAGGAACAGTAGCCACCGTGAATCCATATCCCGGTGTATTGCGCAGTGTGCCTTGCTATTCGGGAGGAAGAGTAGCAACCGTGAATCCATATTTCGGTGTATTACGCAGTGTTGTTGATATTGAGTTGGGCCTATATGGGCGATTGTGATATCCATCTTTATTATGGAACTGGTATTTATGCCTGATCGATTTAAAGCACAATTGAAACCGGGATTTTGAAATGGCTTTATAAACTGTTTAACAAATGATATTAAGAATCATAAAGTGGATTGACAGTTTTTATACCATCTTTTCAGAACTGATTTCTTTATGTATTATTATATTTTATTTTTATATTACTTATCGTCCCCGAGGCACTCCCTGAGTACGAAGTACTCTGGCATACCATTGTTGTTTTTTATGGTATGTTAGGTAACGGAGGAGAGCAGGTTCTTGATACTTCAGGCGCTTAGGAAGGACTTGCTGTTGCTGCTGATTTGGTCAGCCCACACGTTCATTCGTGGGACACCCTATTATTTTGTTCATTTATTATTAGTTTTGGGTTGCGTCCCGATGAGTCAAACTATTACCTCTTTATCCTAGAAGCTCCATAGTATACAATCTTGTGGGTATTTGTTGAGTTCTGTTAGCTCTTGGGCGTTGTCACGTTTTGATTAACCTTTATGATATTAAAGACTTCCGCTGATTTAGTTCATGTATTGATGATTTGTTACATTTAATTTATAAATTGTTGGAGGCAAATGTTGAACCCGGCGGGTTCAAGTATTATTATAGTGTTGTTTAGGTTCTTCCGATGTTGTTCATGACGTCGGATGACGCTCACGTCTAGGGTGGGTTTTGTGGCGTGAAAAGTTTGGTATCATATTATGGTATGTCTCTTTTAGAAAAGTGAATTGTTAAGCTTTGTTTAACATATTAAGGTATGTCTCTTTTAAAAATCATTGTTGACTAAAGAGGTGATTCGTATGTCTCTTTTGAAAATTCTTTTTGACTATGAAAGTGATTTGTATGTCTCTCTTTTAAAAACTTATTTTGAATGAAAGTCACTTTTTGAAACTAGTGTTGGAAGTATAAATTTTATTCAAGATTCTTTAATGCATGAAAGGAAAAGTAATATTTTCATGTTTCCTGAACTCTAATTCATTTCTAAATGGTGGTTAATATGTGTGAGGGGCCAAACCCACGTTAAAACTAGATTGTAACAAACCCTATATATGTATAAGATATTATGAATGTTTTCATCTATGAGAGATGCTTAATAATGATGGTTAAGAGTTGGTGATGACATTCTCATTGATGAATTGGGACATGGAAATCTTTTGTAAAGAAGTTATATGTTTTCAAAACTTTGGTTGGAATGACTTATTCATTCAATATGGCATAATGAACTTTAATGTTATTGATGGTGTGACTACTTTGAGATAAATTGTGAATCGACTTCTATGCCATGGACTTCGTTGTTGTGTTTTCCTTGCTATTCAGGAGGAAGAGTAGCCACTATGGATTCTAGTGTATTAATTGCCTTGCCATTCGGGGGGGGGGGGGGGGGGGAAGAGTGGCCACTTCCGGGTTCGCTACCTGGGGTGTATTAATTACCTTGCTATTCGGGAGGAAGAGTAGCCACCGTGAATCCATATCCCGGTGTATTGCGCAGTGTGCCTTGCTATTCGGGAGGAAGAGTAGCCACCGTGAATCCATATTCCGGTGTATTACGCATTATTGTTGATATTGAGTTGGGCCTATATGGGCGATTGTGATATACATCTTTATTATGGAACTGGTATTTATGCCTGATCGATTTAAAGCACAATTGAAACCGGGATTTTGAAATGGCTTTATAAACTGTTTAACATATTATATTAAGAATCATAAAGTGGATTGACAGTTTTTATACCATCTTTTCAGAACTGATTTCTTTATGTATTATTATATTTTATTTTTATATTACTTATCGTCCCCGAGGCACTCACTGAGTACGAAGTACTCAGGCATACCATTGTTGTTTTTGATGGTATGTTAGGTAACGGAGGAGAGCAGGTTCTTGATACTTCAGGCGCTTAGGAAGGACTTGTTGTTGCTGCTGATTTGGTGAGCCCACACGTTCATTCGTGGGACACCCTATTATTTTTTTCATTTATTATTTGTTTTGGGTTGCGTCCCGATGAGTCAAACTATTACCTCTTTATCCTAGAAGCTCCATAGTATACATTCTTGTGGGAAGTTGTTGAGTTCTGTTAACTCTTGGGTGTTGTCACGTTTTGATTAACCTTTATGATATTAAAGACTTCCGCTGATTTAGTTCATGTATTCATGATTTGTTACATTTAATTTATAAACTGTTGGAGGCAAATGTTGAACCTGGCGGGTTCAAGTATTATTATAGTGTTGTTTAGGTTCTTCCGATGTTGTTCATGACGTCGGATGGCGGTCACGTCTAGGGTGGGTTTTGGGGCGTGAAAAGCTTGGTATCATATTAAGGTATGTCTCTTTTAGAAAAGTGAATTGTTAAACTTTTTTTAACATATTAAGGTATGTCTCTTTTAAAAATCATTGTTGACTATAGTGGTGATTCGTATGTCTCTTTTGAAAATTCTTTTTGACTATGAAAGTGATTTGTATGTCTTCTCTTTTAAAAACCTATTTTGAATGAAAGTCACTTTTTGAAACTATTGTTGGAAGTATAAATTTTATTCAAGATTCTTTAATGAATGAAAGGAAAGGTAATCGTTTCGTGTTTCTTGAACTCTAATTCATGTCTAAATGGTGGTTAATGTGTGTGAGGGTACAAACCCACGTTAAACCTAGATTGTAACAAACCCTATATATGTATAAGATATTATGAATGTTTTCATCTATGAGGGATGCTTAATAATGATGGTTAAGAGTTGGTGATGACATTCTCATTGATGAATTGGGACATGGAAATCTTTTGTAAAGAAGTTATATGTTTTCAAAACTTTGGTTGGAATGACTTATTCATTCGATATGGCATAATGAACTTTAATGTTATTGATGGTGTGACTACTTTGAGACAAATTGTGAATCGGCTTCTCTGCCATGGACTTCGTTGTTCTGTTTTCCTTGCTATTCGGGAGGAAGAGTAGCCACTATGGATCCTAGTGTATTAATTGCCTTGCCATTCGGGGGGAGGGTGGGGGGGGGGGGGGGGGGAAGAGTGGCCACTTCCGGGTTCGCTACTTGGGGTGTATTAATTGCCTTTCTATTCGGGAGGAAGAGTAGCCACCGTGAATCCATATCCCGGTGTATTGCGCTGTGTGCCTTGCTATTCGGGAGGAAGAGTAGCCACCGTGAATCCATATTCCGGTGTATTACGCAGTGTTGTTGATATTGAGTTGGGCCAATATGGGCGATTGTGATATCCATCTTTATTATGGAACTGGTATTTATGCCTGATCGATTTAAAGCACAATTGAAACCGGGATTTTGAAATGGCTTTATAAACTGTTTAACAAATGATATTAAGAATCATAAAGTGGATTGACAGTTTTTATACCATCTTTTCAGAACTGATTTCTTTATGTATTATTATATTTTATTTTTATTTTACTTATCGTCCCCGAGGCACTCACTGAGTACGAAGTACTCTGGCATACCATTGTTATTTTTGATGGTATGTTAGGTAACGGAGGAGAGCAGGTTCTAGATACTTCAGGCGCTTACGAAGGACCAGCTGTTGCTGCTGATTTGGTGAGCCCACACGTTCATTCGTGGGACACCCTATTATTTTGTTCATTTATTATTAGTTTTGGGTTGCGTCCCGATGAGTCACACTATTACTTCTTTGTCCTAGAAGCTCCATAGTATACAATCTTGTGGGTAGTTGTTGAGTTCTGTTAGCTCTTGGGCGTTGTCACGTTTTGATTAACCTTTATGATATTAAAGACTTCCGCTGATTTAGTTCATGTATTCATGATTTGTTACATTTAATTTATAAATTGTTGGAGGCAAATGTTGAACCCGGCGGGTTCAAGTATTATTATAGTGTTGTTTAGGTTCTTCCGATGTTGTTCATGACGTCGGATGACGCTCACGTCTAGGGTGGGTTTTGTGGCGTGAAAAGCTTGGTATCATATTAAGGTATGTCTCTTTTAGAAAAGTGAATTGTTAAACTTTGTTTAACATATTAAGGTATGTCTCTTTTAAAAATCATTGTTGACTATAGAGGTGATTCGTATGTCTCTTTTGAAAATTCTTTTTGACTATGAAAGTGATTTGTATGTCTCTCTTTTAAAAACTTATTTTGAATGAAAGTCACTTTTTGAAACTAGTGTTGGAAGTATAAATTTTATTCAAGATTCTTTAATGCATGAAAGGAAAAGTAATCTTTTCATGTTTCCTGAACTCTAATTCATTTCTAAATGGTGGTTAATGTGTGTGAGGGGCCAAACCCACGTTAAAACTAGATTGTAACAAACCCTATATATGTATAAGATATTATGAATGTTTTCATCTATGAGAGATGCTTAATAATGATGGTTAAGAGTTGGTGATGACATTCTCATTGATGAATTGGGACATGGAAATCTTTTGTAAAGAAGTTATATGTTTTCAAAGCTTTGATAGGAATGACTTATTCATTCGATATGGCATAATGAAATTTAATGTTATTGATGGTGTGACCACTTTGAGACAAATTGTGAATCGGCTTCTATGCCATGGACTTTGTTGTTGTGTTTGCCTTGCTATTCGGGAGGAAGAGTAGCCACTATGGATCCTAGTGTATTAACTGCCTTGCCATTCGAGGGGGAAGAGTGGCCACTTCCGGGTTCGCTACTTAGGGTGTATTAATTGCCTTGCTATTCGGGAGGAAGAGTTGCCACCGTGAATCCATATCCCGGTGTATTGCGTAGTGTGTTCTTCCGATGTTGTTCATGACGTCTGATGACGGTCACGTCTAGCGTGGGTTTTGGGGCGTGAAAAGCTTGGTATCATATTAAGGTATGTCTCTTTTAGAAAAGTGAAATGTTAAACTTTGTTTAACATATTAAGGTATGTCTCTTTTAAAAATCATTGTTGACTATAGAGGTGATTCGTATGTCTCTTTTGAAAATTCTTTTTGACTATGAAAGTGATTTGTATGTCTTCTCTTTTAAAAACTTATTTTGAATGAAAGTCACTTTTTGAAACTATTGTTGGAAGTATAAATTTTATTCAAGATTCTTTAATGAATGAAAGGAAAAGTAATCTTTTCATGTTTCTTGAACTCTAATTCATATCTAAATGGTGGTTAATGTGTGTGAGGGGACAAACCCACGTTAAACCTAGATTTTAACAAACCCTATATATGTATAAGATATTATGAATGTTTTCATCTATGAGAGATGCTTAATAATGATGGTTAAGAGTTGGTGATGACATTCTCATTGATGAATTGGGACATGGAAATCTTTTGTAAAGAAGTTATATGTTTTCAAAACTTTGATAGGAATGACTTATTCATTCGATATGGCATAATGAACTTTAATGTTATTGATGGTGTGACCACTTTGAGACAAATTGTGAATCGGCTTCTATGCCATGGACTTTGTTGTTGTGTTTGCCTTGCTATTCGGGAGGAAGAGTAGCCACTATGGATCCTAGTGTATTAATTGCCTTGCCATTCGAGGGGGAAGAGTGGCCACTTCCGGGTTCGCTACCTGGGGTGTATTAATTGCCTTGCTATTCGGGAGGAACAGTAGCCACCGTGAATCCATATCCCGGTGTATTGCGCAGTGTGCCTTGCTATTCGGGAGGAAGAGTAGCCACCGTGAATCCATATTTCGGTGTATTACGCAGTGTTGTTGATATTGAGGTGGGCCTATATGGGCGATTGTGATATCCATCTTTATTATGGAACTGGTATTTATGCCTGATCGATTTAAAGCACAATTGAAACCGGGATTTTGAAATGGCTTTATAAACTGTTTAACAAATGATATTAAGAATCATAAAGTGGATTGACAGTTTTTATACCATCTTTTCAGAACTGATTTCTTTATGTATTATTATATTTTATTTTTATATTACTTATCATCTCCGAGGCACTCACTGAGTACGAAGTACTCTGGCATACCATTGTTATTTTTGATGGTTTGTTAGGTAACGGAGGAGAGCAGGTTCTTGATACTTCAGGCGCTTACGAAGGACTTGCTGTTGATGCTGATTTGGTGAGCCCACACGTTCATTCGTGGGACACCCTATTATTTTTTCATTTATTATTAGTTTTGGGTTGCGTCCCGATGAGTCAAACTATTACCTCTTTATCCTAGAAGCTCCATAGTATACATTCTTGTAGGTAGTTGTTGAGTTCTGTTAACTCTTGGGCGTTGTCACGTTTTGATTAACCTTTATGATATTAAAGACTTCCGCTGATTTAGTTCATGTATTCATGATTTGTTACATTTAATTTATAAACTGTTGGAGGCAAATGTTGAACCTGGCGGGTTCAAGTATTATTATAGTGTTGTTTAGGTTCTTCCGATGTTGTTCATGACGTCGGATGGCGGTCACGTCTAGGGTGGGTTTTGGGGCGTGAAAAGCTTGGTATCATATTAAGGTATGTCTCTTTTAGAAAAGTGAATTGTTAAACTTTGTTTAACATATTAAGGTATGTCTCTTTTAAAAATCATTGTTGACTATAGAGGTGATTCGTATCTCTCTTTTGAAAATTCTTTTTGACTATGAAAGTGATTTGTATGTCTTCTCTTTTAAAAACTTATTTTGAATGAAAGTCACTTTTTGAAACTATTGTTGGAAGTATAAATTTTATTCAAGATTCTTTAATGAATGAAAGGAAAAGTAATCTTTTCATGTTTCTTGAACTCTAATTCATATCTAAATGGTGGTTAATGTGTGTGAGGGGACAAACCCACGTTAAACCTAGATTGTAACAAACCCTATATATGTATAAGATATTATGAATGTTTTCATCTATGATAGATGCTTAATAATGATGGTTAAGAGTTGGTGATGACATTCTCATTGATGAATTGGGACATGGAAATCTTTTGTAAAGAAGTTATATGTTTTCAAAACTTTGATAGGAATGACTTATTCATTCGATATGGCATAATGAACTTTAATGTTATTGATGGTGTGACCACTTTGAGACAAATTGTGAATCGGCTTCTATGCCATGGACTTTGTTGTTGTGTTTGCCTTGCTATTCGGGAGGAAGAGTAGCCACTATGGATCCTAGTGTATTAATTGCCTTGCCATTCGAGGGGGAAGAGTGGCCACTTCCGGGTTCGCTACCTGGGGTGTATTAATTGCCTTGCTATTCGGGAGGAACAGTAGCCACCGTGAATCCATATCCCGGTGTATTGCGCAGTGTGCCTTGCTATTCGGGAGGAAGAGTAGCCACCGTGAATCCATATTTCGGTGTATTACGCAGTGTTGTTGATATTGAGTTGGGCCTATATGGGCGATTGTGATATCCATCTTTATTATGGAACTGGTATTTATGCCTGATCGATTTAAAGCACAATTGAAACCGGGATTTTGAAATGGCTTTATAAACTGTTTAACAAATGATATTAAGAATCATAAAGTGGATTGACAGTTTTTATACCATCTTTTCAGAACTGATTTCTTTATGTATTATTATATTTTATTTTTATATTACTTATCGTCCCCGAGGCACTCCCTGAGTACGAAGTACTCTGGCATACCATTGTTGTTTTTTATGGTATGTTAGGTAACGGAGGAGAGCAGGTTCTTGATACTTCAGGCGCTTAGGAAGGACTTGCTGTTGCTGCTGATTTGGTCCGCCCACACGTTCATTCGTGGGACACCCTATTATTTTGTTCATTTATTATTAGTTTTGGGTTGCGTCCCGATGAGTCAAACTATTACCTCTTTATCCTAGAAGCTCCATAGTATACAATCTTGTGGGTAGTTGTTGAGTTCTGTTAGCTCTTGGGCGTTGTCACGTTTTGATTAACCTTTATGATATTAAAGACTTCCGCTGATTTAGTTCATGTATTGATGATTTGTTACATTTAATTTATAAATTGTTGGAGGCAAATGTTGAACCCGGCGGGTTCAAGTATTATTATAGTGTTGTTTAGGTTCTTCCGATGTTGTTCATGACGTCGGATGACGCTCACGTCTAGGGTGGGTTTTGTGGCGTGAAAAGCTTGGTATCATATTAAGGTATGTCTCTTTTAGAAAAGTGAATTGTTAAACTTTGTTTAACATATTATGGTATGTCTCTTTTAAAAATCATTGTTGACTAAAGAGGTGATTCGTATGTCTCTTTTGAAAATTCTTTTTGACTATGAAAGTGATTTGTATGTCTCTCTTTTAAAAACTTATTTTGAATGAAAGTCACTTTTTGAAACTAGTGTTGGAAGTATAAATTTTATTCAAGATTCTTTAATGCATGAAAGGAAAAGTAATCTTTTCATGTTTCCTGAACTCTAATTCATTTCTAAATGGTGGTTAATATGTGTGAGGTGCCAAACCCACGTTAAAACTAGATTGTAACAAACGCTATATATGTATAAGATATTATGAATGTTTTCATCTATGAGAGATGCTTAATAATGATGGTTAAGAGTTGGTGATGACATTCTCATTGATGAATTGGGACATGGAAATCTTTTGTAAAGAAGTTATATGTTTTCAAAACTTTGGTTGGAATGACTTATTCATTCAATATGGCATAATGAACTTTAATGTTATTGATGGTGTGACTACTTTGAGATAAATTGTGAATCGACTTCTATGCCATGGACTTCGTTGTTGTGTTTGCCTAGCTATTCGGGAGGAAGAGTAGCCACTATGGATCCTAGTGTATTAATTTCCTTGCCATTCGGGGGGGAAAGAGTGGCCACTTCCGGGTTCGCTACCTGGGGTGTGTTAATTGCCTTGCTATTCGAGAGGAATAGTAGCCACCGTGAATCCATATCCCGGTGTATTGCGCAGTGTGCCTTGCTATTCGGGTGGAAAAGTAGCCACCGTGAATCCATATTCCGGTGTATTACGCAGTGTTGTTGATATTGAGTTGGGCCTATATGGGCGATTGTGATATCCATCTTTATTATGGAACTGGTATTTATGCCTGATCGATTTAAAGCACAATTGAAACCGGGATTTTGAAATGGCTTTTTAAACTGTTTAACAAATGATATTAAGAATCATAAAGTGGATTGACAGTTTTTATACCATCTTTTCAGAACTGATTTCTTTATGTATTATTATATTTTATTTTTATATTACTTATCGTCCCCGAGGCACTCACTGAGTACGAAGTACTCTGGCATACCATTGTTGTTTTTGATGGTATGTTAGGTAACGGAGGAGAGCAGGTTCATGATACTTCAAGCGCTTAGGAAGGACTTGCTGTTGCTGCTGATTTGGTGAGCCCACACGTTCATTCGTGAGACACCCTATTATTTTGTTCATTTATTATTAATTTTGGGTTGCGTCCCGATGAGTCAAACTATTACCTCTTTATCCGAGAAGCTCCATAGTATACATTCTTGTGGCTAGTTGTTGAGTTTTGTTAACTCTTGGGCGTTGTCACGTTTTGATTAACCTTTATGATATTAAAGACTTCCGCTGATTTAGTTCAGGTATTCATGATTTGTTACATTTAATTTATAAACTGTTGGAGGCAAATGTTGAACCTCACGGGTTCAAGTATTATTATAGTGTTGTTTAGGTTCTTCCGATGTTGTTAATGACGTCGGATGACGGTCACATCTAGGGTGGGTTTTGGGGCGTGAAAAGCTTGGTATCATTTTAAGGTATGTTTCGTTTAGAAAAGTGAATTGTTAAACTTTGTTTAACATATTAAGGTATGTCTCTTTTAAAAATCATTGTTGACTATAGAGGTGATTCGTATGTCTCTTTTGAAAATTCTTTTTGACTATGACAGTGATTTGTATGTCTCTCTTTTAAAAATTTATTTTGAATGAAAGTCACTTTTTGAAACTATTGTTGGAAGTATAAATTTTATTCAAGATTCTTTAATGAATGAAAGGAAAAGTAATCTCTTCATGTTTCTTGAACTCTAATTCATGTCTAAATGGTGGTTAATGTGTGTGAGGGGACAAACCCACGTTAAAACTAGATTGTAACAAACCATATATATGCATAAGATATTATGAATGTTTTCATCTATGAGAGATGCTTAATAATGATGGTTAAGAGTTGGTGATGACATTCTCATTGATGAATTGGGACATGGAAATCTTTTGTAAAGAAGTTATATGTTTTCAAATCTTTGATAGGAATGACTTATTCATTCGATATGGCATAATGAACTTTAATGTTATTGATGGTGTGACCATTTTGAGACAAATTGTGAATCGACTTCTATGCCATGGACTTTGTTGTTGTGTTTGCCTTGCTATTCTGGAGGAAGAGTAGCCACTATGGATCCTAGTATATTAATTGCCTTGCCATTCGAGGGGGAAGAGTGGCCACTTCCGGGTTCGCTACCTGGGGTGTATTAATTGCCTTGCTATTCGGGAGGAAGAGTTGCCACCGTGAATCCATATTCCGGTGTATTGCGCAGTGTGCCTTGCTATTCGGGAGGAAGAATAGCCACCGTGAATCCATATTCAGGTGTATTACGCAGTGTTGTTGATATTGAGTTGGGCCTATATGGGCGATTGTGATATCCATCTTTATTATGGAACTGGTTTTTATGCCTGATCGATTTAAAGCACAATTGAAACCGGGATTTTGAAATGGCTTTATAAACTGTTTAACAAATGATATTAAGAATCATAAAGTGGATTGATAGTTTTTATACCATCTTTTCAGAACTGATTTCTTTATGTATTATTATATTTTATTTTTATATTACTTATCGTCCCCGAGGCACTCCCTGAGTACTAAGTACTCTGGCATACCATTGTTGTTTTTTATCGTATGTTAGGTAACGGACGAGAGCAGGTTCTTGATACTTCAGGCGCTTAGGAAGGACTTTCTGTTGCTGCTGATTTGGTGAGCCCACACATTCATTCGTGGGACACCCTATTATTTTGTTCATTTATTATTAGTTTTGGGTTGCGTCCCGATAAGTCAAACTATTACCTCTTTATCCTAGAAGCTCCATGGTATAAATTCTTGTGTGTAGTTGTTGAGTTCTGTTAACTCAAGGGCGTTGTCACCTTTTGATTAACCTTTATGATATTAAAGACTTCCGCTGATTTAGTTCATGTATTCATGATTTGTTACATTTAATTTATAACTTGTTGGAGGCAAATGTTGAACCTGGCGGGTTCAAGTATTATTATAGTGTTGTTTAGGTTCTTCCGATGTTGTTCATGACGTCGGATGACGCTCACGTCTAGGGTGGGTTTTGGGGCGTGAAAAGCTTGGTATCATATTAAGGTATGTCTCTTTTAGAAAAGTGAATTGTTAAACTTTGTTTAACATATTAAGGTATGTCTCTTTTAAAAATCATTGTTGACTATAGAGGTGATTCGTATGTCTCTTTTGAAAATTCTTTTTGACTATGAAAGTGATTTGTATGTCTCTCTTTTAAAAAATTATTTTGAATGAAAGTCACTTTTTGAAACTATTGTTGGAAGTATAAATTTTATTCAAGATTCTTTAATGAATGAAAGGAAAAGTAATCTTTTCATGTTTCTTGAACTCTAATTCATGTCTAAATGGTGGTTAATGTGTATGTGGGGACAAACCCACGTTAAACCTAGATTGTAACAAACCCTATATATGTATAAGATATTATGAATGTTTTCATCTATGAGAGATGCTTAATAATGATGGTTAAGAGTTGGTGATGACATTCTCATTGATGAATTGGGACATGGAAATCTTTTGTAAAGAAGTTATATGTTTCCAAAGCTTTGATAGGAATGACTTATTCATTCGATATGGCATAATGAACTTTAATGTTATTGATGGTGTGACCACTTTGAGACAAATTGTGAATCGGCTTCTATGCCATGGACTTCGTTGTTGTGTTTGCCTTGCTATTCGGGAGGAAGAGTAGCCACTATGGATCCTAGTGTATTAATTTCCTTGCCATTCGGGGGGGTAAGAGTGGCCACTTCCGGGTTCGCTACCTGGGGTGTGTTAATTGCCTTGCTATTCGAGAGGAATAGTAGCCACCGTGAATCCATATCCCGGTGTATTGCGCAGTGTGCCTTGCTATTCGGGTGGAAAAGTAGCCACCGTGAATCCATATTCCGGTGTATTACGCAGTGTTGTTGATATTGAGTTGGGCCTATATGGGCGATTGTGATATCCATCTTTATTATGGAACTGGTATTTATGCCTGATCGATTTAAAGCACAATTGAAACCGGGATTTTGAAATGGCTTTTTAAACTGTTTAACAAATGATATTAAGAATCATAAAGTGGATTGACAGTTTTTATACCATCTTTTCAGAACTGATTTCTTTATGTATTATTATATTTTATTTTTATATTACTTATCGTCCCCAAGGCACTCACTGAGTACGAAGTATTCTGGCATACCATTGTTGTTTTTGATGGTATGTTAGGTAACGGAGGAGAGCAGGTTCTTGATACTTCAGGCGCTTAGGAAGGACTTGTTGTTGCTGCTGATTTGGTGAGCCCACACGTTCATTCGTGGGACACCCTATTATTTTGTTCATTTATTATTAGTTTTGGGTTGCGTCTCGATGAGTCAAACTATTACCTCTTTATCCTAGAAGCTCCATAGTATACATTCTTGTGGGTAGTTATTGAGTTTTGTTAACTCTTGGGCGTTGTCACGTTTTGATTAACCTTTATGATATTAAATACTTCTGCTGATTTAGTTCATGTATTTATGATTTGTTACATTTAATTTATAAACTGTTGGAGGCGAATGTTGAACCTGACGGGTTCAAGTATTATTGTTGTGTTGTTTAGGTTCTTCCGATGTTGTTCATGACGTCGGATGTCGGTCACGTCTAGGGTGGGTTTTGGGGCGTGACAAGCTTGGTATTAGAGCCTAGGTTTAAATACGTCCTAGGATTATTGTCGGTGACTGTGGAGCTATGTCTAGTGGAGTTTTCCTTGTGCAGACTGATCACCTGCATAACCGAGAAAATCCCAGGACATTTATAGGTGTTTCCTATTCTTCTTGATTCTAGATTGTTTTGTAGAGCATAAAGTCCTTTTTAGGATCGTTCTAATTCGCTCGTTAATTCCTGCCTTGCAGAAATGACTCTGACGCGATCCAAAAATGGTAAACGAGGACATCCCGCGAAAGTTAACCGAAATCTTGGGGGCGCAAATGCTGGTAATGGAAATGAAGCTATAAATCAAGCACCACCCCCAGCACCGCTTGCTCCTGTTGTTCCTGTTGCGGGTGTGCCTGAGATTGGTACTATGCAAACGGCTATTCAAATCTTGACTGCTTTGGTTGCGGCTCAGCAACAACGTGGAGGTGTGGGATCTCATGGTGGAGGCAGACTTAAGCAATTCCTAGACTTAAAGTCACCATAGTTCTTTGGGTCACGAGAGGTGGATGACCCCCAACACTTTTTAGATGAGACCTTTAAGGCATTGAGGGCAATGGATGCCCAGGATTCAGAAGCTGTTAGGCTTGCTTCATATCAGTTGAAGGATGTTGCTCACGTATGGTTTGAGATGTGGGAATCTGAGAGAGGTGACGCTGATTTAGCTCCGACGTGGGCTGAATTTGATGAGGCGTTCATGGAAAGGTTCTTGTCTGATGAGGAAAGAATTGTTATGGCTACGAAGTTTGAAAAGCTAGAGCAGGGTAACAAGTCAGTTCGTGAATATAGTTTGGAGTTCACTTGTCTGTCAAAGTATGCTTTATACATGATTCCGACTGAAAAGCATAAGTTGACTCGTTTTGTGAAAGGCTTGGTACCATGTATCAAGTCTGCATGTGCTGCTGTCGCTATGTCTCCTACTTGCACTTTCTCATCTCTGGTTGGGTTTGCTGAACAACAAAAAAGTTGGAAAAATGAAGAGAGGGTGGATCGAGATCAGCACAAGAAGGCCCGATCAGCGGGTGGTTTCAGTGGTAGTAATTATAGGGGAGGGCAGAGTAAAGGGTATTCTACACCTGCTCAGTCTGGCGCTTATTCCCATGCTAATGTGTCTTCTGGTAGGCAAGGCCAGAAGAATAATAATAATAATGGTAAGTTTTCGCAGGGAAGTAGTCGTCCGCCAGTGTGGGAGGATCATATCTGTCATCACTGTGGTATTAGGGGGCATCTTAAGAGGGACTGCAGAAAGTGGCTACGTGAGATGGCTGCTATGAATAACCAAAAGAATGATTCGCCTGCTTCTGCATCTGCTAAAAATCCGCCTGCTGGTAATGCTATCAATAATTATCAGAATGCTCGTAATAATGGCAAAGGAAAGGAAGTTGCTAATACTTCTGGTGGAGGGACAGCTCGACTTTATGGGCTGACTCGTAGGGAGGCAGCTGAGGCTTCTGACACTGTGGTTACAGGTATCCTTACCATCTGTTCTCATGATGCTTACTCATTGATTGATCCGGGTTCAAATTTATCTTATGTGACTCCTTATTTTGCTCTTGATATGGGTATGAAACCCGAACCTTTGTTGGAACCCTTTGCTGTTGATACGCCTTCGGGTGTTCCTGTTATTGCTTCTAGAGTGTATAGAAATTGTGTTGTTGTGATTAAAGGCCGTGAGACTGTGGCTGATTTGTATGAACTTGAGATGGTGGATTTTGATGTAATTATGGGGATGGACTGGTTGTCTGCGTGTTATGCTAATGTGGATTGTCGCCATAAGTTAGTCCGTTTCGCCTTTCCCCATGAGCCTGTTATTGTGTGGGAGGGTGAAATTGCTAAGCCAAAGGGTAGATTTATTTCCTATCTTAAGGCTCATAAGATGATTACTAAGGGGTGTATTTACCATTTGGTTGCTGTTAATGATACAAAAGCCGTAGTACCCGAATTTGCATTTGTTCCCATAGTCAGTGATTATCCCAAAGTATTTCCTGAAGATCTTCCTGGTGTTCCTCCTGATAGAGTTATTGATTTTGGGATTGACGTTATCCCCGACACCTAACCTATTTCTATTCCACCTTATCGTATGGCTTCAGCGGAGCTAAGGGAATTGAAGGATCAATTGAAGGACTTGTTGGATAAGGGTTTCATCCGACCAAGTTCCTCACCTTGGGGTGCTCCAGTCTTGTTTGTTAGGAAGAAGGATGGTTCCCTGAGAATGTGTGTTGACTACCGTCAGCTTAATAAAGTGACCATTAAGAATAAGTATCCCTTGACTAGAATAGATGATTTGTTTGGCCAACTTCAGGGTGCTAAGTTCTTTTCAAAGATTGACCTGAGGTCTGGGTATTATCAGTTGAAGATAAAGGAGGAGGATATCCCGAAAATTGCTTTCCGTACGCATTATGGGCACTTTGAGTTTCTAGTCATGTCCTTTGGGTTGACTAATGCGCCTGCTGCATTCATGGATTTAATGAACCGTGTGTTTAAGTCGTATCTAGACCGCTTCATTATTGTGTTTATTGATGACATTTTGGTGTACTCTAAGAATCGTGAGGATCATGCTAATCATTTGAGGATAACTTTGACAATACTTGAGGAGAACGAGTTGTATGCAAAATTCTCTAAGTGTGAATTCTGTGGCTTTCTTGGGCCATGTGGTGACCGGGGACGACATTAAGTAGACCCTCAGAAAATTGCAGCGGTAAAGGATTGGCCTAGACCTACTAGTGCGACTGAAATTCGTAGTTTCTTGGGTTTGGCAAGTTATTACCGAAAGTTTGTGGAAGGTTTTTCGTCAATAGCCTCTCCACTGACTAAATTGACACAGAAGACTGCTAAGTTTCAGTGGTCTGAAGCTTGTGAAAAGAGTTTCCAAGAGCTTAAGACAAGGTTGACTTCGGCTCCTATTTTGACGTTACCTTCGGGGTCTGGTGGATATGTGGTGTATTGTGATGCTTCTAGAATTGTTTTGGGTTGTGTGTTGATGCAAAACGGTAAGGTGATTGATTATGCTTCGCGTCAGTTGAAGAAGCATGAGAAGAACTATCCGACTCATGACTTAGAGTTAGCTGCTGTGGTATTTGCTTTGAAAATTTGGCGTCATTATCTGTATGGTGAGCATTGCGATGTTTTTACTGATCACAAGAGTCTGCAATATATCTTCAAACATCGAGAGTTGAATCTCAGACAGAGGAGGTGGTTGGAGTTGTTAAAAGATTACGACTTGAATATCTTGTATCATCCTGGTAAGGCTAATGTGGTTGCTGATGCTTTGAGTAGAAAATCTATGGGCACGTTGGCTTATTTGCGTGCTCATGACATGCCCATGGGGAAAGAGATTCGAAGGCTCACCAGTCTTGGGGTTAGGCTTGATGAAACTGAAGATGGAGAGTTAGTGGGAATCACTCCATCACGGTCTGATATTGTAGAAAGGATTAAATTCAAGCAATATGATGATGAACTTTTGGCAAAGCTGAGAGATGGAGTGAAAAGGGGTGAGTACACTTCATTTACTGTTGGGACTGGCGATAGTGTTCTGCGATTGCAAGGACGATTGTGTGTTCCCGATGTTGATGGTCTTCGACAAGAACTAATGATGGAAGCTCATAGTTCCAAGTATTCGGTTCATCCGGGATACACCAAGATGTATAAGGATTTGAAACAACACTATTGGTGGAAGAGCATGAAGGTTGATATTTCTAACTTTGTGGCTAAGTGTTTGAATTGTCAACAGGTGAAGGCTGAACATCAAATTCCTGGTGGCTTGGCTCAAAACATTGAGATTCCTCAATGGAAGTGGGAGATGATAAATATGGACTTTGTTGCAGGTTTACCTCGCACAAAGGCCAAGTATGATTCAATTTGGGTGATCGTGGATAGACTCACGAAGTCTGCCCATTTTCTTCCTATAAAGACGTCATATGCCGCTGCAGAGTACGCCAAGTTATATTTGAAGGAGATTGTTAGGTTTCATGGTGTTCCGACATCTATCATATCTGACAGAGGTACGCAATTTACTGCTTATTTCTGACAAACGTTTCAGGAAGGTTTGGGGACTAGAGTGAAACTGAGCACTGCCTTTCATCCTCAAACTGACGGGCAAGCAGAGAGAACTATTCAAACTTTGGAGGATATGTTGTGTGCTTGTGCAATCAATTTTGGAGGAAGTTGGGATGAATACCTACCTTTGGTGGAATTCGCTTACAATAATAGCTATCAAGCTAGTATTCAGATGGCTCCTTATGAGGCTCTTTATGGGAGGCGTTGTCGGTCTCCAATTGGTTGGTTTGAACCAACGGAAGTAGAGTTGTTGGGTCCTGATTCAATTCATGAGGCGATCGAAAAGGTAAATCTTATTGTGCAACGACTAAAGACCGCTCAGAGTAGACAAAAGTCTTATACGGACATGAGGCGTAGGGAATTGGAATTTGCTGTTGTTGACAAGGTTTTCTTGAAAGTTTCACCTATGAAGGGGGTAATGCGTTTTGGCAGAAAGGGCAAGCTTAGTCCTCGCTACATTGGTCCTTATGAGATTACCAGAAGAGTTGGGAAAGTAGCTTATGAGTTGAGATTACCGGCTGAGATGTCCATGGTTCATCCGGTGTTTCACATTTCGATGTTGAGGTTGTATAAACCTGACCCCTCTCATGTGTTGAACTATGAAGAGGTTGAGATTGCTGAATCCTTGTCTTATGAAGAAGAACCAGTTCAGATTTTGGATCGCCAAGTTAGAAGGTTGAGAACAAAGGATGTTGCGTCGGTTAAAGTGTTATGGCGAAATCATAATACTGAGGAAGCTACTTGGGAAGCGAAAGAGGACATGAAGAAGAAATATCCTCACTTGTTCCCTATTTCAGGTATGAGTTATGTTTTGAGCTATTAGTGCGCAAGGTGATTGTGTGGCTAAAATTCGTGTTGGTTAATTACCTTCCTAGAATACTATCCTCATTCGAGGACGAATAATCTTAAGGGGGGGATAATGTAACACCTCGTAAACCTTGAACTAGGTGTGAATGTGTAAAAATCTAGTATTAAGATGATATTATATCTATATGAATCCATTCTTGATGAATTCGGGTGGAAGATGGTCGTTGTGAAGTCAAACCAACTAGTGAAGTCCTTAAGGCCTCTTAAATTCGCCTAAGTTTTGGTAGGTTTGTCTTCTGGGCGATTTTCATGAAAGGTTATTGCGAATTTGGAAAAACTTCCTTCATGAAAGTTGTAGATCTTTGAAATAGCTTTCCAACGGTAGGTCGCCCAGTCCAATAAAATTTACGTACAAAAAGTTATGCCTGTTTTACTAAAGCCTGTCTTCGCTGGAAATTTGGCCTGTGTTACGGTGAGACGTTATGGACCGTAACACGTGTTACGGGCCGTAACATGAACCGTAATGTCTCAAAAATTTCCAGAAACTCTCTGGAAATTTCCAATAAGGGACGGTCCAAAGAACGGTCCGTAACACGAAGGACGGTCCGTCCTTTGGGGGCGTCCTTTGGCCAGTTTTCACCAGAAAAATATAAATAAGACCCTTGTTTTGTTTATTCCTCCACTTTCTGAACAACCCTAAGGACGAATATCATTCCTCCAAGTCTCTAAATCAAAGGTAAAAACATCCCTAACATTACTAATCGATTCTAACATCAAACCCCTGATTCTTAACATGATTCTTGTGACCAAAACCTAGGGTTTGCAACATAATTCTTCTCAAAGTGATTCAAGCTAGGGTTTGGGTGTTCTTCATTAGAAAAGTTAATTGTTAAACTTTGTTTAACATATTAAGGTATGTCTCTTTTAAAAATCATTGTTGACTATAGAGGTGATTCGTATGTCTCTTTTGAAAATTCTTTTTTACTATGAAAGTGATTTGTATGTCTCTCTTTTAAAAACTTATTTTGAATGAAAGTCACTTTTTGAAACTATTGTTGGAAGTATAAATTTTATTCAAGATTCTTTAATAAATGAAAGGAAAAGTAATCTTTTCATGTTTCTGGAACTCTAATTCATGTCTAAATGGTGGTTAATGTGTGTGAGGGGACAAACCCACATTAAACCTAGATTGTAACAAACCCTATATATGTAAAAGATATTATGAATGTTTTCATCTATGAGAGATGCTTAATAATGATGGTTAAGAGTTGGTGATGACATTCTCATTGATGAATTGGGACATGGAAATCTTTTGTAAAGAAGTTATATGTTTTCAAAACTTTGATTGGAATGACTTATTCTTTCGATATGGCATAATGAACTTTTATGTTATTGATGGTGTGACTACTTTGAGACAAATTGTGAATCGGCTTCTATGCCATGGACTTTGTTGTTGTGTTTGCCTTGCTATTCGGGAGGAAGAGTAGCCACTATGGATCCTAGTGTATTAATTGCCTTGCCATTCGGGGGGAAGAGTGGCCACTTTCGGGTTCGCTACCTGGGGTGTATTAATTGCCTTGCTATTCGGGAGGAAGAGTAGCCACCGTGAATCCATATCCCGGTGTATTGCACAGTGTGCCTTGCTATTCGGGAGGAAGAGTAGCCACCGTGAATCCATATTCCGGTGTATTGCGCAGTGTTGTTGATATTGAGTTGGGCCTATATGGGCGATTGTGATATCCATCTTTATTATGGAACTGGTATTTATGCCTGATCGATTTAAAGCACAATTGAAACCGGGATTTTGAAATGGCTTTATAAACTGTTTAACAAATGATATTAAGAATCATAAAGTGATTGACAGTTTTTATACCATCTTTTCAGAACTGATTTCTTTATGTATTATTATATTTTATTTTTATATTACTTATCGTCCCCGAGGCACTCACTGAGTACGAAGTACTCAGGCATACCATTGTTGTTTTTGATGGTATGTTAGGTAACGGAGGAGAGCAGGTTCTTGATACTTCAGGCGCTTAGGAAGGACTTGCTGTTACTGCTGATTTGGTGAGCCCACACGTTCATTTGTGGGACACCCTATTATTTTATTCATTTATTATTAGTTTTTGGGCTGCGTGCCGATGAGTCAAACTATTACCTCTTTATCCTAGAAGCTCCTTAGTATACATTCTTGTGGGTAGTTGTTGAGTTTTGTTAACTCTTGGGCGTTGTCTCATTTTGATTAACTTTTAAGATATTAAAGACTTCCGCTGATTTAGTTCATGTATTCATGATTTGTTACATTTAATTTATAAATTGTTGGAGGCGAATGTTGAACCTGGCAGGTTCAAGTATTATTGTTGTGTTGTTTAGGTTCTTCCGATGTTGTTCATGACGTCGGATGCCGGTCACCTCTAGGGTGGGTTTTGGGGTGTGACAGATGAGTAGGACTGAAGGGCAGTAACAACGAATAAGGATGTGAACTGGGAGAAAATAAGCAGGTTTTGCAAAAAAATGCCAAGGGATTTTCGGCTCTTGAGGGGCAGTCAAAGAGATAAATGTGCAATCATACTGATACGATTGCTTCGAAAATGGGAAAGCTTTTATAAAAGATGAGTTAGCAATAGGACGGATTTTTATTTTGGAAAAGATATTCTACGAACTTCAGGGTCGATGATATAAAATAGCGAGTTGAGAAGAGCACTTCGGAGAAAAGGAACTGAACGAAGGTCCTGAGGACGAAAGTAGGAAAGGTACACTAATGGATTGATTAAAGAAAATTGAACAATCACCAAGGACAGGAGAAAGGATAGTAGGTAAATAAGTCTGGCCAAGAGGAAAAACATCAGTGACATGGGATAAGAACCTTGATAAGTAATACAAAGATTCGATTATAAAGGAAATAGAACGATACACGGGGGATATGCATAAATATGAACCGGCTGTAGTGTCAAAAAGAAAGATGAAGACTCGATGAAAGAAGAAAGAAAAGGGTGTACTTTGTAAGGATTTCATGATAAGAACAAGAAGCGGCAGAACACTGGAAGAATTATAATGCATAGCTGTAATGCAAACAAGTAGTTAAGGAGAATTAAGGGACGAATGAGCTGAGCGAATGAAAGAATGACACGTAGGAATGGATGGCATGGAATATTAGCCTTTAATGGTATAATATAGACGTAAACCTGAAGTGGGAACCAGAGCAAGAAGAATCGAGAGGGTATTAAGAAGATAATCGTGGAAAAATGGCTAGGGATTAAAGGAGCGAGGTATAATCGGACATTTTACAGAGGGCTTAATGAATTCTGCCATCCCTATTGGTTCATCAGCCCAGGGAATTATTAGTCATGAAAAATAGAAGTGAAAAGACGATAAAGGAGGCACCCGCATTGGATCTGATATGTATGAGCATTTTGATCTGTTACGAGGCTTCAACTAGTAGAAAGGGAAATCAACTAGTAGAAAGGGAAATAAGTCAAACCATGTGATGAAAGGAACTCCGGCATTATAAAGAACCGAGGGGTAGAAGGATTGTTAAGGTCGGCTAGGTGATTATAAAAAATGATTAATATTCAAAGGTTACTAGTGTATAAGAACATCCTTAAAAGGGGGAAAAGAGCAGATCTAGTCCTGAAATGAATTATGACCTTCCCAAAAACTCCAAAGAAAGAAATGTGTTAGTTTGCAGAAGCCAAAGTTCGAGAATGTATCAGGAGAAAACCAAAAGAAAAAACAGATTGAAAATAAGTATATTATGGGGCAGGTACGAGAAAGAAAGTATGATAGGAAAATAAGAGGAATTAACGAGTCAAAGAAAATGATGTGAGATATGATGTTTCTAGACCGTGGTTCGAATCCCTCATACCGGGGAAATTGTACCGCTCCCAGATATGCAGCGACATGTCCTAAAGAGCGACAAGGAGAGTAAGAACAGTCTCCAAGTTAATTACCGAGAGGATGGTGAAAAGGATGATGAATACAAACGACACTTTAGGTTACAACAAAAAGGAATCTTAGTGTCGGAAGGAGTAAAAATCTAACAAAAGGAATAATGATAGGCGGCTTGGTGATCTCCAAGAGAGGGGGAGTGATGTTTTATAATAGAAAGATAGCAGTATTGCCGGAGATTGGAAAGTATCTCACGAGTCGCTAACCATACCGAATATGAGAGTGCATATTATGGAACTATATGAACCATCAACGTGAGGTTATGTCTAACAAAATGGCATAGAGGCAACAATGGAAAGCCCACGAAGAATAACAACTAACTAAGTAATCACTAGTATAAAGGAGTCAAAGATAAGTATACTGATGTTGGGAGGAAGTTGTGGTAAAGTGAGAATTTTCCTCAGCTCTATAATTATAAATTTATACTGTAGGATTTGAGGAAAGGAAATTGAAGGAAGAATTTTGATAGGAGCTTGAAGATATTTTGGGTTATGAATTAGTTGAACTATGATTATTAGCTTATTATAAGCATGACCCCGCTACGAGGAATAATAAAGATGGTGAGGAAGCGTTATGTATGCACGTACTTAAGAGATTGTGTTGAGGATATTGTTATAGCTGATCTTGGAAAAGAATTAGGATGGATAGCTTGAGAAACATAACCGTTAAGAGTAGGGACTTATTAGTAATAAAGTACTGTAAAAAAACTCATTTGGGGAGTCAGTGTAAGTGGAATTATGATGAAGTTGTAAGGGATCAGAGAGCCTAACCAATGAATTAAAAGGAGACAATATAGTGCGTATAGGAGATCAACGAGTATAAGAAGGGATAGCTCGAGGCAGCATCAAAGGAGTAAATAAGGGAGTTGCCCACTAATAGGGAAATAAAGAGCGAGAAAAAGAGAGTATTCGCAAGATGGCGAGTAGCCGTGACATAATAAGGCAAGATTACTGTAACGGGGACAGAACGAGACTGGTATACTAGTTGATTACTGATTATGTAGATGAGAACAAAAGAGCTCCAGCCAGAGACACCATTATCCTCAGGTATGTGATGCTTCTTTAAATGATTTCTTAGTCGTGTGTGGCCAATATGGGTATTGATGTTGTAGCCCTGTGAGGCATTGCATATTTTGGGTTGTTGTGACAAGATGGTAGTGGTACAATTACAGGGGAAACTCTGATAAATTTTTTGTAGAAATCCCTAAGAGCTTAACATTTGAGCGCGAATGCTCCTTAGGGGGGAGGAATGTTACACCTCGAAATATTTTTTGCGTCGGTTGCATTGTAAGTAAACTAACGTAAGCTCGGAGAGGTCATGGAACCCTTATAAGGCTAGTGAATACTCCTAACAAGTTTTAAGCAAGTATCTAAAGGTTCTGAGATCAAGCAAATCGAAGAAAATAAGTTTGTCATAAAATTTGAAAAAAGTTGAAAGAATTTTGGGTCAACTTGGGAAGGGTATGCCTCCTAGTATATTAGGAGTTTAAGGTCTTTTAAAAGCCTAAAATGAAGTCCATCGAGTTGACAGAATTTTGGGTCAACTTTGGAAGGGTATACCTCCTAGTATATTAGGAGTTTAAGGTGTTTTAAAAGCCTAAAATGAAGTTCGTTGAGTCTAGTTTCTAACGCAACAAACTGCTCGTCTATACGACATAGGAGTAGAGAATTATGGATATTACAAGTTAGGCTAACAGATCAAAAATACGCCCTGCAGTACAGCAGCAACTGCTACAGTACCACCGACTTTACTCACCTATAAAAGGGTCAAGACCCCATTTTTTTTCACCAAAAATCATATCAAAGGCTCATCCCACACAAAGGGCAATTATGTCATAAAAGGTTGAGGGTTTGAACTGATTTTGGATAACCGAGGCTCGGGTAGCGTATAGTTATAGTTGTAGTATTGTTTTGCGGTGGATTTTAGTGTGAATTCAAAGTGGATATTGAAGATATTGCTGTCCTAACAAGAATAAGTATGAATCTCTCCTTATTAATATTACTTTTGGTTTATTCGTGAAGATAGAGTGATTAAATGGTCGTATCTTAAAGTTGTCGGTGGAGAAATCGGAAAAAATCACATGACATGTCTTGTGGAGTATTTTGATATTGATGATGATATGGTTGATGTTAGTATTGTTATTGTTGTTGTTGGTTGTTGGATTGTGATTTCAGGCTAGGGATATAAACAGGGGAGATGTTGCCCGAATTTCAGCAACTCTAGAAAGATTTATTTGAAGGATTAAGACAAGCGTATTAAGGTGAGTCTAAAAATAGTATAAATTTTCTTGAATATGGATTTACGGTGTAAATTTTCTTGGTTGTTTCTCACTTTTGGGGTACGGTGTAAATATTGACCGAGTCGGTCTGCGTCGCCATCTTTGTTCGTATGCTTATATATATGTATATTTACATGCATGATTTATGAGATTCTAAGGTAAAGTTTTTCGTATAAATGTTATAGCAGATGGTATCAATCGAATATCAGTTGAAATGGGCCACCAGGTTACCTTGTATGGAGTAAGAACGAGTTTAGGGGTGCTTGATCCGTAGTGGTCGGGTGCTCATCACGGTCCATGGGTTTGGGTCGTGACAAATGGGTACGCCAACAATATATCAAAGATCTCAAGTACCAACACTGGGTACGCCAACAATATATCCAAGTACAAATACCAACAACGGGTATGTCAATCTTACCCGAAATAGGACAACAAGTAGAACTCGATATCTACCAACTATATATGGCATCAAGCTAACACAATTGAACAATCAAACACATATAACGGGGTGGCTAGTCCTAACACACATCAGGGCCCAACCTAAGGCAATATTCATTCAAACTTCACACCCGAAGGTTCACATGTTGTGTCCGACACTATAATCTAACTTTGTGGCTAAGTGTTTGAACTATCAACAGGTGAAGGCTGAACATCAAAGTCCTGGTGGCTTGGCTCAAAACATTGAGATTCCTCAATGGAAGTGGGAGATGATAAATATGGACTTTGTTGTAGGTTTACCTCGCACAAGGGCCAAGTATGATTCAATTTGGGTGATCGTGGATAGACTCACGAAGTCTGCCCATTTTCTTCCTGTAAATACGTCATATGCCGCTGCAGAGTACGCCAAGTTATATTTGAAGGAGATTGTTAGGTTGCATGGTGTTCCGACATCTATCATATCTGACAGAGGTACGCAATTTACTGCTTATTTCTGACAAACGTTTCAGGAAGGTTTGGGGACTAGAGTGAAACTGAGCACTGCCTTTCATCCTCAAACTGACGGGCAAGCAGAGAGAACTATTCAAACTTTAGAGGATATGTTGCGTGCTTGTGCAATCACTTTTGGAGGAAGTTGGGATGAATACCTACCTTTGGTGGAATTCGCTTACAATAATAGCTATCAAGCTAGTATTCAGATGGCTCCTTATGAGGCTCTTTATGGGAGGCGTTGTCGGTCTCCAATTGGTTGGTTTGAACCAACGGAAGTAGAGTTGTTGGGTCCTGATTCAATTCATGAGGCGATCGAAAAGGTAAATCTTATTGTGCAACGACTAAAGACCGCTCAGAGTAGACAAAAGTCTTATACGGACATGAGGCGTAGGGAATTGGAATTTGCTGTTGTTGACAAGGTTTTCTTGAAAGTTTCACCTATGAAGGGGGTAATGCGTTTTGGCAGAAAGGGCAAGCTTATTCCTCGCTACATTGGTCCTTATGAGATTACCAAAAGAGTTGGGAAGGTAGCTTATGAGTTGAGATTACCGGCTGAGATGTCCATGGTTCATCCGGTGTTTCACATTTCGATGTTGAGGTTGTATAAACCTGACCCCTCTCATGTGTTGAACTATGAAGAGGTTGAGATTGATGAATCCTTGTCTTATGAAGAAGAACCAGTTCAGATTTTGGATCGCCAAGTTAAAAGGTTGAGAACAAAGGATGTTGCGTCGGTTAAAGTGTTATGGCGAAATCATAATACTGAGGAAGCTACTTGGGAAGCGAAAGAGGACATGAAGAAGAAATATCCTCACTTGTTCCCTATTTCAGGTATGAGTTAAGTTTTGAGCTATTAGTGCGCAAGGTGATTGTGTGGCTAAAATTCGTGTTGGTTAATTACCTTCCTAGAATACTATCCTCATTCGAGGACGAATAATCTTAAGGGGGGGATAATGTAACACCTCGTAAACCTTGAACTAGGTGTGAATGTGTAAAAATCTAGTATTAAGATGATATTATATCTATATGAATCCATTCTTGATGAATTCGGGTGGAAGATGGTCGTTGTGAAGTCAAACCAACTAGTGAAGTCCTTAAGGCCTCTTAAATTCGCCTAAGTTTTGGTAGGTTTGTCTTCTGGGCGATTTTCATGAAATTTTATTGCGAATTTGGAAAAACTTCCTTCATGAAAGTTGTAGATCTTTGAAATAGCTTTCCAACGGTAGGTCGCCCAGTCCAAGCAAAGTTACGTAGAAAAAGTTATTCCTGTTTTACTAAATCCTGTCTTCGCTGGAAATTTGGCCTGTGTTACGGTGAGACGTTACGGACCGTAACACGTGTTACGGGCCGTAACATGAACCGTAACGTCTCAAATATTTCCAGAAACGTCTCGGGTAGCGTATAGTTATAGTTGTAGTATTGTTTTGCGGTAGATTTTAGTGTGAATTCAAAGTGGATATTGAAGATATTGCTGTCCTAACAAGAATAAGTATGAATCTCTCCTTATTAATATTACTTTTGGTTTATTCGTGAAGATAGAGTGATTAAATGGTCGTATCCTAAAGTTGTCGGTGGAGAAATCGGAAAAAATCACATGACATGTCTTGTGGAGTATTTTGATATTGATGATGATATGGTTGATGTTAGTATTGTTATTGTTGTTGTTGGTTGTTGGATTGTGATTTCAGGCTAGGGATATAAACAGGGGAGATGTTGCCCGAATTTCAGCAACTCTAGAAAGATTTATTTGAAGGATTAAGACAAGCGTATAAAGGTGAGTCTAAAAATAGTATAAATTTTCTTGAATATGGATTTACGGTGTAAATTTTCTTGGTTGTTTCTCACTTTTGGGGTACGGTGTAAATATTGACTGAGTCGGTCTGCGTCGCCATCTTTGTTCGTATGCTTATATATATGTATATTTACATGCATGATTTATGAGATTCTAAGGTAAAGTTTTTCGTATAAATGTTATAGCAGATGGTATCAATCGAATATCAGTTGAAATGGGCCACCAGGTTACCTTGTATGGAGTAAGAACGAGTTTAGGGGTGCTTGATCCGTAGTGGTCGGGTGCTCATCACGGTCCATGGGTTTGGGTCGTGACAAATGGGTACGCCAACAATATATCAATGATCTCAAGTACCAACACTGGGTACGCCAACAATATATCCAAGTACAAATACCAACAACGGGTATGTCAATCTTACCCGAAATAGGACAACAAGTAGAACTCGATATCTACCAACTATATATGGCATCAAGCCAACACAATTGAACAATCAAACACATATAACGGGGTGGCTAGTCCTAACACACATCAGGGCCCAACCTAAGGCAATATTCATTCCAACTTCACACCCGAAGGTTCACATGTTGTCTCCAACACTATAATCTAAAAATGTTATTCGTTATACGAAGTCTCACCAAATGTAAACCATAACCAACCTGGACTGCCGAATTGCAACACCAACAAGTTACTCTTTTGCTTTGCCCTTCCTCTGAAGCTCAGAACCTCTAAGCATAATCGAATTCTATATTAGAAATCATGAAGAATGATACTAAGATTGCTATGATATCAACTAGGTCCATTTTAACCTTAGAAATTGCGGAAATGGGCCCACAAGGGCAAAATGGAAAATTCGCGGGTAAAATATCAAATTGAATCCTAGGTAATCATAACCTAACCATTAATTGTTGATTTAACTCAAGAATTGTCCCAAATCTGATTTCATGTAAACTCTCAAATTGGGTATGAACCCTAATTCTCCAAATCCGAAATTCAACATTAAAAGTGAAAGATATATGATTACTAAGCTTAGATTCATCAAGTTTTATCATCAACATCATCAATTTATCATATAGGACCCTAAGGGGAAATATCCCAAAACCCTTCTTCAAATCCCAACTCTAAGGGATTGTAAAAGAGAAGGGGGAATTATAATATTATTGTGATTAAGGAAGAGTAAAGGATCGGGCAAAGTTTACTTGCAAGAGTTTCTTCAAATTATCTCTAAGAACAGCTTCTCTAAGCCCCGAGATATGACATAATGAGGGTCTAAGAGTTATTTAAGACACATTTAATGAAATGTCACTGCTCGTCACTGCCACAGCGATTGGAATGCCACTACGGTGTCTGGTGTACCGCCGCAGCGGTATGGCTGCATTTACCCATCACCGCCCCAGCGGTCATCACACCGCCACAGCAGTGCCGCTGGGGCAGCTCTGGTGCCTCCATTGCGGGCACCAGACACTAGATTTCTCTAATTTTTCTAAGTCCTCAATCGAATTTTCGGGTTATTCCCGAGGCCATCTGCTCACAACCCGACTACCTAAACCCATACAAAAATACGCTGCGAACGTGCTCCTGGTATCAGAATTTCCAACGAAGGCCTCATCGATCGAGTCAACCCCCGATGCCTAATTCCAATCTCCCATCCGATGTCCTGAAATGCATCGAGATGCATTGGGAATCGAACAGAACACACACAGAGGTTCTAAACAACCATCCGGACCTCTCGGAATCAACACGACTCCGAAAAAGGTCTGTTTACCCAAAAGTCAACTTCGGGTCAACCCTTTTTACTTAATGCTCATATTTTTACCAAAGTTGCCCGAATCCGGTCTAGACAACCCGAGAAGCATAATAGCGGTCCCCTTGGGTCAAAAGCGAGCTAATCAATGCTTAGGAACGGGCGACAATGCCGAAAGAACTATAACGACTAAACGGGTCATTACATCAGATACCAATTGAATCGTTGCTCGTGTTCGAGCAAAGAAAGGAAGGAAAGTATTCAATGCCTGAATTAGTGAACAACTAGGGATATCAGCTACGCATATCAGACTCAGTCTCCTAAGTAGCCTCTTCTACGAGACGATGTTTCCACTGCACCTTCACAAAAGCAATCTCCCTAGGACCTCAACTTTCGAACCTGCCTATCCAAGATCGCGATAGGTTCATCCTCTAAGTCAAATTCTCATCAAGCAATATAGAATCATAACGGACAATGTAGGTACCATCGGCATGGTATCTCTTCAGCATCGAAACATGAAAGACCGGGTGAACCCCGCCAAGCCTGGCGGCAATGCTAACTCATAAGCCACATCACCCATACAATCCACGATCTCAAACTTGCCAATGTATCTAGGGCTCAACTTTCCCCTCTTACCAAACCTCATAACACCCTTCATGGGTGAAACCTTCAATAGAACCTGATTACCAATAGCAAACTTCAAATCCCGAACCTTCCGGTCCGTATACATTTTTTGCCGGCTCTGAGCAGCCACGAGTCTGGCCTGAATAACTCTCACCCTCTCAAGGGACTCTCAATAGATCCGTGTTCCCAGATCGAGCCTCGAACCCATCAAACTAACCAATTGGAGATCTACACCTCCTACCATATAAGGCCTCAAAAGGCGCCATACCAATACTCAAATGATAATTGTTGTTGTATGCAAACTCCACCAAGGGCAAGTGTTGATTCCAATGAACACCAAAGTCAATAACACACGCTCTCAATGTATCCTCGAGCACTGGCATGGTCTGCTCGGACTGGCCATCGGTCTGGAGATGAAAAGTTTTACTAAATTCCAATCGGGTACCCAACTCATCATGAAATGCTCTCCAGAATCGGGAAGTGAAGATATACCCCGATCAGATACAACAAAAATAGGGATCTCATGTAATCTCACAATATCCCGAATATACATCTTGGCTAACTTCTCCGCGGTATAAGAAACCTGAACCGAAACAAAGTGAGCGGACTTAGTCAATCGATCCACTATCACCCAAATAGAATCAAAATTGCCAAGGGTCTTCGGAAGACTCGTGAAAAAATCCATGGGATTCCTCTCCCACTTCCACTCGGGAATGGGCATCCTCTGAAATACCCCATCGGGCCTCTAGTGCTCATACTTTACCTGTTGACAGTTTCCACACTTAGCCACAAATTCAACTATATCTCTCTTCATACGGCGCCACCAATAATGTTGCCTCAAGTCACGGTACATTTTGTCGCTCCCGATAAATGGCATAGCGAGAGCTATGGGTCTCTGATAAAATCAACTGAATGACATCACCAACTCGAGGAACGCACATGCATCCTTCAATCCTCAAAATGCCCTCAAAATCAATCACGGCCTCCTTGGCCTCACCCTTCGAAACCTTCTCTCAGATCTTGCTCAACTGAGCATCCTCAAACAGATGAGCCTTGATCCGATCCAATAATGATGACCTCGTCTCTATACAAACCAAAATCCTGCCTGGGGCTGAGATATCAAGACGGACAAAACTGTTGGCCAGAGTCTAAACCTCCATAGCCAACGGACGCTCAGAAATAATCAATCAAGCTAAACTCTCCATACTCAGTGGCTTGCGACTCAAGGCTTCAGCCACCACATTGGCTTTACCAGTGTGGTACAGAATAAAGATGTCATATTCCTTCAAGAGCTCCATCCATTGGCGCTGCCTGAAATTAAGATCTCTCTGAGTAAACACATGCTGAAGGCTACGGTGATCGGTAAAAACCTCACAATGGTAATGTCTCCAAAGCTTTAAGGCGAAGACTATAGCCAACAACTCCAAATCATGGGTACAGTAATTCTTCTCGTGAACTTTTAACTGACGGGAAGCATAAGCTATCACTCTACCCTTCTGCATCAACACAACACCCAAGCCCATATGGGAAGCATCACAATAGACAGCGAAGTCCTTGCCTTCCACCAGTAAGGCTAGGATCGGGGCTGTGGTCAAAAGAAGCTTGAGCTTTTGAAAGATCTCCTCACAATCATCCGTCCACTAGAAGGAAACATTCTTTTAAGTCAATCTGGTCAAGAACGAAGCAATGGCAGCAAAACCCTTCACAAAACAACGGTAATAATTGGCCAAACCCACAAAACTACGAATCTCGGTAATGGTAGTGGGCCTCGCCTAACTCCTCACAGCCTCAATTTTCTGTGGATCAACCATAATCCCATCCTTGGATACCACATGGCCCAAGAATGCTACAGACTCTAACCAAAACTCACACTTAGAAAATTTGGGAATAAACCATGTTTCTTCAACAACCCAAGGACGGTATGAAGATGGCTTTCATGCTCCACTCTATTCTTGGAATACATCAAGAAGTCATCAGTAAACACAATCACAAAAGAATCAAGGAAGGTCCTAAAGATGCCATTCATCAAGGTCATAAATGCAGTTGGGGCATTGGTAAGCTCGAAAGACATCACTAGAAACTCATAGTGTCCATATCTCGTCGGAAATGCTGTCTTCGGGATATCCTCCGCCCTAATCTTCAACTGGTGATAGCTAGAATGCAAATAAATCTTAGAAAACACCGAAGCACCCTGAAACTGGTCAAATAGGTCATCAATACAAGGCATAAGGCAATTGTTCTAGATAGTGACCTTGTTTAACTGGCGGTAATTAATACACATTCTCATGGTCCCATCCTTCTTCTTCACGAATAACACTGGGGCACCCCAAGGGGAGACGCTCGGTCTAATGAACCCCTTGCTTAGTAAATCCTGCAATTGTTCATTAAGCTCCCTCAACTCAGTAGGTGCTATCCGATACAGTGGGATAGAAATGGGGCGAGTGCCCGAGTCCACATCAATACAAAAATTAATGTCGCGATTGGGTGGCATACCCGATAAATTCGACGAAAATACCTTCGCGAACTCGCTCACAATAGGGATAGATTCAAGGGTTGGAGATGCAACAGTCGTATCACGAATATGCGTCAACTATGCTAGACACCCCTCACTTACTAACTTCTTCGCCCGAAGAAAGGAAATGATCTTCTTCGGAACGGAACTAGGAGTACCTCTCCACTCAAGCCTAGGAATGCCCGGCATAGCTAAAGTAACTGCCTTCGCGTGACAGTCCAAGATCGCATGGTAAGGAGAAAGTCAGGACATACCCAATATAATATCAAAGTCCACCATATTAAGAATTATCAAATCTACCCAAGTGTCGTACCCCATAAAAGTAACCAAACAAGACCGGTAGACTCGATCAACAACCACAAAATCTCCGATCGGAGTACACACATGAACAAGTATATCTATGCTATCCCATGGCAAATCCCAACCAATGGCATGAAATGCAGATACATATGAGTAAGGGGATCCATGATCAAATAACACAGATGCTGCTCTATGACGGACAAAAATGGTACCTGAGATCACAGCATCTGAGGCCTCTGTTATACCCCATTTTAACCAGGGTCAAAATGGTTTACAACATTTCGGTAATTCCGGGGTTAAATAAAGTTAGAGAGTCGACACCTAATTATTTATAGTGAATTAGGGCACCTAAGGTTAATTAAAGTAATTATCTAAAGTTAACTCCGTTTTAATGTCTACGAAACCAAAAGATCTAGGTAAAGGTTAAATTAATCTAAAGGGAAGGTATTAGGCATCCTTTAAGATCCATTAACAAATGGTTAACCGACCGGACTTACATTGAGAAAATTGAGGCTGATTGTTATATTCAAATGTGGAAGCATTTTTAAAAATAATATAAAAATTTCATATGAAAAGTAGTGAACTAAATAAAGTTTAGGTAAAACGTTTGTGTATTTCGGAAGTTGTGATTAGCTTAACATGAAAGACTTATGAAAAGACTTAGTTTAATATAAGCTATGCAAAGGTTGTTTTAACAAATACATGTTTCAAATGTTGGGAAGAGCTAAAGTGAAAAAGTTATCCATAAAAAAAACTAGTTTGCCCTTTTTATTTCTCAAAACAAGCTAACGTTAGTGTGTAAAATTTGCGATATTTTGAAAGCATATCTTTTTCTTTCTAACTAAAAAAAAAAAGGTACCAAACTCACAAGAGGAACAATTAAACTCCACTTGATTTAAGACCTAAGTTGCTGATTAAGATATCCTAAATGGGACTTGGTTAAAATAAAGCAATTAAGCATTTTATAACAACCACACAACTAGGTAGAATGTTAGTCACACCAAACATGTAAACAAGCAGCATCAACAAATAAATTAATTAGCCAAAACAAACTCCCGACAGAAAGATTTGGTTATTTTGTGGTTCTCTTTACGCGATGTAAAACTGGAAATGATCGAGGCTGCACTGGCTTCATGTAGTAACAGCGTCATTGAGTCTCAAAGTGAAACTCTTCGGCTCCGGTATGTCATGCAAAACAATAAGATAAATGGAAAGGATTAGAAAGACAACCCGATTAAGACAATTATGGAGGATAAAGAAGAAAGTTAAAGAACTTATGCTAAAAAAAAGACAATACTTTTACAGATCATGTTAATCAAAACACCAAAGACATTAGCTAACCAATTACTAACTGAAAGAGATTTTTTTTTTAAAATCCCAGATACCACTTGAAATATTAAGTATACTAAAGTGAAGAAGAAGAGTCTTTGCTTATGATCAAGTGAAGAACGCAACATTTTACCTTCTGGAACCCACAAACTCACCGCCATAATGACAGATAATGGATTTTAAGGTTAGAAAATAAAGGAATGCGTCTATTTAGTGTAGAATGTAAATTAAAATGGACAAACATGAGTTCATGATTCTTTTGTATACAAGTGGTTAAGCACATATTAGTGCATGCTTGCGAGTTGATATCTGGATAACGTTCATTCCTGAAACTAAGTATATTGCCATGTAAACTAAAAGCTGAAAAACCAATAGCATTCCATCCATTGCACATTAGATGACTTAGTTTGACACGGAAAACAAATTAAGCTGGGACATGAAGCAAGAAACTATGTTTAAAAAACAACATAGGTGAGAGCCCTGTGTGACTATTTTACTATGTACCGTATATTAAATCAATTCCTTCTCAGCAAGTAGCCCTTCATTTCTATGGGTTCAAAATGGAAGGTAACTGAGTTACAACTTTTACAGACAACGAGAACTAAAGAAAGGCGGAAGTTCAAATGATAGTTTTAACAACTTCGCTTTTATTTTCAGGTACTATATTTATTTTAGCCAAGCTAAAAGATCTGTCAAAAACTTAATCCTACCAGTAGCTAATAAAATTCTTTCTCCCGATTCATTCTAGGACTACAAACACTAAAACTAATGTCTTCAACAACCTTAGCCCTTAGCTAGCCATCCAGATTAAGCAAACTAAGAACACAGTTCATTGTTTTTTTTTAGGAATCATCGGCACTTTCTAATCTATACGTCCAAACAGAGATCTAATCTCCCAAAAATGAAGCTGGTATTTCCACAGGAAAGGTCAACATTGACGCGCATTTGAACTTATGCTGCTTATATTCGTTCCTTACAGCGACTAAAGAACCTCCTCTTCTACTTAATTGCAAGTAGCATAGGAGAAGAACACATTCCTAATGTCATAATTCTAGGAGTGTGAAAGGTTTAATAATACAGATGAGAGGAAACCTATCCAACACATGATTTTAACTCAACTATATATAGTAGAACATATATTCGCATAGCATGAATGATGGAACTGCAGGGGCCTGACTTCTGGGTCTCTCGACATAAGAAAGAATTTCATTTCTGAATAATTAGATCACTGGTTATGGGTTAATCTTAGACCAGCAGAGAAGAACAATGAATATTTGATTTTTGTGATATCTAAATGAGCAAAATCAGAACAGCTAAAATGATGACAAGGAACTTTGAAAGCATCGAAAATCAACAAAATGTATGCAGCTAATGATATTCTCGCAATGTACATAGAACAAAACATATTTGGCTGACCACCTAATAATCACATTTTGACACTATATAACTAGAAACAAACTCGTTGCAACACATTATTCTTTTAAAGGGAACAGGACAAGGGTTACCAACACATTGATACATGATTTATTTTTAAAAGATGAAACAAATCCAAACGACACAGGTATCGACAAGAGGGGTGTTTGACGTCTATTCTCACGACACATCGATACAACAGGTGTCAAAAATATCAACACAGGCATCAAGTACACGACATTAACATTCCGAAGGCATGAATTTACAAGAAAGAACTATGATTCATGATTTTATCCCAAACGGGCAGATTCATTACACTAACAATGAAAAAAATAGAGAAAAGATTGAAGCTTAAGATTCACCGACCTTTTATGGGTGCAGTGAACGGGGCGTTGGCCTCGAATCTACACTCGCGTTATGGAAACAGACCCGAACCTCGACGAATGAAAAGTTTTAAAAATCTTCCTCTTTTTCCAGTAGTAGTCCGAAGATAAAGTGTTATATATATGAGATTTCCAGGATGTTTCCTCTTTTTTTTCGATCTGTCCCCAAAACATCCCCCCCTTCGGCTTAGGAGTTAGATATATATTTATAGGTGGAAGAAGAGTACTAGGGTTAATGATTTTGAGCGGGATTTCAAAGTTGAATTAGCTATTTGAAAATCAAAATCGAATCTCTGAAGTTGCTTTCTTTTTCAGAAATTTCAGAAGTGTTTTTGGCCATTTATGTTGACCAAATCGTTGACGATGAGCGAGGAAAGTATTTAAACGAAAATGGGGCAACAAAGATCTGCCATTGTTGAGGAAAAACGGACCTTTGTTGAAAAAGGAAAGAAATCGGAGAAATGGTCGTGCGGCTGTGTTCATTTAGGTTTAGGCTAATGAAGTTAAAGATGTGGACCGGGTCGGTTGAAAGGGATAATGGGCTGGTTTGGGCTCAGTTGGTCCGAAAGTGTGGGCTGGTGGAGTTAATGAATTTAAAGTGTGGGCTGGTGAGTTGAAGAATATGGGCTGCAAATACACGAATTGGGCTCGTAAGAATAGGCTGAAATTGTTGGGTATTTTCTTCTTCTAATTAATTCCTTTTGGGCTTCTTAGTGATTAACTTGTACATGTATAAAGATGATAATTAGTGATTAATATGTAGAAAATAAAGATTTAATAAAGTGTTGACTTATAATTAATTTAACGAGTCCAAATCTGAAAATGAAATGATGACGAACCATAAAAATTTGCGATAACGTAATGCTAGTAATGTTGATAGTAAAATAGTGAAAATTAAAGTAATGATATTAATAGTAGTAAAAAAAAAGAAAACAATAGCGAAAACAAAGTATTTAGCTCGTTAATAAATTTAGAAGCCAAGGAAATAAATTGGAATAAAGGAGGGACAAAATTGGGTGTCAACAGCCTCTACCTCAGGCCTACCAGAAAATGAGTAACAATGGGCTCCAGCACGCCCGGTCTGGGATCCCCTTCTCGAACTCTGAGTACTGCCTCTAGCTGGCTGGGACCCACCTCTAGAACCATGGGGAGTACCGCGGCCTAACTAAGCACCACCTCTCTGAGAAGTCCCTCTTCGGCGACTGATAATCTCGCCTAGGCTGGGGACATCTCTTGGCAACATGCCCAACCTCTCCACAAGAGAAACAAGTAAGAGGAGTCGAATGCTGAAACATGAACTGGTCTAGAGAACGAACTCTCAGGAACTTTCTGTCTAGGCGGCTCATTGGAGGAAGCCGGTAATGCTAAATGCATGGGACGATCGGAATAGGGCTGAGGTGGCCTCGAAAACTGACCAGCGCCCCTCGTACGAACACCCAAAACTGCCAGTCTGACGTGGCTTCTTGTCACCACCACTAAAAGTATGGGCCTTGGAGCCCTCAACCATAGAAGCATGCTCAATAATAGACTGGAAGGAAGCCCCTATAGACTCCATCTGAAGACAAGAAATATAGAGAGAGCCCAGTAGTCCTCCCACAAAGCGTCTGATCCTATCGGCCTCAGTAGGGATCAACGGAGTAGAATATCGGTCCAAGTAGAGGAACCGGGTTACATAAGTCTCCAAAGACATATCCCTCTACTCAAGGTGTAAAAACTGCTCTCTACGAGCCTCTCTCAAGGACCAGGGCACATACTTCTCAAGGAAGGCCCGGTAGAACTGAGTCTAAGTCAAAGGAGGAGAACTCTCAGGTCAGCATGCCATAAAATACCTCCACCACGTCTTCGCGTCGCCGCGAAACTGGTAGGACACATAATCAATGCCGTGGTTCTCCACTATACCCATACGGTGCGGCAGCTCATGCATATCAAGAATAAACTCATAGGCATCCTCAGACGAAGTACCAGAGAACCTCGATGGCTCTAACTTCTTGAACCTCCCCACTAGGTCCTGATCAGCAGCAGTTATAACGCTGCCATCCATGGGCCTAATATCCTCCCCAGGGGCGGGTATAGCATCGATGCAGAGAGCCATAGCTGTGGCGGGATGTGCTACCCGCGTAGGTCCCTGGTCAGGGGTCTACCCCCTAACCCTAGTTTGTGAACCCCTGTCGGGAGTAGTAACACCGGCGGCCGCCTGCTAGGCATCAAGGTGAAGTAGGATCCTGGCCATAGTGTCACGCACGGCCTAGTTAGAAGTAACCTCAGGCTGTGTCCATGTTGGGGCCACGCCATCCTCTACGGTATGGTCTCTACCTGGCTGATACTCAGGCTCGGGGGATGGAGACCTCTTTTATCGATGGCCTACAGTCGGAGCCCTACCCCTGGCTGGGACAGCTCCGCGGCCTCTCGCTCTACCGCGCCCTCTGGCTGTCATTCGCCCTCGAGTGCCAGCCGTAGCTGTGGACTCTGGCACTTGACCTCAGGCCACGTAGCTCGAGTCCTTACCATCTGTGAGAGAAGAGATAAGTGTCAAATACCAATTTGGTCTTTCCAGATACCAATTTAAATACAGTAGCACGATGGAAAGAAAGAAGGTGAAATTTCCTAAATGTCCCGTAGTCTCCCGTAGATAAGTACCGAGCTCATCGTAGTGATCCACGAGACTCTACTAGACACGCTTTTGAATTAAAGACCCGGTAACCTAGGGCTCTGATATCAACTTATCACGACCCATTTTAGCCTAGGTCATGGGGCACCTACCTTTCCCACCTCGGTAGGCGAACCCTTTACTCAACATTTACAATAATAGAAAATAGCGAAAGAAAGTAAAATAACGTAAACTATATAATATAATGTTAACAAGTGCGGAAGTAAATAAAATCCACCTCAGTATCTAGTCTGGTCATACAAGAGCATCTAAATCTGAATACTAAAAGTCTAAATAATAGTACATAAGTTGTCTCAAATTATGTCTCTGAATAAAGCAAGACATAAGTAATGGAAGAGTCATTGAGGTCAGCGGACGCCATGCTTACCCGGGAAAACTCAAGTGGAAGCTGAAGAGTCGATCACCCACGAGTCAGAGAAGTAGATCCGACCTGGTACTCTTCATTCATAAAAGAATGCAGCAAGTGCAGGTCAGTACAAACAACAGTACTGGTAGGCATCATCGGCCGACTAAGTATAGTTAACATTATTCAGAAAATAAGGCCGATAAGCAAATAAACCAACCAAGCATGAGACAATATAATCGTAATCGAGTATCCATCATCAGCTATGTAAACATCTAAACCCCAATATAATAACTTTGAGTACATCCGATTCGAACCAATCACCACGATAGAATCATCACAATCTAATCATTACACCACAATTACCACAATCCAGTCATCACAACATCTCACTCAAGTCATAATGCAATGCAGTGTAATAATGGTATGAATGTGATGCTATGCCATGCAAATGAGGTGTACACATGTATTCCAGACGGAAATATCGACGTCTCGGTAGCACAACCCAGCGTGACTCACGAAATCTAAGTGCCACCCGTCTCGGATCTTTTCCCAACAGACAGATGGGACCCTAGCTAATTGCTCACAGGGGGAGTCTCACTGGCACCACCCTGGGGGACCCGCGAAGTTCATGCACTAACAACGATTTCGGGATAACACCAGAATCGGCCATGCAACAACGACGCTCGAATATAACCATCGGACATCGGCCCCCTTACAATCACTCAAAAGGGTCTGTCATTTACCCATCACCGCCCCAGCGGTACCACTGCGGCGGCTCTGGTGCCGCCATTGCGGGCACCAGACACCAGATTTCCCGATTTTTTCTAAGTCCTCAATCAAATTTTTGGGTTATTCCTGAGGCCATCTGCTCACGACCCGACTACCTATACCCATACAAAAATATGCTGCGAATGTGCTAGTGGTTTCAAAATTTCCAACAGAGGCCTCGTCAATTGAGTCAACCCCCGATGCCTAATTCCAATCTCCCATCCTATGTCCCGAAATGCATCCGGATGCATTAGGAACTGAACCAAATACAAACAAATTCTAAATGACCACCTGTATCTCTCAGAATCGACGCGAATCCCAAAAAGGTCTGTTTTCCCAAAAGTCAACTTCGGGTCAACCTTTTTTACTTAATGCCCATATTTTTGCCAAAGTTGCCCAATCCAATCTAGATAACCCGAGAAGCATAACAGCGGTCTCCTTGGGTCAAAAGCGAGCTAATCAATGCTTAGGAACGGGTTGTTACATCCTTCTTCTTGACGAATAGGACCGGGGCACCCCAAGATGAGGTACTTGGTCAAATCAAACCTTTATCCAACAAGTCCTTCAATTGGTCTTTCAATTCATGTAGCTTTACCGGAGCCATATGATATGGTGGAATAGAGATCGGTTGAGTATCGGGAGTAACATAAATCCCAAAATCAATAACTCTATCAGGTGAAACACCCCGAAAATCTTCTGGGAGCACTTCAGGAAATTCATTAACTATCGGAACAGACTTAAATCTGGATACTACGGCTTGAGTGTCGTTGACAACAACTAGAGGATAAATACACTCTTTCGAGATTATTTTATGAGCCTTAAGATAAGAAATAAATCTACCTCGAGGCTTAGTGTTTTCACCTTTCCACACATTATCTGGTCCATTAAAAATTTCAAAACGAACTAATTTATGCCGGCAATCTACATTTGCGTAACATGCAGATAGCTAATACATCCTTATAAACACATCAAATCTACCATCTCTAGTTCAAATAAGTCAGTTGTAGTCTCCTGACCTTTAACTACAATTACATAGTTTCTATAAACTCTAGAAGCAATAATGGAAACACCATCAGGGGTATCTACAGAGAAAGGTTCTAACATAAATTAGGGCTTCACCCCAAAATCAAGAGAAAAACATGGTGACACATAAGAAAGATTTGAACCCGTATCAATAAACGAATATGCATCAAAAGAGCAAATAGTGAGAATACCTGTGACCACAACATCTGAGGATTCAACTGCCTCTCTATGAGTCAAACCATAGAGTTGAGCTTGTCCTCCATTAGAGGTGTTAGCAAACACTTTACCAGTCCCATTACCACGACAATTAGGAGTGTTATTAGTATTACCAACCGGCGGATTCTTAGCTGCAATAAGAGCAGATGGATTATTTCTCTGGCAAGAAGAGTTAGCCATTTCATAAAGCAACTTCCTACAATCTTTCTTGATATGACCCCTTATACCACAATGGTGACAAATATGATCCTTCCATCCAAATGAATGTTGGTTGTTACCTTGTGAAAATATGCTCTGATTGTTGTTTTCTAACCATGTCTACTAGACGGAACACTAGCACTAGAATATGCGCCAGACTGAACAAGTGCAAAATAACCTTTCCTCTGCCCTCCATTATACAATCCATTGAAACCACCCATAGATTAAGCCTTCTTACTTTGTTCCCTTTATCTCTCCTCATCCTTCCAATTTTCTTATTGTTCAGCGAACCTAACCAAGGATGAAAATGTACAAGTAAGAGACATTGCAGAAGCAGCACATACAGACTTAATACGTGATACTAAACTACATACAAATCGGGTCATATTGTGCTTTTTAGTCGGAATCATATACGTTGCATACCTTGCCAGACGAATAAACTTCAAGCTATACTCACGAACAGACATTGTGCACTACTCAATCTTCTCAAAGTAATAGCTATAGCAAACCACTTCTCATCAAACAGAAACCTCTCCATAAACGCCTTCTCGAACTCAGCCCAAGTAAGAGTTGAAGCATCATTACCCCCACTCAGTCTCCCATAATTTGAACTAAGCATGAGAAACATCTTTCAATTGGTATGCAACGAATTCCACAACTTCAGAACTGTGAGCACCCATTTCCTTAGAGCTTTGAAAGTCTCATCCATAAAGTACTAGGGATCATCCTCCTGTCACAAATCAAAGAACTTAGGCGGATTCAACCCCAAAAAGTGCTTAAGTCTTCCTTCACTTCCCAGTGTCGGATTCGAACCTCCACACTGCTTTGGGTTACCATAAGAGTGGTAAGAATCTGGATCGCATTCGACATCGATCGAATATCAGCTACGCTCGCAGTAGGGACAGCTAGAGCAGGTGGTGCTGGTGATGGTGCGTGGTCCCCGTTATAGTCTCAGCAGTGGTGTGGTTAGTGATCCTAGCAGCTCGTCCACTAGATGATGAATCAGTAGCACCATTCCCCCTGGTTAGCAGCTTCCGCACGAGTTAAATCTATTTTTGCGAAGTATGAATTAACGAACATGTCAGAACGATCCTAACGGAAGTTCAAGCTCTATAGCACAATCTAGAATAAAAAAGAATGAGAAACACCTATAAATGTTCTAGTAGTCTTTTGATCATGTATGTGATCAGACTGCACAAGGAGGACAAATCCTAAGATACATCTAAACCTATGCTCTGATACCAAGTTTGCCACGCCCCAAACCCGACCCTGGATGTAACAGGCATCCGATGCTAAGAACAGCACCGGAAGCACCTTTTGAATCAATTACAATGAGTTCCTATTTAATAATCTTTCATTATTTGAATCCAACACGTCATAAATATCTAGATGAAATCATTATCATACTTGTGAAACAACATAGCAAAAATCAAATCGAATAATTAGTCATAAAATAGGCCAAATACCTCAACGAGTCATACGAGACTCCAAAATACTACCCACAATCTAGCAACTCTCTATGAAGAATCTAAGATAATAAATAAATGTCTAACTTATTGGGACGCAGCCCGGAACCTAAAATATGTAAAGTAAAGATAGAACGGAGCCCCATGAACAATCATGTGGGCTCACATAATGATCTCGAAAGCAGTAAGTTCTCCTAAGTCGTTGGCATATCATGAACATGTTTTTCTGTGTTACTTGACACAGCATCAAAAACAACAATGGTATGACTTAGTACTAGGTACTCAGTGAGTGTCTAAGGGGTGATAGTTAACAAAATAAAATAAGATAAATAAAATCCATAAAACGGTATCAATGAAAGACAGATCAAATCCAGAGATAGAGTAAGCCAGTAACCTTAAAAAAATCATCAGAGAATCCAACAACAAAAAACACAACAAGTTAACTTATTATCGTTTATCGAGTCAAATATTTCCATTAAAAACTCGATATCACCATAAGCAACTCACAGGCAACAAAATATCAAACACTGGATACTTCGAGCTAAGAAATTGCGGAGGCTAATCATGGGTGGATTCTAACCTCTTGGTTTACTCTATACTGGTCCAACCTTTTGATGGAATCCCACACGCCTCTCTCTTTTTATTTCCTTCAGTTTTTAAGAATCTAATATTTGGGAAGATGAACTTGTGTCATAGTGATTTTGATATTAGATTAATGTAGCAATGATTTTAGGAAAGCTTTAGGCTTATTTCCTCTCCCAAAGATCTCCAAAACAAGGTGGGTATTGATACGCCCAAATTACACCTTAAAAATATAGGAGTAAGCGGTCGTTGTCAAATATAGAACCCAATGAGGTTGGGGTCGAATCCCACAGAGAATACAGTGAAGAAATATGCTTATCAAGTGTAACGCTCGACTGTTAGTCTAAATTTCAAGGGCGATGGGGATACAATAGTATTGGATTTGATGTTGGTTACTAACAATTAAATGGTGTTATTGTGAGATGTAAACTATTAGAGAGAGGGACTAAGGTTGCAGTTTCAATGGAAAGTAATGCGAGTGGGTATCAATTTAACCTCTTCGAATGTCGAGATGCGATTAACGATGGATTGCTTAAGTTTATTAAAAGTCTTTCGACCAACTAAGCTTTCTCAAACCTTAGAATGTGAACCAAGTAAACATCCAATATGCTACAAGTTAGCCATCCTATCTCTAGCTCAGGCTATTAGATGGGTTTATTGACCCAAATCCTTGCTATCTAACCCTTTTCCTAACTTGCACCTTATTTCTCAAGTAAGGTGAAAGTAATTAGGCACAAATGATGTTTCCAACCATCAAGAGATGTTAAGGTACGAAGAGTAGATAGAATGCATCGTTAACATATAAATGAGGTATGAATATGAAACCCAATCATATAACTAAAACATTTAGTCCCACAACCTTAGCTATTGGGTTTAGCTAGACATTTGCATTAAGTACGAAACAAAGATAAATAATGTAGCCATAATGCTTACAAAGCTTTTTGGGAGAAAAGCCACAAAATAAAGTGAGCTTCAACAACCAATCATAAATGTTTCCTCCACAAAAAGACAATAATAAGTGCAGTGAATGTCTTTTTCAGAACCCTAGGTGGGTATTTATATCTCCCAAAAACGTGCACAAAGTTAGACAAAAATAACCCTGCAGATGCAACATGCGTCTCGCATATTATGTCGCAAGACAAACATGCGAGACGCAAAGCGTGCTCAGCAACCGCACATTGTGCTCTTGCTTTCAGGCTTCCCAGATTTCTGGCACAGTTTGCGTGATCATTGTTGTACCGCAAGTTGAACATGCGAGTCACATGTTGGCCTCGCAGATTGCGCAATCTTTCATCTCTCTTCTTCAGTGGCCTGTCACACTTTGCGGTGCAATTGTGGGTCCGCAGGCATGACATGTAGTTTGCATGTTGTGCAGTGTGTCCTTGTCCTGTTTTGCCTCATTTTGTTCCGTTCTGCTTTCCCAATATTTTTCCCTACAAAGTGACAAAAACATGCTAAAAGTAAAACCAAGAATGCTTGAAGAGCCATAAAAGCTTAAGTAATGAGCATCAAATGTGCCATAATTCTGCGGCTCATCAAGTATGAAAGTCCTAAGAAATCCGATCTTATACAAAAAATATCTAGTTTGGGATACTATGATGAGTATACGGTCGCATCTAGAGTTTGCGGCCGCATACAGGATGCATTCTAGATGAAAATTCATTCAAGAAACATTCAAAATTTCACTGAAATCTGAGCGTATGTGACATCTTATTCTGACCACATTGGGCCGGCTTCCTAGACAAGCTACAGTAAAATGGGCATAACGTTTTGCTCACAACTCCATTTGAGCTCCACCTTATATCATTGGAAAGGTATTTCAAAGATCTACAACTTTCATTATAGAAGTTTTCTCAAAATCTCAAATAATTTTCACAAAACCTGCCTGGAATTCATACTTACCAATAGAACCCAAAGAATGATGGTGACCATAAATGCCATGCAATCACTACTAGGAATGGCAAAACAATTGAGGAAGAAAAGTTGGCATGATAATTTGGCTGTTGATGATGAGAAAATTGTTGAAGAACCCATGGTTATTGAAGAAGAAGTTACTCAAAAGAAGAAACAGGATAGTATTGAAAACCCATTGTTATTGAAGAGGTGTCCGAAAATGACGAAGCTTTAAGATGCAAGGAACGGTAGAGGAGGTACCAAGAGCTTTAACGCCCATTCAAAAACATCTTCCTCCATTTACTCTAAGGTTAGCAAAGAAGGCGGACGATGGAAAATTTATAAAGTTCATTGAAAAATTGAAACAACTATCTATCAATATCCCATTGGTGGAGGCTCTTGAACAAATGCCAGGGTATGCAAAATTTATGAAAGATCTTGTCATAAAGAGGAGGCAAACTAGATTTGCAATGGGGGATGTTACACATCATTTTAGCTCCACAGTTTTAAAGGCTTTAGTACAAAAGAAAGAAGACCCCAGAGCTTTTACTATTCCATGTACCATTAGGGCATATAATTTGCCTCCTCCTACAAAGCCATCCATTATTAAACCACCTACTTTGGAACTGAAACCTCTCCTTTCACATTTGAGGTATGAGTTTCTTGGCCCTAACAACACCTTACCCATTATTGTTTCTTCCTAGTTAACCGAAGAACAAATTGAAAGATTGTTGGTGATATTACAGAGATTCAAGAAGGCAATTGGATGGTCTATTGCGGATATTCAAAGGATTCCTCCCGATATTTGCACCCATAAAATTCAACTTGATGAGGAATGTGTGCTGAGTGTTGAGCATCAAAGGAGGTTAAATCCTCTCATGCAAGAAGTGGTTATGAAAAAAATTATCAAGCGGTTAGATGCCGAAGTGGTGTATCCAATCTCAGATAGTTTGTGGGTAAGTTTGGTGTAATGTATGCCTAAAAAAAGAGGTATAATTGGGGTTCCTAATGAGAAGATTGAGTTGATCCCAACACGCACGGTTACCGTTGGAAGGTTTGTATGGGTTATCGAAAGCTAAGCCATTGGACTAAGAGGTTATGGCTAGTGGGGGTGCTATGGGGAAAGTCACCGGTAGAGTATCGAAAGAGGTGGCTGAGAGCTCTTCTGATCACACTACAGTTAGGGGTAAAGCTGAAAGGGAGACTAATCCGCAAAGAGTATGTGATAAGGTGTATAATGAGCTAGTAGACTTTGAGACCCTCCCAAATGCTACAGAGGATCTGCTTCATACCACCATAGCAATTTCTCTTCAGACTGAGCATCCTGTTGCTCGCTCTGAAGAGGAGCTTGAGCAGCACACACAGATAGCTTGTGACCGATCCACCATGGACTAGTTGGGCATGAGAGGGAAGGGTACCGATGCTCCTTCCCCACCATCAGATAGAGTGAGTTTGTCTCATACCCCGAAACCAACTGTTGCAATTACTGAGACCACTGTTCCACCACCGAGCCTGATTTTTCTCCTTCTGATGGGGTTCGAGATGACTCTTGATGCATTACAGGGAGTTATCAGCTCTTTTGATTATATATAATGCATTGAGAACAATGCAATGTTTTTAGTTGGGGGTGGATAGCCCTTATTGGATGTTGTATATTAGATAATTTGTATTTTGTTTTTGTAGTTTGTCTTGTTGGATATTGTTGATGTTAATTTGTTTGTTTTGTTGTGATGTTTGCCCATGTTTTGTAGTTCTTATCCGGGGTTCTTTTCCCAAAAATGCTAATGGTCTTGAGTCGGCTTGTCCCAATGATAGATATTTCAGCACTTTCTTATGGAAATTAAGCCTTGTAGGGTCGGGATGAAATCATGATTTGTTTGGTACCAATATAGTTAGAATCTTGCATATTTATGTTCTTAATGTGTACCCCTCCAACAAGTTTGGTATAAAAAAAAAGGAAGTACAAATTTTGACAATATGTGCCTCACTTTGTGACTTTTGAGTACTCTTGTGTTTCATTGAATAACTTTTGCTTGTCTTTGAGGTTGATTGACCAATCTTGAACAGTGCATGTGCCATGAGTGGTAATGTTTTGTTAGTAACTCTTGTGTTTGCTTGTGTTAACAGGAACTTGCTTGGTTTGTTTATCTAAGCTAATCTTGATTGTGCTTGTTGGAGAAATGATCTTAGGAAATCTTTGGATGTCCTACATGAACCTCTTTTACCTTTGGAGACCACCAAAAGCACAAATGCATCCCTAGTTACTCCTTTCGAGCTTTTTTACTCCTTCTTTGTCAACCACATTACAAGTCATAACCCTTCATACATCTATCTCTTTTGAACCCGTCCTTCCTTGAACTTTAAGTCTCAACTTAGGCAAAATCATAAGTTGGGGGTGAGAGGCCATGTAAGTAAGGTAAGGTGTCAACTTAGGCCTTCGACCTAAGTTGGGGGTGGAGTACTGGGTGTTGGATTTGAAATGCAGCCCTTGTATAACAAAAAAAGAAAAAAAAGAAAAAAAAATAAGTAACTAGAAATAGCAGTAATAAGCACAAAAAGGGTTGGAAAATAAATAAGGCAAAATAAATGAGGAGCTATCAAGCAAATGTTAAAAGAAGAAGTTAGATCATTGATAACCAAAAAAAGATCATAATGATAAGTAAGTAGAGTTCAAGGAAGGTGAAGTTACTTTTGTACCCAAATGTGTATCTGCCCAACCCTAAGCCTACATTACAACCAGGAAAAGTCCTTTGAGATCTCCGATTGAGAACTTTTGAGTTAGTCTTGAAAAAGAATAAGGGCAAGCTTATGGTTTGATACTTGTGACACTTGAGATTCCTTGTGAGTGTGAGTGTTTGTTTTAAATTCCTTGGTAATGGTTGAGTTTGCGTGTGAGAGACTTTCTTTCTTGTAAGGGCACATGTATTGTAATATAGGGTTGGCAATGACACCGCGTAAGCGAGTCAAGAGAATGTGAGCTAGACAAGAGTATTCTTTAGGTGTACATTGAGGCTTGTGATTGTCATATATTTGCCAACTAGTGCATATCTAAGAGAAGAAGAGGGTGTCGAATGAATGGAATGAACATGCTTGTATTCTAATTATTGCTACCAACCGAAAGTCATATGCACCCTAGTTGTGTTAGTTGAGTCTAGATTGAGTCGTAGTTACGTGTTGTTTGCTTGAGGACAAGCAAAAAGTTATGTTGGGGGTGTTGATAAGTTGTGGATTTTGGGACATTTTACATCCGCTACTTATACTTCGTAGGTGTCTTTTTCAAGTATTAGTGTTACACCTCACCCTTTTGTACGGCAAGTTCATTGTGAGTTAGTCGACATAAGCCCATAGAACGAGGTTATTCTTTGAATCACAACTAGTAAGACTAGTTAATAATAAGGATAAAGGGATTAAGAGCATATTTAATATGTATTTGTTTGGATTAGAAGTTAAATGAATCGAAGAGGATAAGTTTTGTCAATGTGATACCTCGTACCTTCGGGCTATGGTTTGAACCGTTTGACATATGTAAGTATACCCTAGCCTTGGAGAATTTTGTTCATATTTAAATGTGCATATCAAGAGCTCGGTGTATAAAAGGATGAAGTCCAGAAATGATTTAAGACTTAAAAGTGTGTCAACAATGATTGGAAATAATATTTTATGCGTGTCAAAAGAGGTTATGGATTAGTGTTATATCACATGATCATGGTAATGAGTATATGAAGTGTGTTAAAAATAATTCTTATTTAAATGAATGAGGTCAAAGAATTAATTATGGGTGCCATTGGTGACATGTCGAGGATAGTGGAGATAAATAATTTAATATTATGGATAAATGTTAAAATTGTACCACATACACGTGTGGCCAAGAAAAGTGGGCAGCAAGTTACTAATGTCCTATACATTGTCCTTTTAATGATACATTGTCCTTTTAGAATTCCGGACTTTTATTTTATTATGACATGACTAGATAGTTTTATGATTATCTCCATTGTTATTGATTTATAGTTGGTTAAATGTATGAGAATTTGGTTAAAGGGATGGTTCGTCCATCAGGGGGGTTAGTGTGGGTGCCATCACGATGGGTTGGGTCGTGATATATTTGTAACATTCTAAGGCTTGGAAAAGCTTAGTAATGAGTTTACCAATTTGGTTGAAAGACTTTTGGTAAACTTAAGCAACCCATTATTTACTACATCTAAACATATAAATAAGTTGAATTGATACCCAATTGCATTACTTTCCTTTGGAAGCACAACCTTAGTCCCTTTACCAATAGATTAAATTTCACAACAATATTTCTTTAGCAATTAGTGTGACAAACTTAAAATCAAATATTATTTATACCCCCTTCCCTAGAAATATAGACTATTAGTCGAGCATTACACTTGCTAAGTATATTTCTTCGTCGTACTCCCTATGGGATTCAACCCCAACCTCATTGGTTCTATATTTAAACAACAACCACTTTACTCCTATTTTAAAGGTGTAATTTGGGCGTATCAATTTTGGATTCGAACGAATGTATAGCAATATGGGTACCGTTACTTCCCGTTTCTAATTTATATTTCGATAATGACTAGACTTTGAGTATTCGGAGGCTCTTCAAAAGGGCAAGGCCCACATTTGACGGTTCATGGCACCAGCTCGGCATCGAGGTAGGTTACGGCTTACCTTTCGGTTAGACTTCAATTAGCAAAGCATATGTAGAAGTTAGTTATTGACGGATAAAACATGTTAAGCCTTCAAGTATGAAGTTAGGATGGATATTCTTAGGTTGGTAATGTTGATGATTTTGTGGGCTTGTCGCCTTGTTATTGTGAGTTGAGTTGTCGCCTTGTGCGCAGTGTTGGCTTGTTGCCTATTTACTATGTTGTTGTTGTGATGCATTCATCTCTCACCTATCTTGCCACATGTCATCGATAAATTAAAGAACAATCATTTAGGACTGGTATTGTGATGTGTGCTCATATGGAGGCACGAATGCGATTTGAATATGATTTACACTTGATATTGATATAATGCGTAGCATTCATACACATTCTAACATGATTCATTGATATAATGCGTAGCATTCATACACATTCTAACATGATTCATTGATATGAACTGTGATTTGATATTAATAATGATAAGTGAGAAAGTGAAAGATTCAAGGCATCTTATTGTGGTGTTTGCTACATGCATATTTCATATGGCATCACATGCATATATTATTTGATGTCACCTATGTGGTTCGAAGGGAAATTGTTCCGGATGTGGCACTGCACAGATTTGGGACATAAGTTTGTATTGGTAGTTGATTTACAGATGTTGTTATGGTTATTCATCCCCATGATCACATATGAATTCGACATTCATGCATGCATTTCATCCTGCAATTCTCATGCTAATGTGATATGGCCCCGGTGGATAAATTGCTGGAACAAGATCATGGAAATGTATGATGAGAAAGTGTAAGATGAAAGTCACATCTGGGCAGTGTGCGGAGTGGCTAGTGTTGTGAAAGTCATCTCTGGGTTGTTTGTGGAGTGACTAGTATTGCGGAAGTCATCTCTGAGTTGTGTGAAGAGTGACTTATACATGGACTTTGCGGGTCCCCCATTTGTCATGACTATCGAGTCGTGGAGGTTATCCGTTGATAGCGTTTGTGTACGATATGAGACAGTTGGCCAGTGCATTGCATTGCATAGCACCTGCATTGATATTACCTCCACACATATAAATTCTGGTTGTTGCATTTATCGCAATGCATATATAGTTAGTTTTCGTATTGATTCCTTGGTTGATGATTCACTTGAGTTGTTGTGCGCTTGTTCATCACTTATCTAGGCACTTGAGGGATTCGAGGACTAGAGGTTTCGCCTAGGCTATGACCATAGACTACCGAGATCTATTGTGACTCATTTACGTGAATGTGCTGAGTGACTATGTTTGACTGCTTACTTGTCTATTTGTTGATTTTTTTCATATATGTGAACTAATTATTGTCGGCCTATGATACCTACCAGTACATAGTGTTTGTACTGATACTACCTTGTTCTACTCTTTCTGAGTGCAGAGTTCGTCTCAGATTCTACTTCTGCCTCTCGCGAGTGATCCGAGGCCAGTTTGCTGAGTTTCCAAGGTGAGCTACTTGATGGACTTTCGCAGCTCGGAGTCACCTCTCTTATTACTTGTATTCTCTTATATTTTGAGACAATATTTGTATTACGAGACTTATAGTTATTTCAGACTTGTAGTTTAGTAGCTCTTGTACTGTTACAGACTAGATTCCCTGGGGATGTTGTAGTATTTATTCCGCACTTGATTATTTATATACATGATTTTGAGACTGCTTATTTTATTAAATCTTACGCATGATAATTCTAAAAATTGGTAACGAAAGGGAAGGGTTCTCCCACTAGGAGGATTCGTGTGGGTGCCACCGGACCCAAGAGTTGAGTTGTGACATATAATTTAGCAAGTAGTGCTCACAACCTGCAATCTTCATTGCTTGTGAAGGAACCTGAATTTATGCATTACCAGTTTTTTGAGGTTGAAATTGAACTTAGAAGCTCGACTAAAATGAAAGGGATTCTTCTGTTTGGCATAAATCATTGTGCTTTTACTAATACATATTATCTTTTCTCATGTGTTATTGTTTCATCCGTTGCTTTTCTACCAGGTAACGTGGTATGGTTATTGTAATTTCTTGAAATAAGCAAATAGTTGAATTCAATAAACTTGCAACAAGTGTTAATTAGTCTATTTCATTCTTCCATAATAACTTTTATATATGCTAATATGTAAAAGCATGCAAAGGGATTAATGATTGCATGGTGATGTAGCTTATTTCAATTACAATGGTGTAGGTTCTTCATTACCATATTATACTGGTGTGGGGTTTGTTTGATGTAGTTTTCTGAAATAAACAACATTCATTGGGAGGGTCCCAAGTAGAGAGAAAAAAAAAACAAAAAAAAAAAAAAAAAAAAAGCTCCCATCTCTGCTCAAGTGAATAAAATACTCTTAGAGCCCGTTTGGATTGGCTTATAAGTTACTGAAAACAGCTTATAAGTTGTTTTCGGCTTTTTTGAGTGTTTGGCTGGCGCTGCAGCTTAAAGTCATTTTGTGCTTAAAATAAGCCCAATATGTTTATTCGTTCTAGATATAGTTTTTAAAACTTATGAATATAAATATATTTCGCGTTTTTTTTAATTAAATATGTTTTGAAAACCTATGATCATTTTCAACTTCAATTCAAACTCACCCAGATCAAGATTTTCAAAACAAATAAAAAAAAAATGGGAATCTACGGCCAAACACTAGCTCAGTCACTCAACCAACTTCCGGTTTTTTCAATCACATTAAACATCATCTCATTCGAGTAACGAGTGAACAAGAAAGCTTTTTGCACTTTTCAAGAACCTAAATCTGATCTACAATTAACTAGGGAATAAGTTCCGAGAATAGCTAACACTTAACTATAGAAATTTTGTAGTATGAATTAAGTATGCTACTATGTTCAAATTAGAAGTTGAACAATTATTTTAGGAATTAACTCACAGAACCAGTTGTGAGGCTTTTTTGTTGCTAAACATATGAAATTATGCCATTACCTCTTTCTTTCTTTCACATAGTACTACTATCAATTTACCATTTATCACTCGTTTAATTAGTATCGAGCAAGTTTTAAAAAATTTGTTTGCTGCGTAGACTTGGACTGTTGGACATAATAAGAATTTTTGGGACCAAGTAATTATTTAGATGGGGCCAATTCCAACCAACTTAATAGAACAATCTATGACATTTTGTTGCTATAGCTTTCTCTTTATTTTCTACAGAAAAGGGTCTAAAATGCCCCTGAACTATCGTTTTTGGTACAATAATACTCTTCATTAACCTTTCGGGCCAAAAATGCCCCCATCGTCAACCTTTTGGCTCTAAAATACCCTTATTATTAATGGTGCCCTCTGAAATTAATATTAATGAATTTATTTATTACGTGGCGCGATTCTATTGGCTAATTTTATAATGATCTTAATTAATAAAAATTCCAATCCAAACTCGGATACATCTAAGAGCCATACCTGCCTCGCCTAAAAACCCTATTTAACTAAGGAAAACACCCTCAATTCTTATGGATTCACAACAGACCCATTTGGGTATTCTTCAAGCTTTTTCAAACCCGCAATGGTGATTATAATTTTCCATTAATACATCCCCAAATTATTAAGTAAATATAAACCTAAGTACAACAAATGATTTCCCAAATGATTTTAATAATGGGTAACCTCAAACTTTAGTTCTCAAATTTTGAATTGAGATCCGAAATCCTTCAGCTTCAAAAAATGGAGTTGTAATGGTTTTTTCTCCTTCCATCTTATTCACAAAAACAACAAATAAATCAAATTAGTTCAAACCAAAATGACCTCAAAGATGGGTTATACTCAAAGACTCAGCAACTTACAACATTAAACAGAAACCCAAACAGATTCGAAATCCTAACCCCCAAATCAGTAGATAAATTTAATTTTAGTAAACGTGCTATTTTGAGCTTAAATATGATTGGTGTTGTATTTTAAACTTAGAACTCATTGTAAAAGAGTTGAATACTGATAAGAAAAAAAATCTGGTTTTAAAATCTATTGAACACTGTTGAAGCTCGGATGAACCTCTAATGGAGATTTTGAATTTCAATCTATAATTTATTGCTCATTTTGAAGTGGGTAATTAAAAATATTGTTCTTAGCATCACTGTGAAGTTATATTTTAATTTGGAGTGCTTTGAAGCTCGATTAAGGTGGCTTGGATCGATTTTGAAGCTGAGTTCAATGAAGAAGATGATAACATTTTGAAGACCAAATCAGATTTAAAATAATTACCAAAATGAGAATTGGAGGTGTTTTACTTAGTTAAATGGGGCTTTTAGTTGGGGCGGATATGGCTCTTACATGGATCCGGGTTTGGGTTCAAATTTTAATGAATCTGAATCATTTCAAAATTAGCCAATAGAATTGCGCCACGTAATAAATAAATTCATTAAGATTAATTTCAGAGGGCGTCGTTAAAAATAAGGGTATTTTAGAGCCAAAATGTTAACAGCTGGGGCATATTTAGCCCGAAAATGAATGAAGGGTATTATTGTACCAAAAACGATAGTTCAGGGGCATTTTAGGCCCTTTTCCGTATTTCCTATAGAAGACTTCTGTTGCGGTCTTCTTTTTATATTAAGGGCGAACCTTCAATTCAATTGTTTAAGCTAGAGTTGGTGGGGACTGCAATTGATCTAATCCATTAACAATTTTTCTTATTTATCTTTTGGTTAGTGCTCTCACAATTATTCCTTCAATTGAAATTAAAGACATAGAAACCTACTTCAAGTCTTACTGTAGAATTGTAGAACTTCAAGTAAGAATTAAATGTCGCATTCCAAATGGATTGTGAAGTATTCGTTATTGAAGATTGTAGATATTTGTTGAAGGCCAAGAAGGTCATGATTGGACATGTCTGGAGGGAAGCAAGCCAGTATGCCGATTGTATAGCAAATGAAGGACATAATCATGAAGAAGCTCTGATACTTTGGAGTAATATATTTAAGGATATGAAGTTTATTTTCATAGCGAATTAAACAGTATTGCTTATGAACGATTTTAGGATTTTTATTTAGTTTATCTTTTTTCAATATACCAAAAAGGTATGAAATTATGCCATGACCTTTTTCTTTCTTTCACATTGTACTATTAATTTACCATTTCACTTACATATATCACTAGTCTAGTATCGAGGAAGTTTCATTATTTTTGTAGGTGAGACCCACTAACTTTTTCGATGAGGCCAATTCCAACCAACTTAATAAACAATCCTATGACATTGGCTCCGTACAGTTTCATTAAGCAACAAAATTTTCTCTTCACTGTTTGCTATATCTTTTTCTATATTTTGTACAGAAGACTTCAGTTACAATCTTCTTTTTATATTAAGGGGGAAGCGTTAATTCAATTATTTAAGCTAAAGCTGGTGGGGACTGCAATTGATCTAATTAATTAATTAACAATTTTCCCTTTTTATCTTTTGGTTAGGGCTCTCTCAATTATTCATTTGATTGCTTAATTGTTAAGAATCTCTTTGCCTTGTCTTTTCGGCTTTTCCTATAATGTAAGTAGCATTTTCTCTTTAAACTGGAAATTTTTAAATTCAAATTAATTGAGTACTAAACTTAATACTGGACACTGAATGGGACCAAAAACACCAATAGGAACTTGGCCCTCCGGATTTACTTTCCTTTGTCCTGTATGATATTTCTCTTTTCACTTGCTTCAGTAAAAAAGCTTCAATTACCTATCTAGGTTTAAGTAGATCAATTAAGGTGTATCTTCTTTTTTATATACTACTCCCTCTGTGTGACACTTTTTGCTTCCCGAGATTCAAACTGCATAAACTTTGACCAACATTTTAAGATGTAGAAAAGTTGTAACTTATAGTACTTTTCATGTAGTTTTCTAATATATAAATTTTAATCTTAAAATATTGAGTTAATCTAATCCAATTTAGCTTCAAAATTTGGTCAAATGGACTCTCAAAAAACGAAAAGTGTCACATAAATTGGGACGGAGGGAGTATAAAATTACTTTAACCTACAATGTAGTGGCAATTAGCTACTCTATGTTTATTAGAATATCACTAAATGTATATTATAATTATATCAATTTGTGTAAATATCTTTTACATTAAAGAGCATAAACTTCATATGTATTGTGGTAACCAAAAAATTTTCGTCAATCAAATTGGTAGCACAGTCTAGGATACATGCTACTCATGACTTAAAATAGTGGCGAAACCGTAAATTTCATCAATTTAATTAAAAGATTAATATATTTTGATCTATATAAGATTAATATATTTTGATCTATATATAGGTATAATTTCTTTTCACCTAAAGTGTTCAAAGTGACCACCCTTTGATCTGTGTGACTGCTCCTCTAGCTAAAGAGAAGAATCAAAATCATGGTCTTTGTTTGAGAATTAAAAACAACTACTACTTTAATAAGTTCTTCTAACATAAAAAATTCAAAGAAAGTTTCGCGAGGAGGGTACATCTTACCATTCCCTCAAATCCGATAGACCCTCCACTCAAATAAAGCACTACACAGTAGTTTTGAGAAAGGAACAGTATTCCATAGACATGGAGAAAAAGAAGTTGAAGCGTATAGCAAAGAAGTTTCAGGAATCTTTTTACTTTTCCAAATTTTCACATAACAAAGCCAAACAAGACATATTAAACAAAAGTTGAATAAAGTAAATGACATTAATTAAGCATAGATAAAAAGTACTTCAACCATCCTTCAACCATCACCCCACTCGATTTAATTAACTAAGGAGACCCCTTGACTTCATCTCGTGTTTACTTTTTTATATTTTTGAACTCCCTTAATAAACATCTTGATTCTGCTACTATTGAAATTTGAAGGAGACAACCAATTAGACAAGTTGATCACCAGGATAAGATCGGAGATACCGAAAGTGAGTAAGAATTTAATAAGTTGATACAATGATATCGCTTCAATGTAATGATTTCTTCTTGCAATGCTTGAAATTTTGAAGAGCACACTAAAAAATAAATCTTGAACTTTTGTAAGTTTTACAGTAAAATATTAGGGGTTTAGGAGACTTGAGAATAGAATAAGAATAATGAAAAAGAGAATTAAAAAGGTAAAGAGATAATATGAATAATATGTGATTTGTTAGAATATAAAGGAGATACTATTCCTTCCTAATGCAACGGTTCCAAATCCCAAAAAGTTACTGTTGTGAATCTTCTCCTAAAATAACTCTCCTAATCGTAGAAGATAGGAGTACAAATATTTATTTTTAAATAATTAATTGAAAGCTGCTAAACTACCACACTAATTTGGCCCAAATTTGGCCATACCTATAAAAAGACCATCATAACCTTTACTTCTAGAATTTTTGCTACCAATAATTTTCCCTCCAAAACACATTATTAAATACACTAACTTATGCTTATTCAAGTCAAAATATTTTGTAGATTTCAACTTGAAAATTTCAAGGAGAAATAAATAGAAAAAATTCAAATAACATAATGTATATAATGTTCTTCTCGCTTGATCCTTTTCGCCAACTTTAATCAAAGAAAAATCATCTTTATTAAAATAATTAGCTCATTTTATAAATATTATTGTCTCCTAGCACTAAAAATAATTGGAGGTAATATGAAAACATGAATAGGTCCAAAATTTTATATAATTGTATAAAAGAAATCAGATACTTTATAAACATTGTAGGAACTTTTACTAGATTTTTTTGGCATACATAATGGAAGGAAAAAAAAGTATACTTTAAACTGTTAAATCCCAATAATTGTTTGCAACTTATTTTATTTCCTTTATTAATTATGACGGTAATAATTATCTTGTAAGACTAACTAATATTACAAAGAATTATATTAAAAAAATGATGAAAAAATGATTAATTATATTATTAATTTTTTTGTCGTTAAAAATTACTCCTAGCCCTCCCACCAAAGAGAAAAATTATTACTACGCCAATATTTTCTTGGCAAAAAGCGGAATTAGTGTTTTAACTATAAATTCGGGCAGAAGTTAATATAAAGTTTTGGTCAATATCACATCTCGCCAATTGAAGTTTTGCTTAAAAACTTTATTCGAGAATTTGTATAAAGAAGGATTATTTGCCGCAGTGCAATAATTCTTTCATTATATTTGTATTAAAAAATCTATTGAATATGTATAAATAATTTATCAAAACAAAAATTAATTTAATATATTTACAAAAATACTTGAATATCTAGAAATATGAGTTTAAATATGTAATTCAACTAGTTAAGCATCAGATGACCGAATTAGAACAGTATGATTATTTTTTCTTTCGCACTTCAAATGTTGGTAAGTCTATCACTCACCAAAGCTTAAAGTTTTGCCACAAGATTAACAACTCAAAATTTTAAGAAGAAATAGAGGAGAAAACATAAGAAGACTCATCGTTTTGTTTGAAAATTTTAATTTATTTCAAATTAAGTATTCGATCTAGATAATACATCAATTATATATGTAAAGTTACATTTTTTAATTTGAATACTACAGATTGAAAACAAAAAAAAAAAGTAAAAGTAAGTTTCTTGTTATTCTATTATTACTATATATGCAAAGTTATTTATCTTAAGATAAATATAATTAAAAGATATTAAATCAAGAAAAATAAACTAAGCGTTGTTAACACAAAGACGGACTCACGTGTAACGATGAGGGGTTACCGATGCCTTAAATTTTGAAAAAAGTGTCTCTCTACTAGCGAGATCCAAATTAACTTCGTAAGGCTAATATAATTTTGGTTTTTACGTATCAGGCTTTCTACCCTCTCACTCCTTCAAACTTTTATTTTGTTTTGTTTACATTTTTTTCATTTACAATATTCTTTTTATTTTTTCCCATAATGTTATTTTTCTCTTGTTCTTCTATTCTTTTATACTACGAGTTATCTTTCGCCCTTAATTTAGAATAAGAGTTGAAAATTTTAATTGAATTTGTTAATAGTTCTAGTGAGTTTAATTAGTTAATGTGTATTTATTTTCTTCTAATTTGATTATGTAAAAATGTGATAGCTGTCAAAAATGCCTTTGAATACTTTTTAGTAATCTTAATATTTTTAAAATATAATATTAACAAAAAGATATTAATAACATAAAATATAAAAAATAATAAAGTAATCAATTAAATCTAACAAAAAATATCAAAATAAATCTATAGATTTTTCATCAACTTGTCTAATTAATATGCACAATTTTAAAAATAGAAAGAATTTATTTACCATTTATCTTCAAATTTTATTCATTAGAAAAACAATGGGAGAGAATTTTCTAATAAATTCAACAAAATTTGGTTTCTTGATTGTTTGCATATTTATAAACAAAAATTTATTATTATAATTGAATCAATCGCAAACCGTCTCAATATAAATGTTATCATCATTTTTAGATTACTGACCCATTTACTATAAATTTAATAGTCAACCCGCGACTGTCAAATTTTGAATTCTCCTATGCGATGACAGTGAAAGAACAATAAAGTTACATATAAAAAAAATCAACTTCTAGCTTAAACTCTTGAAATTTCTCATTTTAATTTTTTTAGAGGAAAAATTACTAACATGTGTCATTATTTTAAAGTTATAACTTTAAGAATTAATTTTAAGTTAAGTAATCCATGTATGAAAATTTTATAAAAGTTTTTTTTTAATTAAGGAATAGAATTTTTTATTTATTTTTAGTAATTAAGAAAAAAAAGTATGTGTGCATCAAAACTTTTCAGATTCTCAATGTATTGGGAAAAACCCCAAAATTGAATTGATGAGAGAGGATTCCATGTAAATTTTGAATTAATGAATTTTGGGAGGAAAGGGTAGAAATGACATAGACTAAGTATAAATTATTAAATTTAACCTAGATACCCATATGAATTTATTAAACTACCCTCATTTTAGGCCATTGTGGCCAAAATCAGTGTGGCTCAAAGACCTTTCCGTAATTTTATAGAGTAGTTTTAGGGAAAGTAGGGCCACCTCCCCACATTAAATGGAGAAAAACTTACTTTAAACTTTCTCCCCAAAAATAGTATTCACGTGGGTGTAACTAACCATATGAGTACTATATATTTTTGTTTTTGTAATAGTAATATATAAGTATATAGGATCTTTTTACAAGTGAGGCCCCCAAAAACATGGGGCCCCAAGTGTCACGATCCCAACTACCGATTGTGCGGGCACCTACCTTATTATCACTAGTAGGCGAACCCTTACCCATTTTTCCATTAATCATTAGTCAAATTCAACTTCTTTAATCAATTACTAAACAATATATAAGTGAACGAATGAATAAATAAAACAATTCATAATTAATAGATAATATAAGTATGGAAGTCTTAACTATTACATCCCCAAGATCTGAAAGTCATCGTACAAAGACTCTAACCAACAACGTCTAAAGAATGAAGTATATCTCAATTATAATAACAATTAATGTCTAGAAAGAAAGTAGACATCTGGAACGAGAGATCTTCAGGTGGCAGGGCATGGGTAGAAGCTCACCCTCGGATCTGATCGAGCAAACTAGCTTCAAGCTAGAGATGTAGTCTAGATGAAATCCCTGGAACACAATCTGCACTCAAAAAGGGTGCAGCAAGGTAGTATCAGTACAAACACTATGTACTAGTAAGTATCATAGGCCGACTAAGATTAGTTCACACATATAAGTATAAAATCAACAAGATAAACAGATAAGCACTTAATACTCAAATCCAAGTTACAGAATATCCCATAACAGAGTCATAACCTAAGATGAAGCTTCTAACCCACAAGTCTATCAAGTTTCAATAATCTCACCTGATAATCACAAGTCCAAGTTCCTTCCTTAGGTAGAGTCACTAATCCATAATTTATCTCAGTCAATGATCATACCAATACCACAACAGCCGTTTCAGCAAACACACCAAAATCAGAACTAAACGAGCCATATAATAATGCAGAAAATGTAATGATGTGCAATGCAAAATATGGTGATGTGCAATGCAATGTAATGCAATACACTGGCCAAATACACATTGTACATACATGCTACTGATGTCATAGCTCAATAGTCATGACCTGCAGTGGACCCATGGTGTCCATGTACCACTTGTTCTGTAACACTCCTCGGACCCGAGCCCCTTATTGCCCTTCGCCCGAAATTTACCTCGAACTCGAGTTTATACACCCTTCGTTCCGAAAAGAGCCTCGGACCCGGAGCCACTCGATTATACAAGTAACACTGTCACATCCCTCTTAAGGAGCAATTATCAAGTAGTATATTATTTTCATCGAGAAGATCATATTACCTTCTCACCATAATTGTCATCAATTTGTATCACAAGTTCATCAAGATGATTATATTAACTTCTGCACCATTTCACATCACAATGTATGTCTCAATGTATTTCAGTTCATTAGTATGTATAGACTATGAACAATCAGCAATATCAATGTCAAACACAAGGCATCATGCCATAAGTCTTCCAAACCATTTCCATCATGCATGAGTGTAAACGTGGTAAATCAATACAAGCCAATAAAGCAACAGTGAAGGTACAAGTCATAAAGCCACAAGTCATATCAAGACTTGGATCAACTCAGCCATGAAATGAATCATACAATCATCTCAACCAGTATAATAGTCTATGTCCCTCCTTACTTCCACATGTAGCAAGTACGCCTCACAACTAAGTCTGGTATCACCAAGAAGATCCATTTTTCTATATATCATCGTCAACAGTAAATCATATGTCAAGTGTTCATCTACGTACTATCATAAATATGTAAACCACAAGCTAGGTCTAAACTTAGTATCCTTCCTTTCTCCGATGATATGTGTCACAATAAGAGAGAATTGAGTACAACACGACAATTTAGGCAATAAGTCCAATCATGATAACAGGGCAACAAGCCACCATCAACAACAATCAACCTATTAGAAATCCATCCTGAATCGCCACAGTATGAATACAACTACACCTCATATATCAATAAATAAAGTAATTTCGACGAGCCCACAAAATAAAGTTATACCAACCTAGCTAATATCCAGCCAAACACCATGTCCGAAGACCTAATAATGCTTTCTCCCGTCAATTCTACATAATACATACGTTTTGCTAATTAAAGTCTAACTAAAGTAAGCCGTAATATACCTCGAATGCAGAGCAGGAGCCACGAACTACTCCGCACGAGGCTCCTGTTTTCGAAGCGCCTTATGACGTTCAAAGTGTAACAATATGATGCTAAGTCAGCAACAAACCATGTATTTAAACAAGAACAATAATTTGGGGAAGAAGACCCACTTATTTCTACTCTTTTCAGTTGGTGAGACCATCCATTAATGGTGAATTTATCATAACTTCTATCTCTACAATCGTTAACCTTCAATTCATGGGTTCCTAATCAATTTTGCCCTTTAAAATAGATTTTAGGACAAAGCTTCCATTTTTATTAGAACCCTAAGTCTCAATTCACTTAGTATATGGTTATAAGGACTTAATTCATGATTAGGAGGTGTTAATCCAAGCCATTAGAGGATAAACAAGTGATAACTACTATAACCCATCAAGTTTAGAAGGTTTATAAATTTCTAGGGTTTCTATTACAATTCCACCATTAAAGACCCACAGAGGGGATGACAATCATGAAGGAGAAATGGAATGATAGAAAGGGATAGATGAGACTTACCTCTCAAGAATTTCTTGCCTTAGCTTGGAATTTCACCCTAGGTGCTTGTTGGGAACTGTGTTGGTGTTTTATGAATTAAGAATGGGAGACTAAGTGTTATAAAACCGGGCTACTATTTTCCGTCGACTGCTATAACGGTCGTTTCACCGCTGCAGCAGTCCCGCTATGGCAGTCAAGTGTTCGCTATAGCAGACCAAGGGAATCTGAATCACAGCTATGGCGGTATCGCCGTAGCGGCCAATCGCCCGCCACAGCGACCACCGAGAAAATGGATGGCCGCAGGCAGCGGTCCACCCACCGCTATAGCGGTACCGCCGCAACGGTACTCCCATCGCCACAGCGGTCCCATTTGGATAGTGAGCTTGAATTTTTGTCCAGTTTTTCTCCCTATCACCCAACATTTCATCCGAGGCATCAAAAACACAACCAAAACCTGCATATATACATAAAAACGTCATATGAATCCACCCGTGGCCTCAAAATTCCCAACGGAGTTCTAATTCTTTATGTCCCCCCCCCCCCCCCGACGGACTCGATAAAATCAAACAACAACCACAAACAAGGCAAGTTTCAGCTCTTAGGCTTACACAATCGAGTTTTTATTAGCTCGTTCTACCCTTGAAAAGGTTCTATTTGGTGGGGTGATCCTACATTTCCCATAATGACCGGAAGGGTCGTTACACCAAGCAATTGTTTGACTTGCCTTACACACGAGCCTGCCCTGAACTGAACTAAAAAATGATCATAATTTAATCTTCCTAATTCTTATTAAGTTTTAATTACTTTATTTATTCTTTTATCATTTTTAGAATGTCTAATAAAAACAAATTGCCTCCCTGCATCACACAAAGGCAGGGTGTCACGATCCAATTTCGCTAAGTCATGAGGGCACCTACGTTCCCCACCTCGGTAGGCGAACCCTTAACCCAACAATTTACAATTACATAAATAGATAAATAACTAAGCGGAAGAAGATAGAATAACGTAAGACTCACGATTATAATATAAGAAAATGTGAAAATAGGAGAAATACACCCCAGTATCTGGTCTGGTCATAGAACAGCAACTAACTAACTACTACAAGTTTGAATGATAATAATACACCAATAGTCTCAAAAACTATGTCTTAGAACTGAAATAAATACATAATGGATAGAGGAGTCTTCGAGCAGCAAACGTCCCCATACTCACCCTGAAAGACTAGAATAAGCAAATCCTCGAACAGTCGACCACGAGGAGTAGAAGTCGATCTCACCTGATACTCTGCATTCATAAAAGAATGCAGCAAGTGCATGTCAGTACAAACAACAAGTACTGGTAGATATCATAGGCCGACTAACACTAGCTAATGTATATAAAGACAACAAAGCAAGATGAACACATAAACCAACAAGTACAAGTCAACAAAAAGTCGTATCCACGGTACAAGTCATCACGTATGTTGTAGCATCTAAACCCAATTATGTCAAGTCTTAGTATAGCAATCTGAATCAGTACATTATAGTAGTATCACAACAATCAAGAGAAACCACGATACGATGCAATGCAATAATGTATGTAGGATGAATGCAATGCATATGTAGCTTTGTAGAACATGTCTCAGACGGAGTGACTCTACGTTTTGGCGATCATGACCCATGGGGACCCGCGAATTCCATGTACCACTCGCTCCAGAATATGACCTCGGATCACGAGCACACTCTCACGATCCCGGTAAAGACCTCGGGCAACGAACACTCATCTCTCTTTTACGCTCTCCGGTAGAAACCTCGGAGGCTACACTCTCTCACATGTCATCATCAGTACCAGAGCCATGCATATGTCAGTGTATCATGGAAATGCATATAAATATGATGAAATGTGATATCAACAACCAATTCTATCTGAAACAGTACCACACATGGCACACAAGTAATGTCAATAGTAAGGCTACACAATAGCCACAATGGACTCACAATTCTCAACAGTACCTCCCAGGCACAAGTAATATCAATGATAAGACTACACAATAAGCCACAATGAAATCACAACTCTCAGCAGTACCTCCAGGGCACACAAGAAATATCATTGATAAGGCTACACATCACAACTCTCAGCAGTACCTCCAGGGCACACAAGTAATATCAATGATAGGGCTACACAATAAGCCACAATGGAATCACTATTCTCATCTCAAGATCCATCAAGTAAAGTATCGCATTATCATAGCCATGAAATATCTCTAATCACCAATATCCGATGTCTCAACGTGGCAACGAGCCAATAAGTAAATAGAACAAGATAAGTCAACAACGCAACGGGGTGGATAGCCCCCAAATCACACAACAATGCCCAACCTAATACAATATCTGACCCAACTTCATACCCGAAGGTTTACATGCATTCTCCGACAATATCCACTAAACATACGCTTCGCTAATTAAAGTCTCACCATAAGGTAAACCATAACCTACCTGGAAGGCTGAACAACAAAGTCTTCAATAATCAAACCTTAGTCTTCTCTTTCCTTTGAGCCTTGAGATAATGAAAGTCTAAACATATCCGAATCATGGAATTAGAATCAAGAAGAACATCATTCAAACCTTACTCCTATTCAAGACCCAAATTCCCAACCTATGGAATAGGGTTTATGAATCAGAAAGGTGAAATTAGGAATCTAAAGATATCAACATGAAATTAAAGCTCTAGGTGATCAATTCCCATCAATATCAAGCTAGAAGAACCAACATGAAAAATTGTTACTACTAAACATGAATAATATCACTTTTTTAGACAGATTAAAAAGAAAAAATTGACATTAATTGGGATGAAGGGAATAATTTGTATTTGAAAATAAATTAACTTTTAATTGTTATCTTACCTTAATGAAAAAAGATTCTATGCCACACAAATTAATGTTAAAAAGTTACGAGGAAAATGGTTCCTCTCTATTTCCACTCTCTCCATTTTTCTCAAGTTCCTACTTAGATGAGAGACACATGTCATAGTTAAAAATTAAAGGTTAGGATTTAATTGCCCAAAGTAAAATCTTAACCATAATTAGAATGACATATATTTCCTTATTTACTCTAAAAGTGATTGGCAATCCCACAATTCAAGTTAAAACATTATCTCATGCCTAAATATATTTAATTCTTTTTCTTACTTTTCCTACTTTATTACTAGTTTTGTTTTTTAACTGGTGTTATTTTTATTTTTGTACAGGTACTAAACTACTAGTTCTATACTTTGTTTTTGTAAAATTTACTTGGCATAGGTTCCATTATTACCTATTTATGGAACATAACTAAACTTTTCAATAATTATATTTAGTAGCTAAAATATATCATATTTACTTCACATAGCTACCATATTTTTACCACTCATCTGATAACTTCCCACTCCCCTAAATTTAAGCAAAAAAAAACGTGTCTCTCTCCTACTTCCTAAATACACGCCATTATTCACCATATCCATTACTTTCCTCCAATTTCAAATCAGTTTTTGAATTATTCAACTTCCTTTTTTATCTCTAATTAACTACTCATTGATTTCTCTCACGTTTCAAATCTAATTCCCAAAATAAAGTAAGATTCTATACAAATTTTTATTTTTTACCGTGTATTTAACCTATATTTTGGGAGTTTTTTTTTCCTTTGAATCAGGAATGCAAGTCTAAGTAATTAACTATCAGTGTTTGTTCTTGGTTGTTTTTTCTTAGATTCAATTGGAATGACTAAGAAAGATGTTACTCCGATGAGAAATACAGGTATAGAACCCGAATGTGCGATTCCTAATTTTTCTTTGGGAATTTCTCAACATGAAACTGCCATTGCAGGCTCTTATGCTGAGAATCGTTCAAAAAGAATTAACGATCCTAGGCGTTCTAAGGAATATGTTGATTCGAAGAGTAAACAACAAGAAAAATTGAAAAAGATTTCTCAAATGGAGAAACAAAAGAAGAGAAAGGCTGGTGGCAATGTTGTTAATGTTAAGGGCAAAAAAATTGCTAAAGCCAAACGTAATGTGGATGAGGATGATGATGAAGAGGTATATTTATGTTGTATTTTCAGTATATTTAGTTCTTTTTTTTTTAGTTCAGTTATTACAGATCTGTGAATTAACCAGATCTATATTATATGTGCATTTTAAGTATATTTTCTGTGTTTTTTTTTACACATTATTCTTCAATTATTTCGTGTTTATTGTTCTTCACCATAAATGTGATTTTTAAGATTTTTAAGTACATTCAGTTATTTTGTGTATATTTTGTTGACAGTTATTACAGTGATTTTTAAGTACATTCAGTTATTATTTTGTTGACAGTTATTTTGTGTATATTTTTAAGTACATTCAGTCGATATATGTCAATCATACGTGTTTTTTGGCATGTTGTTTCAGGTATCAAAATTTTTGGTTACCAAGCACCCTGCTGTGGCACCATCTATGTGTAGATACACGAATGTTAATGTAATGCAAGATATTAGAGGAAAACTAACAGATCCACAGATGGATATGTTTAGGAATTTTTGTTTTGGTAAATATCTTAGAATGCAACAATTAGATGTACAAGCACAGATTTTTCGTTGCTTTATGGTCAAAGAACTTAGGGGCAGTACATATAGGTGCTTTACATTTGAAATAAATGGTAAAGTTCTGCGGTTTGGCCTTAGAGAATTTGCACTTATCACTGGGCTAGATTGTGTAACTGATGAAAATGATTTTGTTTATGATAACTCAAAACCGAATAGGCTTATGGTTGAGTATATTGGTAGAAATCAGGAGAACCAACTACCAGTTAAAAGACACGAGCTTATTGAGTGTTTCAACAAGACTGTCTGGGATGATAAAGGGGATGACGCAGTCAAGATGGCAATATTGTATTTCATAAATCCGTGGGTACATTGTGGTGAGCCGAACTCAACAAACATACCAAGGATCCATTTTGATGTTGTAGAGGACGGGAGATATAATGAGTATCCTTGAGGTAAAGATTCGTTTAGAGAGTTGGTTGTAAGCATCGGGCAGAAATATGCTGGTTTTAAGAGATATTATAGGATTCATGGTTTGCCGCTTGCTATGCAAGTATGGTTGTATGAATGTTGCTCAAAAGTCCCGTCCACCATTGCAGTTAAGACGGGGAATTTAATTCCTAGAATTTTGAACTGGCGGACTACGGAAGGAAAACCAGAATTCAAGAGATTGATGGATGGCATGTTCAGAGACGATAAAAATCCGGTAAAACGGTCTTTTAACAGTTTTGTGTCTTTTACCATTTAAATGTTTTAATATGTTTGTTTTACATGCTATATTTTGATTATATTTTGTCTATATTTATGAAATAAGTCATTTGTCATCAATATATTTTGACTATATTTTCCTCATATTTTTAGTATGTTACCAATGTAGATATATACGGTAATATAGTTTCTATATTTTGTTGTTCACAGTCCTGTAGATTTGAGGAAGTTGTGCCAACACCCCATGAGTTGGAAACTCTTAAATTGCCTCCTGCTGCACATGACATACCAGACGTCAAACATGGAGTTGATGGTGTACATGGTACTGATTTGGTTGACGATGATTACGATGATTTTAGTACCACACCACCGCATCTGTCCAGTGGCAAACAGCAACAAAGGAGTGCCAATTCTGATTCCCCGCGAGGCAAGAAACGGACACAGTTTCCAGTTTTTGTTCCTCCTTCCAGGAAACAACCATCACGGAAGGAATCTAGGATAAAAGGGACAAGGAAACCAGATGCACCTACAGCACCCCGAACAGATGAGTTTAAACTGATAAGGGAAGAGATTCGGATTTTCAAGAAAGAAGTAGGCGTTTTGTTTTCAATATGTTTTGTTTACTTCATATTGCTTGTGTCAAGTAATTAACAATTCTAATTCTATTTTTTGTCTTTCAAAACTGTAGGTGTTTACCTACATGGATAACAACTTCAAAAATTTGTTAGATGCAATAAAGGGCAATCAAACACCAGATAAGGTAAAAATCAACACTAAAAATGGAAATTATTTACTTTTTAAGTTATTTTGATATATTTATTGGAAGACTTTATATTTTCTTTTGGAAAATTTTAAAGGTCGGAGACACAATGTTGCAAGCTGACTTACATAGTGATGGTGGGATTTCTCAAGGCAATCAAAGTGGCGGTGCAGTAAAGCTTTCAACCAAAGAGAATCAAGGTGGTGGTGCCACTTCCGCGCAGAGGAGTCATCCAGTGGTACTCATTTTTTCTTTCACTTTTCTATATTTGCAGTATATTTTTCAAAGTGAAAATATTAGATTTTTAGCTGTGTTTAGTATTACCTATAGTGTATTTACATATATAGTTTTCACATGGTGATTTGTTAGTAGTGTTCTTTTTGATGTATCTATTTGTGCTATTTTTGTTATGATTGTGTTTATATATACTAGCAGTGCTATATTTGTTTTGGATTGATATTTTAATATTAGTTTTTCATATATGTTGTGGCTGTATTTTAATTGTATTTTGATTATTATGTTCAATGTTACTTATTCTGGTTTCTGTTTACTATATTTCAGGCATATTTACCATATATTTTCTCTATATTTATATGAAACTTTTAACTTTTATAGCAGTGCTATCTATGCGTATATGTGTATCTGTTTTGCTGATGCCTTTAAATTCATTTGAACCATGTTTTTATTGTTTTAGGTTGAGGGAGTTGGGTTGCCAATTAATGATCCGGTTTCTGTTGTTGATGTGGATAAAGAAACCGGAGTTAAAAGTGATGCACTAACAGATGGAGTGCCCATAACACCAATCCATTTAAATTTTGATGTAAGTACTGAAATGTGGCTTTTAAGTGCCAATCACATATCGTTTTGATAAGCAATAATTGACAAACACCATTCGTTTTTTTCTTGTTTTTCATTTCAGGAATCTCAGCAAATCGGCGATATGGAGAATGCTAATGCTGAATTTACCGCATCAGAGGAAATGGTAGCGGACTTGCTAGTCAACTTCCCTTTAGCATGTGTTATTCCTCTCGGTCCTCCTCCAGTACCACGCGATGATCAAACCGATTTGTCAAGTTTAAGGACTCCTCAGAATGTGGACAATAACCCGGTAACCATCTCTCAGTGGATGATTCCTGATTCTCAGATACCAATCCAACTTGGAGTACAACCAACAACCGGACAAAGTTCAACTAATGAAATTGAACAGCAAGTTGGAGTACAACCGATTGTTGGCCACAGTTCAAGTGATGAAACTGGACAACAAGTTCCCGTACAACCAAATGCGGGTCAAAGCTCAAGTGGTGAGACTGCACAGTTTTCAAACTCTGAAAAACAGATCATTGTCCATCCAGGTGCTGCCCGAGAAAGGAAACCAAGCAAATACAACCTGTCCCCTTATTGTCCCAATTTCAGCTCAGCGGGTTCTTCTGCCAAAAATATCAGTCCTTGCATTTATCAGAAAAAACACCCATTTGTTGACCACCCTATAAATGCCCCGTTAGATACTTCATTTCTTCAAGAATATCAAAAGTGGCTTGAGAAAGATCTATTGAAATCGCATGACAAAAAGTACTTATTGTCACAACTTGTTTTTTTAGTTTTCCAGAATTCAATTATCAATAAAATTAACGTATGTTCTTTCCATTGTTGATATACAGGAAGCCAAAAGAAAATCATTACAGAAAGAACAAGGAAGGACTCGATCCTGCGGATGCCGAACTTCGGTTGCATTTAGGCGTTACAGCCGTAGCCGACAAAAACTGGTTCTACTTGTTATCTATGGATGGGCAACTTTGGACTGATGAGGTTTGATATCTTTTCTGCTTGTTATCTAAGTTTTTTATGTTTTATTATAGAATTACAATGTGATGTATCCAGAGTATATTTTTTACTATATTTGACATATATATATATATATATATATATAGTTCACAATTTTGTATTTACATTAAGAATGTATTGTATTTTTAGAATATTGTCATCATTATATTTGCACTATATTTAATATACAGACATTAATTTACTAGTTGAGCATAGTACTGTCCCGGTATACAGAATTGTATTTTTACTATATTTAAGAGTATATTTCACTATATTTACTATATATACAACAATATTTTTTTTGAGCATAGTATTGATTATAGTCACTGAATTGATGTTTTTACAGCATATTGATGTTATTTTCTACTACCTACGCAAGAAGGGGAAGTATCACAATAACAGCAATTATAGATTCACCACTGCCAGCTGTATTTTTCACACTTTAGTTGCTGAAATTTACAAATCTTGGGAAAACCCTGATTCATCCACATGTGTCGCCAGTAAGGAAGATGAACTGTGTGAGTACATTAACGGGCACAGGCTGTTGGCTAATGTACCATGGTATACTGTTGACAACGTACTAATTCATGTCAACATAAAAGAGGAAAATCACTGGATTTTGGTTGTGATATCATTCTGACAGGTCTGCTCTCATCCAATGAAAAGATCATTCATTTTTCTACAAATTTTATATGTTTGTTTTTTTCGTATATTTTCTTTTTACAAACAGGTCCATCTACGTATACAACTCATACCGAGTTGTAGGGCATGATGTTGTCGTTAGAGTCGGAGTGAAAATGTTGGCTACTCTTGTGACACACAGTCTACAAATGACTGATTTCTATGAGAAGAAGGCGGATATAGATTTTGCCACACATCCTTCTTACAGAAATAGAGAACAGACCGACAACTTTGACATTGTGAATGTAGACAATCTCCCGCAACAAGCTCCCTCTAGCATGTAAGAATCTCTTCCAATAAATACATCTTTTTTTTCGTGGGTTTTGATAAGTAAATTTTTTGATCATTTTTGTTTCAGGGATTGTGGTGTGTATGTGGCAGCCTTCGCTGAATACTTGAGCTCAAGTGCAGTCATCCCAACCGAACTCGATGCAAAGTTACTCCGTATGAGATACGGCGCCCTTTTATGCCACTATGCATGGGATAAGTCAAACAACAATGCATCAAGTGATAACGAGCAGCCTCCAAGACCAATTTGACCGGCAGTTGATTACGATGCAGTTGATAAAGAGGATCTTGATTAGGCCACCAATTCATTTGTGTTTTTGATTTTCATGTTGAACAATAGCATAGTTGGTTGCGACTTTTGTTGTTGTTTTTTCATTTTGGACATATTGTTTCATGTGCAGTAATCTTTTTTAGGATGATTAATATTGAACACCACCTTATGGTTTTTATATTGTTGTTTCTTTCAAGTATGTTATTTTTTCAATGCATAAATTCCATTTTTCATTATCTGTGAAATGTATTCATTTAACAAAGTAGTATATATAACCATTTAAATACAGTCGATATATACAGAAAATATAACTCAGATATATTCCATAAGTTCATTTTTTAAATTACAGTTTGTTACAAAATTTAAAATTTCATCTAAATACACTTCAAATATATGTAAAATATATATCAAATATAGTTAACAGTAAACCAGAATAAGTATTATCTACCAGATCAGACAAAATGCAACTAAAATATAGCCAAAATATATACGAAATACAACTATTAAATCATAAATCCAAAACAAAAGGTCAAATCAGTTAACATAGAGTAGACTTTCCAACTACCATTTAACCACCAATATAGCATTACATTGAAAAACATCAGATGTTCAACCATGTGAAATACAATCATACTAGAATAATATGAATTCAAGATGAATTCATCTTTTATTTTTAACTGAAATTTAAAGTAGAATTGTCTTAACAAATAAAATCAAAATGGACTTATTTATTCTTCTTATTGAGCGGCGGATTATCACACGAACGCCTATTATGACCAAGACGTCCACATTTACCGCAGGAATTTCTGCGTTTACCAATCATCAACTCCTGTAATGGCTTGTCCCTCTTCTTTTTTGGCCTCCCAGGGGGTCTCTTATAGATCGGTGGCATAACAACTTCATCTAATATACTTTTAGGAACATTCCACTCGGTCTCATCGGGAAGAGGATCAACTGGCACATCATATGTGTTCACAACTGTTTCCAGCTTGAATAAATCCGAACAATATACATCAGCAGTCAAATTTTTATTCTTCAATACTGCCCATGCATGAGAACACGGTATCTCGTCCGGTTGGAACATCCTGCAGCTGCAAGTTTTCTTCTTCAAATCTATAATGAAACGCCTCGGTCCATCATTCACTGTGTAAACATATTCAGTTGACGCTTCAACCTGAGAACCATTTAACAAATAAACAAGCATTACCTGAGCAGTTTTACCATATTGGGAATATATATAAATATACATTACATATAGTAAAAATATAGATTAAATTTTTGTGTTGCAAACAAAGATACCCTCATTCGTATTGATTTGTACTCGTTGATCGACAACATCTCTTGATACCGCCTCATCAGTGTTGTGAATGTGTAGGTACCATTTTTTCTATTTGTGCAATTCCATCTACCAAACATCTTCCTCACTTCTTCAAGGAAATCAAAAATATGTAACTCTCTTGCAGCAACCAGTTTTCCATTAATACATTCAGCTATATTCGAAGTCATTGTCCATCCTGTATTAACAGGTAAATAAAGCCTAGACCATTTATCTCTTCCAGCATCTTCTAGGTATCGTTTTACCCCAATATCAACATTCCCAACCTTCTCCATCAATTTATCGAACTCATCCTCGCTGTATGCTTTCGCTAGTGAATAAAATATAGGACTCAGCACCTCACTGTTTGTTGTGTATTACTTTGTCACATTTTTCCACAAATGCCATATACAAGCCAAATGAGGAACAGTAGGATACACCTTAGAAACTGGGTGTATTATGCTTTCATGTCTGTCGGACACGACACACATATTTTGCCTAACACCATAAGCTTGCTTGAACAGTTCAAAGAACCACGTCCACGACTTATTATTCTCAGAATCTATCACACCATACGCTAGTGGTAGGATATTACCTACAAAAATCAGTATATATTTATAATATATTCAACACATATTTCAACTGAATTTGATCTCACACTGTAGTTTTAGCACCATCATTTATAAAACAACAGTATATATTTACAATATATTTACCTCATATTTACAGTGTATTTCAGCATATAATATTCACAAATTAACACCAGCAATACATCCAGAGTATGTTTTAAGCAGCTTTATTTGCAAATAAATAAGCATAATGTTGTATTTATAAAAAAAACATTCATAGAATAGAATTACACATACCTGCTCCATCCAAAGTACTTGCCGACACAAATGTACCATTATACGTTGATTTACGGTGTGCACCATCCACTACAACTATTGGTCTACAACACTCGAATCCCTTTATGAATGCTTTGAGTGCTACAAACAAATACATAAACTCATTTTCTGGTGATTTATGCATTTTAACGAGCGATCCAGGATACGTTTTATCAAGTATGTATATATATGCCGGCAACTTCTTGTATGAATCAACTGGATCACCTCTGAAATCTTTTATAGCCTTATCTCTAGCTCTCCATGCCATCATATAAGAAACATCTACGCCGAATTCATTCTTAACATCATCTATTATATCCCCAGGTGTGACCTTCCTTTTATGGTTAGTTATTTTCGCCTTCACAACCGCTTCTCCAATAAACCAACTTGTTGCTTGCCTTTGTGAATACACCTTGTCCTTCAACGGACATGTATGTTCGTCATCGAAAGCTCTAACCCTGAACATTTCAGAATCCCCAATTCTCGACGCTCTGAATTTCCATTTACATTCCGGCGACCAACATGCCAGAGTGTAGCTACATAATACAATGCAAATAGTACATATTGAATCAATTAAATACAGTATAAATATACAAAAAAATATATCAGAATATATTGCATCAAACATTTTTAAAATTAACAGTGTGCTAAATAAGTTAACAAATCATCTCAATACAGTACAAATATAACAAAAATACATTTGCACTTTCTGTTACCAGAATACATTTAGAAAATCATACCTTATAGCATTCGATCTCTCTGTTTTGAAATTGAATCTTTCACGAATTGCGTATTTCGTCATCGCAATTTTCAAAGTTTCCTTATCCTGGTAAATTTGATCGACAAAAACTCCTTTCGCTTCCGGTTTCGAAATTACCAAATTGTTATCATTCCCAAACAAAACAACAGCGTTTACTGTAGAATCACAAACTTTCATACCATCCCGATTCTCGCTATATCCAATTTGCAGCACATCATCTCCAATAATACGATTACCAGTTGCACCATCCTCAACATCCAAATCATGAATACTAACGCACATTGGATACATCCCCAAAACTTTGTTTTCTCTCTTAAGCTCAACGTACACACGAACTCCCATATCGTTGTGTATTTCAATTGGTTGAAAATCGCCTTCAACAGTATATTTTATTGATATAGTTTTCCTAACAGTATCCACGCCTAATTGATTTGTAATCGTACAAACTAACTCATCGTAATTGCAATTATCAATTAATACAACAACATCAATTTTGTAATTCACAAAACAGTTCTGATCGTTCCAAAAACCAGAATAACGGATGAATGCAGTTACGCTTGTCATTATCCTGTTGTTTTCGAATACAGCAATGTGTTATATTCAATTTAGCTGAAACAATTTCAGAAAAGACGAACAAAAAAAAAGTTTGCAGTGAAAAAATCGTTACCTCAATTATGAACTCAACTTGATGAAATCAAATATATATTCGTCGTGATAATCAAGCTCTGTTCACTGGCTTGATATTGTTATTTTTCAAAGATTTTTGAACCTTTTTATTTTTGGTTAAAAATATGATTGTAATGTTTGAATTCAAATTTTTTCGAATTTGTTAGCTGTTTGAATGAGATATGAAATCAGATATGGAATGGGAGGATATTTGCGTGAATCAGGGAACAATAGAACCGATTCTAATTTAAATTGGAACAGATTTTATTTCCATAAATATAGCACTGTCAATTAGACTCGCGTCTGTATTTCCGCTATATTTATGCTATATTTTGGTATACCCGACTACTAGATAAATATAGGGTCATCTAGTTACGAATTGTAAATATAGAATATGTAGTTATAGGTTGTTAGAAGGAGTTAAAAGATAGCTGTTTGTGAAAATTTTACTTTTTTTTTTTTACTTAATTCTTCTTTACATTCCTATCAAATATGAGAGAAATCGACATCATTAGCTTAGTGGGAAGAGTAAGACCAAATTGAATCAACTTTTAACATTTAAAAAGCTAAAAAAAAAAAAAAAAAATTATAAATTTTCCATCGTTACTTTTGCACAAAGGGTAATTTTCTATCTAGTGAATTACCCTTTATATTTTGTACAATCCGTCCAAAAATAATTTTCAGTTAGGATGATTACTGTACGTGCACTTTTTTTAGAACCATTCTAACTCATAAATGTTTTAAATAGGATACTGTATAAGGTGGAAAATATTCCGTTAACTATACCGTTTAATGTATTTTTTACGTAGAGGAAAGGAAATAAGGAAAAAAGAAAAGTTTTAAATATATTTAGGAAAGATATAATGTAGATCTAGAATTGTGGGATTGTAAAAATATTTTGGGTCAAATTATATAGGTAAGTAATTAATTATTCTAATTTCTAACTATGGTTAGTGCTTTGTATTAGTTAATTAAATCTCAACCGTTGATTTAGAACTATGACATGTGTCTGCAATCTAAGCTATAACTTGCGCAAAATGGAGAGGGGCGAAATGGAGAGGAGTCGGATCCTGAAAATTTGGCTAACACCAAACAGGTACTCCCTCCATCAGGGACGGACCCACATTCATCTAAGGGGTGTCGGACACCCCTTCGTCGAAAATTTTATTAAATACATATATGAATAATTTTCGAAAACGTACATGTTGTATTAGATGACACCACTTGATAAAATCAAACACATGGGCCGATGGTTAGGAGTGCTGATTTTGAGCTTGGGATCCAGGGTTCGAATCTCCTTGTGTGCATTTTGTACAACTATTTCAGCTTTTTAAAATTGTGTTGCTCACTATTAACTTGATATGTTAAGGTTCACAACCTAATATTTGTTGTAATTCTATTTATTTATTTTTTTACATAAATATATCTATGTTTGGTATCAAAAATAGCGGATACGATTGAACTTGTGTGTAACACCCCGTACCTTTAACCTAAGCCTTGACCATGATTCTAGACTTAGAAGACCAGATAAAGAATATGGGAATTTGAAATCTCTTCTTCAGTTGTAAGATGGTGGTTTACGCCCATGAACAGTGACCGTATTTCAATATACGACCCATATTTCAAGTCGTAAACTGGTACCAAAGATTTCTGAGCATTCTGGATTTGGCATTTGGAGGTTACATTGTTAAATACGGATCATATTTCAAAATATGGCCCGTATTTCAACACATATTTGGAATTTGGGAAAACTTTCTTGATGAAAGTTGTAGAGCTTTTAAATACCTTTCCAACAGTATATTATGGGGGTCAAACGAACATCAGTGCAAAGAGTTATGGTCATTTTACTGAAGAGACGCAGTGCAATCCACACGGAATACGGACCGTATTTCAATATACGGCCCGTCTTTCAAAATACGGCTAGTATTTTGCTGGGCATAAAATTGAATTTTTCAGAACAATATATATTCGTCCATATCAGTCCAAATCATCATTTTTCATTCCTTCAAGCCCTAGAACGACCTCCTACCCTTTCCCATCATCAAGAACACCAAGTTAAGCCTACTCTGATTATTCCAAGTCAATTCAAATACATATACTTGTAATCTAAACAAAAAATCATCATTCCTAAACTAGGGTTTTCAAGAAAACCCATCTCAAGGTTCAAGAACTCAAGATTTTGGAAATCTTCTTCAAAGTTAAAGTCCTTAATTCAAGTTTGGGAGAATTACCAGGTATGTAGAGTTACTATCTATGTGTGGGAACATCATTGTTCTTCCCCACGCCTCATAATCCATAAATTATGATTCTCTACGAAAACTAGGGTTTCTATATCATGCTCATAACAACCCTAGGTCCATGTCCATGATTATATTACGTATGAATTCCTATTATTCTATCATTGTATTCTTAATAACTCCATATGATTATTGAGAATCAGTCCTAATCAATGAAAACCCATATCTTGTATTCCATGGGTTCTTGCATGCATGTTTTTAACTAAGAATGATTATTTCATGAATATCCTACATGTCAACAAGTTTTCATGCAACTATATTATATAATTACTTTCATGCCATGATACAAGATACATGTATGCTAAAAACAAGCTATTTCATGAAACCATATTTATAAGTTATTTCGTGAAATCATGATTACAAGACAAGTACAAGTTAATTCACGAAAATCATGGGCTTCTTAGCCAATTGTATCATGTTCATGTTTTTGGGAGTTGCATTAATTACCGAGAAGGCTTCAAACAGGCTGAAATTACGTAGCCACTGTAGGATAAGGATTGCTCCACCCATGCTTAGGACGATCACTCATAATGACTGGCTTCTTTCATAATATTATCAAATCTCATGTCCCTGGCAAGGTATGAGTGTTTTGCTGGTAGGACGCAAGAACCAGACCATGTTGTCGGTTATATTTACTGCTCTCCCTACTCACGATACTTTACACATGTTATATATGTATATGTACTCATGTTCATGATCATGTTTCAGCTCAGTCTCTGTTATGTTATTTTCATGTCCCATGTTATTTCATTCAGTTGCTTTACATACCAGTAGATTTAATGTGCTGACGTCCCCTTTTATTTCTCGGGAGCCTGCATTTCACGATGCAGGTACTGATTTACAGGACGACGCATCTGCTCAGTAGGACAACATTCGTATCAGCTTATTGGTGAGCCCCATCTCATTCGGGGTTTAGTCAACTCTTTATTTTATGATTAGCTATGCATCTAAGGTATGCTGGGGGCCTTGTCCCAGCGAGTGTGTTTTCTATGTTCATACTTATGCTAGAGGTTTCATAGATTAGACAAGTCAGTTATGTCATGTCACACTTTCGGAGTCGTATTGCCATTTTGGCTCATTCATGTTATTTCCGCACTCATGTTTAAACAAGTATTTTGATTAAGTATTATGATTTATTGCATGTTATAAAGGCTCATCATGCATTCACGTTATGTTCCGCTCATGTTATACCTCATGATGATTCAGTAAGCCACATGGTTCGCTCGATCACATGCAGTAAGGCACCGAGTGCCGTGTTACGCCCAGGCCATGGTTCGGGGCGTGACATTGTGGCACTAAGACTACATCCATTATTGATTATGGTAGTCCGTTAGCCACTTCTTTAAATGTCGACACCGCTGATCGAAAATCCTGCTTACACCACTGCTCCATTCAACTTCACTCGCCCCTTAAGAAATAATATTTTTATTGGCAGAAAGCAGGATCACGAGACCATCGGATCTTATGTGAAAAAATTGCAATCCATAGCCGATGCTCTAGCAGAAATCAACAGTCATGTATCAGATCAAGATTTGGTTTTGCAACTTCTTGCTGGTTTGCCTTCTCAATATTCGCCTTACCAGGACACAATCTCATCTCAGTTTCCCCTCCCCGATTTTTCAAAGGCTTGTTCCTTGCTTTACATGTACGAAACATTATTGCAAGAGCAAGAAACAACAAATCCTTCTAGTAGTGAGGAGGGAAATTATAATAAAGAGACATCTGATAAGTTCCTTGATATGCTTAGTTCAGTGAGTAGTGTGGTTTCAACTGCATATGGCCTTTGGAATATGTTTGGAACTTCATCAAATAAGAAATATTATAGAAAAAGACCTAATGGGGGAGGGGGAAACTATAGGAGAGGCCCTTCTACCGGCGTTTTTCGCAATTCTGGTAGAGGTAATTCATCAACGCTTCGATCGAAGTAGAACTAAGAAGATGGTAACCAATAAAAGTCTTGTTTTCACTAATTCTCATGTTGTGCTCTATTCAACTGTTCCTTTTGTTGTTGTTGTTGTTGTTGTGATTTTCGTTTATGTAACAAAAGTCTGGACTGTTTTTATTAGAACATGGTGTTCTTGTGATCATATGTGACTGAACATGGTGTTGAAGATTTGAAGACTTCAAACATGGTGTTGAAGATTTGAAGACTTCAATTTTTTTTTTCTGATACTTGATTCGCTCAGTAAAAAGTTGAGAAAATGATAAAAATGATCCTTCAAACATGAGAGTAGATTCTAAATAGTCCGTTAAATATGCAATGAATAGTTTTGGTATTTTAAGTTTTAAATTATTGAGCACATAGTTTTTTGTACAAAAAATTGAAACTTGTGGTCTAAAACAAATAGGGAAAAGGGTAAAAAATATTCCTCTACTTTGTTTTAATGGCTAAAAATATCATCAATTATAATTTTGAGTCATTTATGCGCTGCTGTTATGAAATTTAGCAAAGGGAGCGCTGCCTCTAGAAATGGGTATTGCAATGCGCCAACAAGATTTTTTCAAGCTCCAATGCAAATATTGGACAATGAATGGGAAACAACAAAAGAAGTTTTCATTTAGAACGACTAATATGGTCTTCAGCCTTAAGACCAGGGCCGCCTTTAGGGGGGAGCCACTGAAGCAATTGCTTTAGGCACCCAAAATTGAGGGCCCCAAAATTTTATTTTATAGGAGTATATTATAAAATTATGAATAAAAATGACTAGATATTATATTTCTTTTCTTGAAATGTGATAGGTTATTGAAATAAATAATTCAAATTTTATACTCTTTTGGTTCCCATTCATGTAACATTCTTATCTTTTTAGTCAGTCTAAAAAGAAATGACATTTTTCATATTTGAGAAAAAACTAATTTTAAACTTTTCGTTTTAACATATGAGATGATTTATAGATATAAAATTTCTATAACTTATTTTAGACCACAATTTTCAAGAATCTTTCTTTTATCTTAATTCTGTGCCCAACCAAACATCTTCACATGAATTAGAGAGTAATAAACGTTATGCAATATATAAAAGTGAACAAATTGATGATGACTTTGCTATAATATTATTGGTAGGGAGAAATTTGGCCTGGTCTCTTGTCTTGACTCATAACGAAGTTTCAACCTTAAATATAATAGAAGGTAAATTCGCCAGTCGTCAGATATAATGGATTAAATATAAATTTCTTAACTCGAACTACTTTGGTACATGAAATCCTTCCATTAATATTCTTATTTGTTTTGTACAAATATAATTATCAAAGTTAATCAAATTGAACTGAAATCAAGATAATTGATATAGTTCGAAAAAAATCAACTTTAATTATTTACAATAAATTTACAAGCAATTTTGTATGATATAAATTTTTCGAAATTCAGACCTCACTTGTGGAATTACACTCGGTATTGTTATTATTGTATAAATTTTTGAGTAAAGGGTCAAAAACACACCTAAACTATCACGTTTTTTTGTGTTTCATACCTGAACTATCCAAAGTGAGCAAAACACACCTAAACTATCACTATACAGTTAACAAAACACACCTGGACGCTAACTAGACTAAATGTTTGACCTTACTCACCTCAAAGCGTGTGAAGCAAAATTTTATCAAATTTTTTTTGTCCATTTGGCATAGATAACGGCTATATTTTGCTGACTCATTATTTTTTTTTTTAAATTCCAATTAATTCTTTAAAACCCTAAGCTCTCCCCCTTCTTCTTCATCATTTCTCAACCATTTTTTCTTCATTTCTTCTTCTCCTATGCATATTTATTTCATTTATTTCTTCTTCATTATCAACCTTGTTCTTCATTTTCTTCTTCTATAAGGGCTAATAAGATTTTCTCCTCCTTTTTGTTTCCTTTCATCTTTTTCATTGGTCATATTTTCTTGTCAAAATGAGGAAGAATGTCTTTTGTAAATGTGGGCAGCCTGCAACGATAAGAACATCAACAACGAATAATCATCCGGGAAGACGTTTTTATGGATGCCCGAATTATGGGGTAATCATCTTTAAAATTATTATACATTAACCAATATATTTTTCCATTAATCATCCGGTTAAATGGTGTGATTTAATTTTTTCAGATTAGTGGTCGTGTTGCTTGTGGATTCTTTGATTGGTATGATGATACATTCCCAGCCCAAGCAAAGGCTGTTATTCTTGACTTGAAAATGGATAAGAAGGAACTTGAGGATGAATTGAAGAAGAAGAAAAATTTGAAGATGTTGTTGTTTATTAGTGTATGTTTTAATTTGGGAAAATGCACAAAAACACACTTGAACTATGGTTGAATTTGCAGTAACATACTTCATCTTTGCGGAGGTCCTATTAGGCCCCTAGACTTATTTAAAGCGGAATTATCACAACCCTAAATGATGATGTGGCCTAAACTATGTGTGCACGTTTATCAAACGCGTGAGAAGTCAAAAAGAAGCCCAAAAATCTAACCTCCTAATGCCACGTGTCCATAATTGAAACTTTTTTAATGCCCTTCTCCTAAAATCAGAAAATCAGAAATAATAAACTTCACTCTCTTCCTTCCTCTTTAATATTCCACCATTATTTCTACTGGTGAACGGAAGTCAGTCGAGGATGAAATGCAAAAACTTGAGACGATTTGCCCAATTCGTTGCTACCAGAGCTAAAGGAGTTTTTTCACAACATAAATAATGAACAACTAATTTTAGGCACTATAAAATGGCGGAGGAGAAGTTGTACAGAGCAATCGGAGATGGAGAAACCGCAATCCGTTTCTTGTCAAATTCCACCATAGTCACCGTACCCATCACTTCAAAATTCTATCGTTTTAGAAAATTCCAACAAACTATTTCCTATATTCTGATCCATCTATCTTTCTGGTATATGGACTTGTCTTTCCCTCTTGGTACTGTTGCCACCGAAGCTCGTTGAAGAAGAGCAAAAGTCGTCGGAAAAGCTTCAAATCTGTGAAGATAAAAGAAACTCGCTGGTAAAATCTCCTCCATTGCCAAAAGCTAGCTATCTACTGCATTCCAAGGAGTTGTGCAATCCTATTTGCATTGATTGTCCATTGCCACCTTTAGTTGGAGTAATGGTGGATTGGTGGCAACGAAGAAGATGGAAGTGTGTTGGCTCTGAGAGAAAGTGAATGAAATGGTAATATAATTTTAAAAAGGGAAAAATGAAAAAATAAAATACACACCAGCGCATGCACCACAATCTTGTACCAAAAAACTGGTTATAGCATCTTAGGATGGTAATAATTCCGCTTTAAATAAGTCTAGGGGATAATGGGACCCCCGCAAAGATGGAGTGTGTTATTGCAAATTCAATCATAGTTCAAGTGTGTTTTTGTGCATTTTCCCTTTTAATTTCTAATTTTACCCAAACGTATTAGGCTTTTAACTTTTAACCTTTTATTTATCAAAGTGGAATTAACTTATGCCACAGGGGAAATATTTATCCACGTGGAGTGCCACGTGACATTATTTTTAAACAAAAAAAAAAGAGTGTAGCACACGCATTATAGTATATAAGTCCAGGTGTGTTTTGCTAACTGTATAGTGATAGTTTAGGTGTGTTTTGCTCACTTCGGATAGTTCAGGTATGAAACACAAAAAAGGGTGATAGTTTAGGTGTATTTTTGACCCTTTACTCTAAATTTTTTGAAATAACTGATTGAGCGAATCATTCACACCCCTTGTGTTAAGAAAGGTAAGAGTATTCTTAGCTCTTAAGTAATGAAAGGAATAATTAGGAGAGCATTATCCAAAAGAAAAGAGTGATGAAATCGATAAGATCAAATGCAGTCCCCTCTAGCTTTGGCAAAAATAATTGTACTGAGCCTTCTGTTCCAATAGAAAAACAGATATACCGCCAAACTTTACGTACTAATGCAAAGAAAGGAAATGAGAAAAAGCAGACATTGAAAATTATTGAAGCAACTTTCCTCGGCCATTTAATTATTGATGACTCTTTAGTTTTTTATTTTAGAAGAGGTGACTCAAGTTTTAATTATTAGGTTGAGGTGACAATTTTTTATTAGTGATTAAGGGATTTTGAAATTGCCCAAAAATTTCTATTTTGACACTTTGACCCTCAACTTTATTTTTAACACTTTGCACTCAAGTTTTATTTTTAACACTTTGACCCACCCCCGCCCCCGCTCCCATGCCCCCCACACCCCTCCCACACCCCGGATCCCCACCCCACCCCCTGCCAAAAAAAAAACTCTTTATTTTTTTTCACCCCCCTCCTCCTCCCAACCCCGTAACCCCCACCCCCTCCTCCTCCTCACAATCCTCCCCCACCCCACCCTCCAAAAATTTTTTTTTTTTTTATTTTCTTTATTTGTTTTGTCATCCCCCCCCCCCCTCTCCTCCTCCTCCTCGCAACCCTCCCCCCACCCCCACTCCCACTCCCCACCACCCCACAAAAAAGTTTTAAAAGAAGTTTTGATTTTTTCTTACCGGCCTCCACTCCTCCTCCCCCCTCCCCTCCCCCCTTCCCCCACCAAAAAAAAAATTAAAAAGTTTTGATTTTTTTTTTGTTTTTTCACCAGCCCCCGCTCCTCCTCCCACCCCTCACTACCCCCACCCCCAAATAATTTTGTTTTTATTTTTTTACACCCCTCGTCCTCGTCCTCCTTGCAACCCTCCCCCAACCCCTCACCAACCCCCCCCCCCCCAAAAAAAAAATTAAAAAAAAGTTTTGATTTTTTCTTACCAGCCTCCACTCCTCTTCCCATCCCTCCCCCCCACCCCAAAAAAAAATTGATTTTTTTTAAATTTTTTCACCAGCCCCCCTCCTCCTCCCACCCCTCACTACCCCCCCCCCCCCCTAAAATTGCTTTTTTAAAAAAAGTTTTGAAAAGTTTTTCTTTTTATTTTTTTGCACCTACCACCCCCCACCCTTCCAAAAAAATGTTTGTTTAAAAAAAAAAAGTTTTGAAAAGATTTTTTTTTTATTTTTTTTTTGCACCACCCCCTCCCCCACTCAAAAAGAATATTGAAAAGAAGTTCTGATTTTTTTTGGGGTTTAGGAAAAGTTTGGATAAAATTCAGGTTGTTGTTGTAGTATGTTTGTAGTGAAATAGATGGTTTTTCTGTTGTTGTCCTGGTATGGTTCAGGGTTTAGGAAAAGATATCCAATAAATGGTTTTTTTGTTCTTGTCCTGGTATTTATTTGGTTCTGTTTATAGAAGATATCCAACAGATTTATAGTTGTTGCAACAAGTAGACAATCTGTTCCAACAACTACAAATCTGTTGGACACAGCTTCAGTTATTTGGTTCTGTTTGTAGAAAATATCCAATAGATTTGTAGTTGTTGTCCAAGCCGAAATGCTCCATAGTTGTTAATTGCACTGTGTTGTAATAATAGTTATTTGTTGGAACTTTATGACATTTGAATGTTATTCTTTTTTAGAATGGTAATTTCTGTTCTTGATGCTTGTGAACTCGGTTTATATGATATGTTGATCGTGTTCAAATCACAAATGTGTGTATTGTTGTTAATAAATTGCTGAACAATTTTCAACAAGTAATGAATCTGTAGCAATAACTCTGTAACTTGTTGGGTTTTATCCAACAAGTAACAGGACTTGTTGCAACAACTAATAACTTGTGTTTTATCCAACTGCTAAAAGATTTCCAGCAAATAAGCAATCTGTTGCAACAACTGACAGGCTTTGTTGCAGCAACTAAGTTACATGTTGGGGTTTTTCCAACAAGTGGAGTGACTTGTTGCAGAAAGTGGGTAACTTGTTGTGTTTTATTCAACAAGAGTAAGGACTTGTTCAACAACTATGTCATTTGCTGCAACAGATACTCCAGTTGTTGCAACAGATATTACACTTGTTGCAATAGATATTACAGTTATTGCAACGGATGCTACTTGATTCACACATATTTAGTGATCAACAAAGAGAATCAATGATATTTAGTGATAAACAAAGGAAATCAATAATAAGTAGTGATCAATATATAATACTTAATCAATTTGATGGTAATTTGAGTCAGGAATATGCACTAAATCCAATGATCATTAGAGTGAATTGATGTGAAATACTTGATTCACCCATATTTAGTGATAAACAAATGAAATCAACTATATTTAGTGATCAATATATAATACTTAATCAATTTCATAGTATTTTGAGTCAGGAAAGATGATCTACTAGGCCAGTATGCACTAAAACGAGTGATTATTAGAGTGAATTGATGTGAACTACTTGATTCACCCATATTTAGTGATAAACAAATGAAATCAACGATATATATATACACACACACACTAACACCCTTAATGGATTAGATAGTAATTTCATGGATTAGATGAGCAATTCTAAGTGTATTCTTAGAACAGATACTACAGTTGCTGCAACAGATACCACAGTTGCTGCAATAGACACTACAGTTGTTGCAACAGATACTACACTTGCTACAACAGATACTATAATTGTTACAAAGGATACTACAGTTGTTCCAACAGATACTACACTTGTTGCAACAAATACTACTTGGTTCACCCATATTTAGTGATCAATAAAGGGAATCAACCATATTTAGTGATAAACAATGGAAATCAACCATATTTAGTGATAAACAATGGAAATCAACCATATTTATTGATCAATATATATACTTAAGTAATTTGATGGTATTTTGGGTCAGGATAGATGATCAACTAAGTCCAATACGCACTAAACGGAGTGATCATTGGAGTGAATTGATGTGAACTACTTGATTCACCCATCTTTAGTGATAAACAATGGAAATCAACCATATTTATTGATCAATATATATATACTTAAGCAATTTGATGGTGTTTTGGGTCAGGATAGATGATCAACTAAGTCCAATACGCACTAAACGAAGTGATCATTGGAGTGGATTGATGTGAACTACTTGATTCACCCATATTTAGTGATAAACAATGGAAATCAACCATATTTAGTGATCAATATATATACTTAAGCAATTTGATGGTGTTTTGGGTCAGGATAGATGATCAACTAAGTCAAATCCGCACTAAATGGAGTGATCATTGGAGTGAATTGGTGTGAACTGCTTGATTCACCCATATTTAGTAATAAACAGTGGAAATCAACCATATTTAGTGATCAATACATATATGTATATATATATATACATGTTGCAACTTCTTCCACAACTGTATGATCTGTTGCAACAGATTAGTAACTTGTTTAAACAGCTTAGTTGTTTGTTGGAACAGATTAGTAACTTGTTGAAACAGATTAGTTATTTGTTGGATTGGATTAGTAACTTGTTAAAACAGATTAGTAATTTGTTGCAACTTCTTCCACAACTGTACTATCTGTTTTAACAGATTAGTAACTTGTTTAAACAAATTAGTTACTTGTTGGAACGGATTAGTAACGTCTTGCAACTTCTTCAACAACTATATGATCTGTTGCAATCATTTAGGAAACTTGTCTAAACAAATTAGTGACTTGTTTAAACTGATCCATCTGTTGAAACAGATTAGTAACTTGTTGCAACTTCTTCAACAAGTGTATGATCTGTTGCAACAATTAACTCATCTGCTACGACAAATTTTTTAATTTTTACAATAATTTAGGCAATTGTTTGATTTTTTCCAACAAGGTAAGCAACTAAGCAATTCTACTGTATGCATCTATTGCAACAATTAGTAAGCAAAATAAATAAGTTCATAAATAGAAATTGTTCAACAGCCACCTTGGCTCCAAATACCACAACTAATCAAAATAAATAAGTTCATAAACATCATTCACAAATAACATAAAGGACAAAAAAAAAAACATAAATTGTTCAACAGCCTCCAAATACCACAACTTAAGTAATAATTTGTTCAGCAACTACCTTCTGGGGTGTAGCAGATTTCCTTGATCTACTTCATTTTCATCATCAGTTTCTTCATCTTCTAGTTTTTCTTCACTTTCTTCATTTGTATATACTGCTTCTTGGCTATGTTCTTCATCTCTTTCTGAGGATTGATTGTCAGTTTGGCTGCCAATTTGACTATATCTTTCCTCAATATTTGTTGGTTCATAAATAAATTGTCTACTTGTTGCAACAAGTGTAGAACTTATTGCAACAATTACAAATCTGTAGGATATCCTCTACAAACAGAACCAAATAACTGAACCTATGTCCAACAGATTTGTAGTTGTTGCAACAGATTATCTACTTGTTACAACAGGTGTAGAACTTGTTGCAACAACTAAAAATCTGTTGGATATCTTCTACAAATAGAACCAAATAACTGAAGCTATGTCCAATAGATTTGTAGTTGTTGCAACAGATTGTCTACTTGTTACAACAAGTGTAGAACTTGTTGCAATAACTAAAAATCTGTTGGATATCATCTACAAACAGAAGCAAATAACTGAAACTATGTCCAACAGATTTGTAGTTGTTGCAACAGATTGTCTATTTGTTACAACAAGTGTAGAACTTGTTGCAACAACTAAAAATCTGTTGGATATCTTCTACAAACAGAAGCAAATAACTGAAGCTATGCCTAACAGATTAGTGAGTCGTTGCAACAGATTGTCTACTTGTTGCAAAAAGTGTAGAATTTGTTGCAACAACTACAAATCTGTTGGTTATCTTCTACAAATAGAACCAGATAAATACCAGGACAAGAACAAAAAAATTATCTGTTGGATATATTTTCCTAAACCTTGAACCATACCAGGACAACAACAGAAAAATCATCTATTTCACTACAAACACATAACAACAACAACCTGGATTTTATCCAAACTTTTCCTAAACCCAGAAAAAAAAAATTCAAAACTTTCATTCAAGATTTTTTTTTTTTTTGGAGTGGGGGGGGGGGGGGGGGGGGGTTGCAAAAAACCAAAAATAAAAACTTTTCAATTTTTTTTAAAACAAAATTAGTTTTTTTTGGGTGGGTGGGGGAAGTAAGAAATCGAAAAAAATAATTCAAAACTTCTATTCAAGAAAAATCATTTTGTGGGGGGGGGGGGGGGGGGGGGTGTTGAATGGGGTGGTGCAAAAAAATAAAACTCTTCAAAACTTTTTTTTTCAAAATAATTTTTTTTCCGGAAGGGTGGGGCGTGCAAAAAAGAAATAAAAAGTTTTCAAAATTTTAAAAAATAGATTTTTTGGCCGAGGGTGGGGGGGGGGGGGATTGGGGGGAGGAGGAGAGAGGTGGGGGTGAAAAAATAAATAAAGAAAATCAATGTTAAAAAAAATCAAAATTAAAAAAAATGTATTTAAGGGGAGGAGGAGGAGTGGGGGGATGATTAAAAAAAAATCAAAATTTTAAAAAATAAAATCGGGGGGTGGGGGGGGGGGTGAGCCGGGGGAAGGGTTGGGAGGAGGGGGTGAAAAAAAAAAATCAAAATTTAAAAAAAAAAATTAGGGGGGAAGGGGTGGGAGGAGGAGGAGTGAGGGCTGGTAAAAAAAATCATTGTTTTTTTTTTTTTTTTTTTTGGGCAGGGGAGGGGGAGGGTTGGGAGGAGAAGGAGGGGGATGAAAAAACAAATAAAGAAAATTAAAATTTAAAAACAAAATGGGAGGGAGGGGGCGGGGGGAGGGGTGAGAAGAGGAGAATGGGGCACCTGGTGAAAAAGAAAATAAAATATTTTTTTGGTGGGGGGTGGGAGGAGGAGGAGGGTGGCTAGTGAAAAAACAATTTTTTTTTTTTGAGTTTTCTACCTAAACTATTAGGTGTGCGAGTTTCCTACCTAAACTATCACTAACGATTTTGCAAAACACACCTCAACTATTATTTGTTCACTTTTAATTAGGTGTATTTTACAAATTAGTTGGTGATAGTTTGGGTAGGAAAAGTGAACAACTGATAGTTGAGGTGTATTTTAATTTGCAAAATAGTTGGTGAAAGATTAAGTACGAGACTCTCATACCTAATAGTTCAGGTAGAAAACTCAAACAAAGATGATACTTTAGATGTGTTTTTACCCTTTTACCTCTTTTCGAATTTAAAACGTGTTACTAGTATTGAGCAATAAATTTTCAGGCCAGTTGATATTCAGTACACTATATTTTTTGACTCACTTTAACTTAAGTATATATCCCGGTCTACTTTTCACCCACCACAAAAAGTAGTCCTTAGTGAAAGCCATATTCTTTTCATCCACCAATAATATTCTATCTCTCTCATCGTACTAGTTTAATAAAAAAGGAGAACAGATACTCGTAAAATGTTGCTGTCCAGTCCCTTCATTTCCTCCCTATCTATTCTTTTTTATATGTCCATAATACCAAAATTGAATAGGCAGTAACTTTAATGCTATATTTAATTGCTAATAATTTTTTGTATATATTCTATGGTCTTCAACCTTAGAGGTGCAGTCTGCTCAGACAATCAAAAAACCAGAGAGAGAGAGAGAGAGAGTAGCATAGTTCACTCAGTGAGAAACATAACAATGAGTTTTCCGAAAGAGAAAACTTCCATTATGAAAGTCCCATGCTCAACCAACTGAGCCACCCTTACGGGAATAAGATTTCTGTATTTTCGTTAAAGGTAAACTAAAAGCTATAAAGATTAGGAGTATTGCTTTTTATAAAATGAGATAAGGGTCAAAAACACAAGTATTACCATTTATTTTTTTTTGAGTTTTCTATCTAAACTATCAGGTGTGCGAGTTTCCTACCTAATCTATCACTAACGATTTTGCAAAACACACCTCAACTATCAGTTGTTCACTTTTAATGAGGTGTATTTTACAAATTAGTTGGTGATAGTTTGGGTAGGAAAAGTGAACAACTGATAGTTGAGGTGTATTTTAATTTGCAAAATAGTTGGTGAAAGATTAAGTACGAGACTCTCATACCTAATAGTTCAGGTAGAAAACTCAAACAAAGATGATACTTCAGATGTGTTTTTACCCTTTTACCTCTTTTAGAATTTAAAACGTGTTACTAGTATTGAGCAATAAATTTTCAGGCCAGTTGATATTCAGTACACTATATTTTTTGACTCACTTTAACTTAAGTATATATCCCGGTCTACTTTTCATCCACCACAAAAAGTAGTCCTTAGTGAAAGCCATATTCTTTTCATCCACCAATAATATTCTATCTCTCTCATCGTACTAGTTTAATAAAAAAGGAGAACAGATACTCGTAAAATGTTGCTGTCCAATCCCTTCATTTCCTCCCTATCTATTCTTTTTTATATGTCCATAATACCAAAATTGAATAGGCAGTAACTTTAATGCTATATTTAATTGCTAATATTTTTTTGTATATATTCTATGGTCTTCAACCTTAGAGGTGCAGTCTGCTCAGACAATCAAAAAACGAGAGAGAGAGAGAGAGAGTAGCATAGTTCACTCAGTGAGAAACATAACAATGAGTTTTCCGAAAGAGAAAACTTCCATTATGAAAGTCCCATGCTCAACCAACTGAGCCACCCTTACGGGAATAAGATTTCTGTATTTTCGTTAAAGGTAAACTAAAAGCTATAAAGATTAGGAGTACTGCTTTTTATAAAATGAGATAAGGGTCAAAAACACAAGTATTACCATTTTGTTTTTTTGAGTTTTCTATCTAAACTATCAGGTGTGCGAGTTTCCTACCTAACTTATCACTAACGATTTTGCAAAACACACCTCAACTATCAGTTGTTCACTTTTAATGAGTTGTATTTTACAAATTAGTTGGTGATAGTTTGGGTAGGAAAAGTGAACAACTGATAGTTGAGGTGTATTTTAATTTGCAAAATAGTTGGTGAAAGATTAAGTACGAGACTCTCATATCTAATAGTTCAGGTAGAAAACTCAAACAAAGATGATACTTCAGATGTGTTTTTACCCTTTTACCTCTTTTAGAATTTAAAACGTGTTACTAGTATTGAGCAATAAATTTTCAGGCCAGTTGATATTCAGTACACTATATTTTTTGACTCACTTTAACTTAAGTATATATCCCGGTCTACTTTTCATCCACCACAAAAAGTAGTCCTTAGTGAAAGCCATATTCTTTTCATCCACCAATAATATTCTATCTCTCTCATCGTACTAGTTTAATAAAAAAGGAGAACAGATACTCGTAAAATGTTGCTGTCCAATCCCTTCATTTCCTCCCTATCTATTCTTTTTTATATGTCCATAATACCAAAATTGAATAGGCAGTAACTTTAATGCTATATTTAATTGCTAATATTTTTTTGTATATATTCTATGGTCTTCAACCTTAGAGGTGCAGTCTGCTCAGACAATCAAAAAACGAGAGAGAGAGAGAGAAAGTAGCATAGTTCACTCAGTGAGAAACATAACAATGAGTTTTCCAACAGAGAAAGCTTATAGTTCCAACAAAAACGAATCAAATTCAATTCAAGATGATCAGATCAAGCGAGCTCAACTAAAAATGCAATTTCACAGTACAAGAAAGGGGGATGATGAGACCATTGAGTCCTATGTGAAAAGATTGAACTCCATAGCAGATTCTCTTGCAGCAATCGATAGTCCAATATCAGATTTGGACATGGTGTTGCAACTTTTTGTTGGTTTGCCTAGTGAATATGAGCCAGTCAAGAAAATAATATCATCCAAGCGGCCTCTCCCCACTTTTGAAGAGGCTTGTTCCATGGTGTACATGCAGGAGGGCATATTACTGCAGGTAAGGGTGTCGAGGATTCAAGATTTAAATTTTATGACTTTAATTTTAAGATTTTTAATACTGAATCACTTATGTTTTTAAAATCCTAAGTTCAGATCAACAAAAACGAATCAAATTCAATTCAAGATGATCAGATCAAGCGAGCTCAACTAAAAATGCAATTTCACAATACAAGAAAGGGGGATGATGAGACCATTGAGTCCTATGTGAAAATATTGAACTCCATAGCAGATTCTCTAGCAGCAATCGATAGTCCAATATCAGATTCGGACATGGTGTTGCAACTGCTTGCTGGTTTGCCTAGTGAATACGAGCCCCTCAAGAAAATAATATCATCGGAGTGGCCTCTCCTCACTTTTGAAGAGGCTTGTTCCATGGTGTACATGCAGGAGGGCATATTACTGCAGGCAAGGGGTTCGCAGATTCAAGATTTAAATTTTCTGACTTTAATGTTAGAATTTTTAATATTGAATCACTTATATTTTTAAAATCCTGAGTTCAGATCAACAAAAACGAATCAAATTCAATTCAAGATGATCAGATGAAGCGAGCTCAACTAAAAATGCAATTTCACAGTACAAGAAAGGGGGATGATGAGACCATTGAGTCCTATGTGAAAATATTGAACTATGTTGAAGATTCTCTAGCAGCAATCGATAGTCCAATATCAGATATGGACATGGTGTTGCTACTTCTTGCTGGTTTGGTGTTGCAACTTCTTGTTGGTTTGGTGTTGCAACGTCTTGCTGGTTTGCCTAGTCAATACGAGCCAGTCAAGAAAATAATATCATCAAAGTGGCCTCTCCCCACTTTCGAAGAGGCTTGTTCCATGGTGAACATGCTGAAGGGCATATTACTGCAGGTAAGGGTGTCGCGGACTCAAGATTTAAATTTTATGACTTTAATTTTAAAATTTTTAATATTGAATCACTTATGTTTTTAAAATCCTGAGTTCATATTTTATTTTTATTGAAACTTTAGCGAATTTGTATACATAAATCAAAACCCTATGTCAAAAGTACTAGGTTTCAATGTTTCATATGAACGCGGTACTACAAGCTGTATCCACCGCTGGTGTCAAATGGATAGGTCAAAATGAGTTGTGAGACTCGTCTAAAATTTACTTGGGCTGAAAACGGGTTGAATTAAAATGAACTAAAAAAGGGTCATAATTTAATCTTCCTAATTCTTATTAAGTTTTAATTACTTTATTTATTCTTTTATCATTTTTTGAATGTCTGATAAAAACAAATTGCCTTCCTGCGTCACACAAAGGTAAGTGTGTGTATATTCTACCTCTTCAGACCACTTGTGGAATTACACCAGGTATGTTGTTGTTGTCTGATAAAAACAAATTCTTTATTATTGGTTATATAACACATTAAACAAAAATATAATGTTTTATTGAACATACTTTAACAAGATTTTTTATAGATTAATTTGAGATATGTATCTGTCCAAATATCAAATATTTTGAATTGAGCATTTCAATATAACCCACCTAAACTTAAGCGAGTAAGGCGGATTATATTTTAAAGAGCTAATTTTACCACCCATAGTTGCAGGATCATCATGAGGAGCAAAATAGAAGTGATCCTCGTGTTGTTGGTGAAGAGGAGTCGTCTGCTTTTATTACCCTAGAGAAGGTGGCTACTATAGTGGGTATAGCGAGTACTATAATGGGTGCAGCGGCTACATTCACTACTGTAGCTGGTGCAGTTAGTGCAGTGGGTGCATCGAGGATGATTGCAATTGGTTCAATGAGTGCAGTGGGTGCAGTGGCTGGCTGGAAAATTTGGCAGACGCAATGGTTCAATGAGTGCAGTGGGTGCAGTGGCTGGCTGGAAAATTTGGCAGACGCAAAAAAAAAGTGATTAATGATATGAATAGAGCTCTAGTCTTATTGTCAACAACCCTTGTTTCCTTTTTGTGTTTGTTGTTTAAGTAAATGGATCTGACTAATCCTCATCTTCAAAAGCTTGAATTGCTACTCCTATTTAAAGTTTGTCTTTGAGATGTATGATATACAACATGATGTGCAGTTGAAGTTCTATTATAATATTTTCGTTTTCCTTTTAGGGCATTTTTGGTATGGAGGAATGTTTTTTCTTCATTTTTTTTCTTCATGTTTTTGGTAGTGGTGCCTCTCCATTTTCTCTGCCCAATTAAATATTTCGTTTTAGGTATGTCACACCCCTACCAGGAGTATGACGGGCTCTGACCCGTAGGCCGGGAACCACCTGACTTATCCGTTACTTTGAATATTAGAAACCATAACTCAAGAACACCTGCACGCAGAAAAGGTCCAAAATAGGAATATCTGCTTATTCAGCACATATGTACATATGCGGACCGACAAGGTCGCCACAACATAACGTATATCATAAAGCCGGCAAGGCTAACAATAAAGTACCAAGAGCTCACAATAAGGCCGACAAGGCCACTAATATATATATATTATACAACATTATGAACCGGTAGAGCTATAAAATATCTAACTGTACACACACGTCTACGAGCCTCTACATGGAATACAAATGATCATATGGACAATACCAAGTAGACTGCAGCTCCGAAGAAAGTGGAGTGCTCCTGAGAATCCGCTGATAGAAGACCTACGGGTCTGATCCGTCTCTCTGCCTACCTGCGGGCATGAGCGCAGCGTCCACAAGAAGGGACGTCAGTACGAATAATGTACTGAGCATGTAAGGCATGAATAACAACATAATATAGATATCAAAGGTAACATGGAATAAGAGAGATAACCTGTACATCTGAATGCCTCATAAGGCAGATGTCATGCATGCTTAGCCTTTAAAAAAAAACATTTCTATACATATACATAGTACCATGCCCGGCCATTAAGGCTCGGTGTCATATACATATTATCATGCCCGGCCATTAAGGTTCGGTGTTATCATCATTAGCCCGCGTCCGGGCCTCCCGCGTCCGGGGCGATATCATAACATGTCCACTGCAGTGGTGTCACATCTACGTGCCATGCCCGGCTGACTATAGCGCGGCGCGGTGTGAGAAAATACATACATATATATAAAGCATGCATAAGAGCCCAATCAAAAGCCACAACTATATCGGAGTGACGTAAGGTCAGTAGCCTCCGATTATATTATGGATCAATCATCATCGTTTATCCCACCTTGAAGGAACAAGGGTCATAAGGTGAGATTACCAACAATGAAGGAAATTAAGAAATTGCAAAGTAAGCTCAATCACCTCATAATAATATAAAGCTCATGTACATGGAAATTTCTATGAATAAAACTCATCTCATACTAACATGAAATCTGTAGGCCTTGGAGCTTGGATAAATAAATCCCTCATAATCATCATCATGGTTATCATAAAAAAATTATTCATTTTTACCATCATAAAAACTTTAAGAGTCATGAATGTCTAACATTTTTGGAAATGAAAATTTTCATGGAATTCATGCATGGTTTGGTAGGAAAAGAATCATGCCTTTAGAAGTTCAATAACATCATAAGGATCACGAAATTCGTGGACTTCTAGCATTTGTGAAACCAATGATATTATGGGTATGACACAAAGGTTTGTAACGAAAGGATCATGCCTTTAGAAAGAAAGGGACTAGCCTTAACATACCTGGAAGATAATTTCTCGACTTCCACTTACTTCCTGACTCGCAATCTACATATAAAACCATTCATACTATTGTTAGGCTCGTCATCATGCACTTGTCTCAAAACTTTAATTAAAATCCTTTTAGATTCTGTCGAAATTCGGGCAGTATCTCCCCTGTTTATATGCCTAGCCCGAAATCATAATATCAACAACCAATCAACAACAACAATACCAACATCATCAACACCATTATCCATACCAATATATTTCCTAAAACATCACACACGATGTTTTCTAAATTTCTCAGCTAACCAACTTGTGATACGATTATTTAATAACTTTATTTCCGTAAAGAAGCCGAAATTAATACCAATAAGGAGAGATTCATACCTTTTCCTTGTTATAACAATAATATCTCCAATATTCACCTTGAATCCAAGCCGAAATCCACCGCAAAACGGTGCTATAACCGTAACTATGCGTTACCCGAGCCTTGATTAGCCAAAAATCACTTCAAACCCTCACTTTTTATGACATATTTGCCCCTATATGTGTGCTGAGCTTTAGGATCTGTTTTTGGGGCTGAAAAATGGGGTCTTGACCCTTTTATAGGTGGGAAAAGTCGGTGGCACTGTAGCAGTACTGTAGCAGTGTTGTTTCTGCTCTGTCAGCCTAACTTGTAACGCTCATAATTCTCTACTCCGATGTCCTATCGATGAGAGGTTTGTTGCGTTAGAAACTAGACTCGGCGAACTTAATTTTAGGCTTTTGAATCACCTTAAAACTCCTAATATACTAGGAGATATGCCCCTCCAAAGTTGACTAAAAATCTGCCCAAAATCCTGCCGGCATTTCCCAAATTTTCGTCAAACTTATTTTCTTCAATTTGCTTGATCTCGAAATCTTCCGAAACTCTCCATACATGATATTTATCATTTATTATACATGATAATGGTCATGTTCTTGTGTTTCAAAATAGTCTTTCCCGATTACGACTTTCAAGATCATAATCATCCTTTACTTAAACAATATACTTAATAATGCTTCGTTCCTCATACTCCAAAGTTGTTTTACCTAGCCATAACTCGACATACTTACATTCAAATTTAACCAGTGCTTCTCCGAGGTACGGGGTGTAACACTGAAAGTCCGGGGTGTAACAAGGTACCTCATCAATTATTTCCTAGTTTGTCGTTTAGCCTAATTCCTTTTTGTGAACTTGCTTGTAATTACATTAATCCAAAGCTTCAATGCAAGTGGAATTAAGAGAATGGTATAATGGATAGAAATTTTTAGATGTGTTTGTCGTCAAGTAAATGGATCTTCGATTTCTTGTAATCAAAGCTTGAACTGGTACCTAAATTAAGTCTTTTGTGATGATACCCCCTTCGTTCATTTTTACTCATCATGTTTTAACTTGATACGTTTATTAAGGAGCCAAAAATAGAATGACAAGTGTAATTGAAAACACACCTTAATTTGTTATTCTATTTGAATTGACGATCAATGTTATTGAAAAAGACCAAAGTCTACGGTTACTCATCACTAAGCTAGCGTTTGGCCATAGATTTTCAATTTTTTTTTTTTTTTTTTTTAAAAAAAACTTGATTTGGGTGAAGTTTTTCAAATTTTAAAAATGTGTTTAGTCATAATTTTTCAAAGCATATTTCACTTTTTGTTTTGGAAAACATGAAACATTATTTATACCCACAAGTTCTAAAAACTATCAAGAATACTCAACCATACAAAACATACATACTTGTTAATCGAAAATTATGCAGGACATGATATTTTACCAACAATTGCTAATAACACACTTACTTGCTACTTCAATTCAAATTACAATACAAAGAGTCATCCGTGCAAGAAAAAAACAACGGTAGTACCTAGCTATTCTTTAATATAATCTTCCTAGATTGTACGAACAATCTTCACCTTTATAGAAGAGATTGCTTTAATTGTGGAAACATGGTAGATACGATTTAAACAGAGGAACATGGTAGATAAAATTAGTTGGGTCATAAATAGATAGATTTTTTTTTGTAAAATACAAAAATTTGAGGTAGTTTTTAAAAGTTTTGAAAAGGCCAAAACATAGATCTTGGCGCAAAAACAGGTTTGAGCCAGAATTTGAGAACTTGAAGATTTATTTTCAAAATCTGTCAAAATTTTATGTCCAAACAAAGATTTGAAAACAAATCTATAAAATATGCTCCCAAAATCTATGACCAAACGGGAGCTAAGAGTAGGTTCTTGGTAACCTATGTTGCTCGGACTCGGGTGCCGGTGTCGGATACGGGTACGGATCTAGAGGTCGGATTCGTCATGATCTAAATTTGAAGATCTGTGGTTACGAATCCAGGTGCGAGTATTCGGCAAAAAATAATTTAAAATCATAAAAATAGAGTTATAAAACCTAAATTATCAGATATTATGTGAAAAAATTGAGGAGAAAATATTGATCAAGAGGGAATCTTGGAAGGAGATAAATTGGAAAAGGAGTCACATGAAAATTTCTATATACAAGTTATTCCATTTTCTTCAATTTCAACACAACTTTATTTTGATTACATAAATCATTGAATCAGTCCGGAATTTCTCCCTCGATTCTGGTCAAAGTATCCAAAATTGGTTGACCAAATCGGGGATGGATCCCACATCCCCACCCATGTCGTGTCAACATAAATGCGGCACCGAAAATGAAGAGTCCAAGCAACATAGTTGATAACCGTAAAAAGTAATCTACTTGACTTGTTAGTTGATTTTAGTTGCCATTTCAATGCTATTGAAAGTACCACCATTTATTAGTACTCCATGTGTGCCAATTTGTTTGATACTTCTCTCTTTTCGAGAGTCAAACTTCTTAATTTTGATCGTGTGTTTGAACATAGAATCTTTAAATTTTTCGAAATAAAATTTACATATTTGGAAACTACGTAAAAAGTACTATAAGTCAATAATTTATTATTTAAAATATTTAAAAACATTTAAAATAATGACGGTCAAAGAACAACTCGTTTGACTCTCGAAAAGTGAAAAGTGTCAAAGAAATTGGGATGCCGAGAGTATGAGTTAATGCAAAGAAAATCAAACTCAAACGGTCCAGTTGAAATGTAATTTCAGTTGCAAAGTAAGTTTGGTTTAAATAAATTTCCCTTAGATGGCATTGATATTGTTAAAAAAAATTACTCTTGATCCGATAGATGCTTTATATATTTCCTCCGTCCCAAAAAGATTGTCATGTTTTGGATTAGGAGGGGCAAAATAACTGATGTTTGGTGCAATTCGGACATAGAATCTTCAATTGTTTTGAAATAAAAATTACTACATATTTAGAAACTACATAAAAACTACTATATAAGTCACACTATTTCGGAAACGTTTGAAAACATTATGGTAAAAAAAATATTCTTTGACTTTCCAAATACTTCGTAACTATGACAATCTTTTTGAGTCGGAGGAAGTAATAATTATCTAATTATCTCAGCATTATTACTTTTTTAAGGAGAAATAAAGAGTAATGTAATCAAATCTATTAATAATATTCCTAATAAGTGTATCAAAACCTTAATATTCACGGTCATGATAAAGCAGGTTAAAATTAAAATTCCAGAGTTCATTGCCTTTCATTTCTCTATTATGCTTGTGTTTTGCTTTCTCAACATCCTTCAATTTCTTCTCGCAGCAGGGTAAGTCCTCTCCTCGCGTGTATTTCATCATGAACGTGCTTTGCCTAGTTAAAAAAAGAAAATAATCGTAATTTAACAATAATATTCAGTTTAATTTCACAAGTGAGATTTGAAAAAGGTAGGATATATGCAGACCTTACCTCCACCTTTTGAGGGGTAGAGAGGTTATTTCTGTTAGACCCGCAACACAACAATGCTTAAACAAAACAAGCTAAAGGAAAAATAGACGACAAAGTAATTCAAGAAAAATAATGATAGTGTCTCAAAGTTTAGAGTTAATTTCCTGAACAATCACCTAGGTTTTGCAATTGCCTACTAAAATCATTTTTTTGCGTGGATTGCCCTTCATTTGGGATGGTCTTTAATATTTGCCCTTCAAATTGGTCGTCTTTAAATTTTGCCCTTTGCCTAGTACCTCGAGGTTGTGGGTTCGAACCCCAACTCAGTAAAAAAAATAAAAAATAAAAAATCGCAAGGCAGAATTTGTAAAACTCTGCCTTGTGAATTTTTTTAATTTTTTTGACTGAGCGGGGGTTCAAACCCGAAACCAAGAAATTTTTAGCGAAGGGCAAAAGTTAAAGACCACCAATTTGAGGGGCAAAAATTAAAGACCACCCCAGCGAAAGGCAATCCCGCAAATTGCCCTACTAAAATCACTTATCTCATTTTCACATTGTTTTGATTTGCTTGTCCGTATCTGACTCTTGTCCCTTGTTTTCTTTTGAGCCGAGGGTCTTTCGGAAACAGCCTCCCTACCTTCCAAGGTGGGGGTAAGGCCTGCGTACACTTTATCCTCCCCAGACCCCACATTGTGGGATTCAACTGGGTATGTTGTTGTTGTTGTTGATATGTTAAGATTATAAATCATTCGACTATTATTATTTTTCTCAAGAAACACTGAACACCACAAAAATTTCATTCTCTCCAGCAAACATACCTAAAAAAAATAAAAAAAATCTTAACAGACAATTCGCAAAAAATAAGAGCATGTTTGGAAGGACACATGGCAAATTGGACAAACAAACAAGTTGTCGTAATTATGTTGTGACAAACAAACAAATCGTTGTAATTACAATAATGTGTAATTTAATAGACTGTGTAATTACTACCCTAGTAATTACACCAATTCCAATTACCAGGTGACTTTCCAAACAGACCCTAAATGACAAGGGAATTAACTCCATAGTTTAGAACAGATGACAAAGGCACATTCACAAGCAAAGAAAATTTTGGCCACAACAAAAGTTTGATATTCTTTATGTACGTTTCTTGACTCTCTTTAAGTAATTGTGCTAGTCAACTTTTCATCCACCAACCAAATTAGACCATAGTGCAATGAATTGTCACCTCATCATATTATCTTAACTGAAAAGTTTTGTTCACAGTATCAAACGAATCTTAAGGTTTTCAACCTTACAGGGTAAAGTGAACCAACCAAAAAACTATACCAGCCAGAGAGAGGAGAAAAGAAAGACTAGAGACTTCAATCATCCAGAACCAAACAATTAGTTTTCCATCAGAGAAATGTGATACTGTTGAAAAAGACGAAAAACATTCAGCTCAAGATGATCAGATCAGGCGAGCTCAACTGAAAATGCAATTTCACGGTACCAGAAAGGAGGATCACGAGACCATCGAATCTTATGTGAAAAAATTGCAATCCATAGCCAATTCTCTGGCAGAAATCAACAATCTTGTATCAGATCAGGATTTGGTTTTGCAACTTCTTGCTGGTTTGCCTTCTCAATATTCGGCTTACCAAGACACAATCTCATCTCAGTTTCCTCTCCCCGATTTTTCAAAGGCTTGTTCCTTGCTTTACATGTACGAAACATTATTGAAAGAGCAAGAAACAACAAATCCTACTAGTAGTGAGGAGGGAAATTATAATAAAGAGACATTTGATAAGTTTCTTGATATGCTTTGTACAGTGAGTAGTGTAGCTTCAACCGCATGTGGCCTTTGGAATATGTTTGGAACTTCATCAACTATGGGAAATAAGAAATACTATGCACAAAGACCTAATGGAGGAAGGAGAAACTATAGTAAGAGAGGCGGTTTTCGCAACTTCGGTGGGAAGTAATATTGATCATCATCAAGGCTTCTAATCCAACAAGGGAAAGATGATAACCAATGAGATCTTATTAATTTTCACCAAATTTCCATGTTCTGCTGTGTTCAACTTCTTAGAATTGTATCTGTTAGATCTTTTTTGTTTGTGTGTTGGCCAGTAGCGGTAAGATCTACGTACACTCTATCCTCCCCAGCTCCCATTTGTGGGATTATACTGGGTATGACGTTGTTTTTGTATGTAACAAAGCCTGGATTGCTTTCCTTTGATTAATTACCTTTAGTGTTGTTGAGATCGATAGTATGCGATTGAACATGCTGTTGAAGTTTTGATAAAAATAGTATAATAATTATGTGTCAAACTTATCTATATATAGGATTATCTTATGCTTTGATAATGATAATGAACTTCATCAATAAGGTTCTGCATGTTTTGAAATTAGCAAATATGAGCCCGTTTGGATTCGCTTATAAGTTGCTGAAAACAGCTTATAAGTTATTTTCAGCTTTTTTGAGTGTTTAGCTGACCAGCTTAAAGTCATTTTGTGCTTAAAATAAGCCCAAAAAAATAATTGGGCCCGTTTGGCTTAACTTATCTAAAACAGCTTATAAGCAAAATTAAATAAGTGGCCTACCCAACTTTTTTTTTTTTTTTGGCTGTTACACAGTAGAGAGATTTATAGAAATTGAAAATTCATTTGATGAATAAACAACGACAAGTTCATCCTAGATAAATGGGAAAGAGATAAAACAAAAAAAATGCATGTTCATATAAATTTATATCAAAAGACAGTGGTTGGTAGCCCTTTACTCCGTTCTTATTCACAATACCAAAACTCATCTGACAGTCTAAAGAATGAACAAATGATATTTTACTTTTGGTTTTATCAATAATGATCCTATAGGAATCACAATACAAAGAAAAATGATGAAATATGTACTATATACTTGCTTCTTTGGGGAGATGTTTGACATTACTGTCTCAAAGTTTCTGTATTGTTTGAACTTATTTGTCAGGTTTGCTTCATATGAAATACCTTGTTTGCAAATTTGGATCAGACAATGATATCTTCTGTCATTTTCCCTTGCTCGGTTTTGCAACTTATTCTCATCATTTTCCTTCTTTGTAAATAATTATGTTTTTGTTGGTGAAGATTGCTTGCTTTTCTTGTTTTCCTTGTTTAGTCATCTGGCATTCATAAAAGCCTTAACAGATATTTAATGGTCCTTTTGCTGTAAAAGAAGTTATTATTCATCTTGATCGTCCTCGTAGGTTATGTTCTGCATAGTATGTACTTTTAGATGCTCGTTAGAGCTTCGCCATGTTTTATTATAACTATTGAATATGCGATGCAGGTTAGTGCTGAGATGGATTTCAAGGTGAGTGTTCAGCTGTGAGTGTTCAGCTAACTGTAGGTATGGAAGTGAAAATCATAGCTAGAAGAGTTGTGTTTTAAGGTCCAAATAGGTCAACTTGAAAATATATTGAACGAAAATGCCACAACTTGGCTAGTAAATCCAACGTAGACTCGAGTATGTTATGAGCTCAAATTGTAGTAGTGTAATTAGCTTAGCTGGACAAATCAGTTAGAACAGTTAGAACTAATGGATGTAGCTTAGCTGGACAAATCAGTTAGAATCAGTTAGAAGTCTAGAAAATCAGTTAGAAGTAGTTAGTTACAGATCCAAAAATCAGTTACAAGTCTGTAACTGCATTTGCTACCTAACTCAACTATATAGATCTACTTCTCCATTGTGTAAGGCATGTTTTTGATGGTCAATGAAAGAATAACTCAATTCTAGTCCATTCTCATTCTCTTCCTATTTTTCCAATTGGTCTAGAGTGAATCTGTTCAAGAGGGATTGATTCCCCCTCTTTAGGATCATTCAAATTGTTATCTAGCTGTGTAAATTCCAATTCACATCATTGGTATCAGAGCCTCGATCTTATGATCTGTAAAATGGGAGACCACAACACTCGAATGCAAGAACTGAGAAGGGAAGTTGATTCTTTGAAAGGTTCAATAGAAGGAGTTGTCAGTTCTATTGCAGAAATGCAACAAGCTGTAGACACTAAGATGGCACAAGCAATGGAGGAAATCAAGAGGTTGTTAGTGGGAAACAGAAATGGCCCAGCTCAAATTGAAGTAGAGAGGAATGGAGTACAGGAGGAAGACAACTATAGAGCAAACAGAAGACCTCATGTGGAAATCAATGAGGCTGAGTATAGAGGGCAAGCTGGACTTAGAGATCAACTCACAAACCATAGATACCAGATGGAATTCCCAAGTTTTGATGGCACTAAGTTGAAAGAATGGTTATACAAGTGTGAGCAGTTCTTTGAAGTAAGTGAAATTCTTGATGATGCAAAGGTAAATATTGCTTCCTGTAGGTTGGAAGGCAAGGCATTACAGTGGCATCAAGCATATATGAAACAAAGGCTAACAAGGGATTGGCCAAGATGGGGAGAGTACATCAAGTGTTTGTACTCTAGGTTTGGTACTGAACTTTTTGATGATCCCATGGGAGACTTTGATATCTTTGATGAATTACTTACTAGAGTTGATCTTTCTGAAGATTATATAGTTAGTTGCTTTGTGAGAGGGTTGAAACCTGAAATTGGGATGACAGTTAAGATGTTAGGGCCAAGGAGTTTGGCTAAGGCCATTAGCTTGGCAAGGATCCAAGAACAGACACTAGACATTCAACAACAAGTTTTCTTCCAAAATTTTAATCTGTCAACCTCCAGAAATACCACTAGTTTACACCATCTTTTCAACCTCATAATCAACCTTACTCCAAGCCATATAACCCTCCTAAATCAACCCATGTCCCTAGACCAATACACACCACTACCCAAAACACTAACAGTACCAACAATCCCAAACCAGCTTTTAGAAATCCAAAACTACTTACTCCTGCTGAGATGGAAGAAAGGAGAAGTAAAGGTCTGTGTTACAACTGTGATGACAAATACTCATTTGGCCATATATGCAAGAAGAAGAGACAGTTATTCTCAATGGAAGTGGAGGATTATAAGGAATCAAATGAAGGAGGAGATGAGGTGATGATGGATCCAGGTGACCTATTGGCTGTCATGGCTCAAGGATTAGAAACAAACTCTGAGGGTGCTATCTTACCTCATGTATCCATGCATGCCATGACTGGTACTCATGATTTTAGAACCATGAGGGTAACAATATATGTAAGGGGAAAGGCCATTAAAGTCTTGATTGACACTGGAAGCACTCATAACTTCCTAGACTACAACACTGCTAAAAGGCTGGGGTGCAATTTGACAGCTATAACCCCTTTTAATGTGTCCATAGCTGATGGTAGTAAATCCCCAAGTTCATATGTGTGCAAAAAGGTAGAATGGTAAATGCAAGGTGTTTGCTTTGAATCTGATATGCTAATACTACCCATTGGTGGGTGCAATATGGTCCTTGGAATTCAACGGCTGATCACACTAGGGGATATCATGTGGAACTTCAAGAAACTCAAAATGGAGTTTTGCATGAATGGAAGGAAAGTTTCACTAAGAGGAGCACAACCACCTGCAACCAAAATGATTCCAGCAGGACAAATGCACAAGCTGCTTGCTCAACCTGCTGAACTCTGCATGATCTCAGTAGGAATGCTTATTGAAGAAGGACAAGAGAATGAGAATGGACTAGAATTGAGTTATTCTTTCATTGACCATCAAAAACATGCCTTACACAATGGAGAAGTAGATCTATATAGTTGAGTTAGGTAGCAAATGCAGTTACAGACTTGTAACTGATTTTTGGATCTGTAACTAACTACTTCTAACTGATTTTCTGCACTTCTAACTGATTCGTCCAGCTAAGCTACATCCATTAGTTCTAACTGTTCTAACTGATTTGTCCAGCTAAGCTAATTACAGTACTACAATTTTAGCTCATAACAATACGAGTAACAGTAGTGATTGATGTCATACGGAAGACTTTTGACTATTAAAGAAGAATTTGGAGACTTATCACTGTTGCTCAAGCTAAAGATGGCCAATTACCGGCTTTTCAACCAACTTCTGTAGTGAACGTGAGGAGAAAGATTGCAACTGTTCCAATTACTGAAAATGCTTTTGAGAATTCTTAAATTTCGTTCACTGCTCAGCTTATATACCCCACAGAGAGGACAGATAAAATGGTTTGGTTTGGCATCTCAGTGAAAGAATTACCAATGCGTTGACCTGTTCAATCTTTGATATCTAATGTATTGAAAGCATTACCAATGTTGTTGCTGTGTTCATATGTCGTCTTTGAAGTTGATTTTGGCAGGGGAAGGCTCTTTCACTACAAGAAAACACCTAATTTGTGGAGGTTTTTTAGTCGAATTGTGGCGGTTTCCAACCCCCCACAAACAAAATTGTGGTTGTTTTTTAAAACACCACAGTTATCAATGCCACAAGTGTTATTGCGGCGTTTTTTCGGAACCTCTTTGACGACCGCCACAAAATAAAATTTGAATTTGTGGAGATTTTTCGAGATAATGAGTGGCAATTTATAACCACCAAAATATGATCTCAGTGTTTTACAGAAAATAATTTGTGGGAGTTTAAGACCCCCACAATTTATCTCAATCTTTTTAAAAAAAATATTAATAGTGGCAGATTATAACTGCCACAGTATTTTTTATTGCTGAAAATAATCTGCTTCTATTTGAAATTTTTAATTCTAGGTATCAATAAATAATTTACTAAATCTCATACAACTCAAAACAAATTCCAATAAAAGTATATGCACTAACAAACATTACCAATTCAAATTCATATCAAACTAAATTTATAAACACTAGTATATGATAACTTAAACATTACACAATCTAGAGTACGTAGCTCCGCCACAGAAGTGCTAAGTACTTGCTTGGTGATTTGTGTTGCTCTCACTTGATAATACGCTTACATCCATATGTGAAGCAAGACTTGCTCTCCACATCACTATGCTGAAACACTGAAACAGAAATATTTGATTGAAAAAATTATTAATGACTAGCATTTTCTGACAAACTAGAAGGACAAATCTAGTTACATAAATAAATGAAAGCTCCCAATTTTTTTACAAATAAATCTGTCACTTGGTTTAACAATGTCATTGAACTGAAGTTGCTGAATATTCTCACATAAATAAGAGCTAAAGTACAAAGCTATTTCTAGATAAATCAACACAAAACTTGCATTATAACCACATATTCATGAAAATCACCTATGTAACTAAAATATAAGTCAACCTCTATAGGCTTCTTAACATTAGAATCAAACAAATAAAGTATAAGCTGTAACCCAACCTAATGATTAAACTTGCTCAAAAGTGGAATGCTAACGGCTCTAAAAAATTGAAATAGAAAAAATGAACTGATAAGATGGAAGTGGTTCAGTTAAACAAACCAAGCCAAGCATGAATTCTACTACTATCTGTATCAATACCAACTACAAGAAAATATGAAATAAATTACTCTCAGTTACTTAAATGTAACCTGGGAAAAGAAGTGAAAGGATTGAAAATTTAGGAGATAACTTAAAGTGACGTCTCAGATGTCTAATTCTAAAAATTTTGGTTGATTAGTTTCTTTCAATTGTTCTTCTTCATCAGTTAACTATCTCAATATCCTTCAAAACTTTAAGAAAACAACATTATTAAGCTAATTAAATAATTATTACATGCCCTTCATATAATTGAAGTTGGAAATAGACAGCAGAACCAATTATCACCATAAAAGTGTCAAAGACATTTGTAGTTTCTGGATATTATTTTATATTCCAGTCAACAATAGTCTTACAGACAACAAAAATTCATATGCAAGCAATTCATTAAGAAAACACACCATCCATACATGTCAGTTGCGAGTTAAGACTTGTATATCAAGTTTCCACCTACCTGTAGTCACATATATAACAAAATATTATTGAGCTAATAATGTTACTTGTTCCCCAGGCTAGCATTCTTGGTTTCACTTCAACTGGTGTTCAATGCAGCAAATATTCCTCCAATTGTTGTAACTTCCTATAAATCAAGAAATTTGTTATATTAAAAGCTTTCTCCGAAAAGAACATCAGGTCAAGAAATGAGTTAAGAAGAACAACATACCCCTCATGTGCTATCGTACCAATACATCAATCTTAAACCTTTGTACACATATTCACCAGTAAAATAAATTTTCTTTGCCATGCTTCATTGCACCCAAATGGATCACGAATCATGAAAAGAGAAATGAGAAATTTTTTAAATATGAACTATAGCACTTACTCTGGCTAGTCATTGAAAAGCTTTTGTAATAACAAGAATGTCCAGATGCTTCAGATAAGACTTCTAAAATTTGTAGCCGGAAGCTAAAGTCTAATCTCAAGATATTCATTGATATGCAACGTAAAACAAGCATAATGGAATTACTTAGGCACTTTATTCCTTTGCTCAAAAGTACTGTAAAAACAATCTTGGATAAACAAAATTAAAATAAATTTATAAAAGTAAACAAATCATACTGAGTGCTTTACCTTGGCGGATTAGCTGAAATCTTTGATGACCAATCCATTTCTTTATATTACCCTTTGATCCACTGGAGTAATTATTTACAACAATCACCTGAGCATAGTGCAAAAGTTCATGTAATTGTACCATGTTTCTTACCATCCCTGATATAAGTGACCAACATTGTGGAAGAAAGATCTAGAGTGCCGGAGAAAGCAAATTAGTCGGTCCAGATCTTATAATTATTTTTCAATTCCACAGCAGAAAGACTTTAAAGCAATTTAAGATATCAAACCACCAATTTCATATAGGCAGATAGTTGTTCAACAAAAAGCCAATAAAACGGTACTTAGAGAAGTATAAATGTATAATGATTTGGATAATTTAAAACAACTGACACGAGACTAGAAAATTTAAAGGCGAATACTAAATTTAAGAATCTAAGTCTAAGCAGTTCTCAATGAGCATATTATTTAAGACCGTGACTAGCCAGAAATTACAAAAGTTGTGGCACCAAGGACATATACTTTCTTAACAGTAACAACATGTTGCCATGAAACGCCGTGACTAACAGCCGATCTTTCACTGGAAGATGGTAATCAAAGAGTAAGAAACATCACGAGGTTTCTATTGGAGGTTTTTTGACATATAAAAGAACCGGTCATAGATGTTAAAGTATAGCACTTTCATTGAAAAAATTAACCATTCATTAAAAGTCCTCACCTCATGAGTTAATTTCTTTTTAGTGGGGCAAAATTAAAGTCAATTTTCTTTTAAAAAAATCCATTGACAGTTCTAATTGCAGACAAACATAGACAGACAGACAAATTGAACTCACTTGTATCAGACCTCCTACTTCACGATCCTAAGAACATAGTTCACCCAATAGAAAAAATACAGAAAACCTCAATTTACCGTAAAAGACAAAAGATCTCCCGAAGGAACTCTGCAATCACTTATATCAAACCTCGAAACAAGCGAATCACACAAGAATCAAACAAAAATATAACCCAATGCATGTAATAATACATAAGCATATCGGATTCGGATACGAATTCTACCCAGAAAGTAAGCAAAGAACAAATAGAGCACATAAAAATGTGAAAGAGTGATGAAGTACGAACCTTTGTTATTCGGATTGCGCCAACTTGCTCTGATGTAGAGGAGCAGTTGCGCAAAAGATGTATAGGTGAGGGAGATAAAATCGTGATTGAAAAACAGGGAGAGGAAATCGTGCCCTTTAGAAAAAAGAGAGGGAATTTTGCGCGCCTATGATAATTTTTAGTCAAATTTCCTAATTACCCTCCCAATGTGCATATGAAAAGCTGGGAAGATGGTGTACACTAATGTCTTTTACAACTTCTTTCTTTTCTTTATTTTCTCTTTTATTTCATTTTTACTATTTAAATAAGAGAAAATTTGAAAACAGTATATATATATATATATATATAAAACTCTAAAAAGATGTAGAAAGCAATTGAAAATAAAATATACTAACAAATAATAAAGTAAAATATAGAACAAACTAACAAAAAATCACTAAAATAATGTCAAATTTGCAAAATATCTTTGATTAGATAAAATTACAACATTTCAAAATTACTAATTGTTTAGCCTAAAATTTGATTATTAGGTCAATCAGTTGATTTTTTTTGAATTAGGTCAGAAACAATATAACTAATCCAAATTGAGTTAATCCTTTGATAATGTGAATGAAACGATAACAGGGTAATCAGAATAACGATTTGAATAGTTAAAAGTAAATAGTTGGCAAACTAACATAAAGAGATTCTTATTGATTCTTCTAGATCAGATGGTGAATATTATTAAAGAGCATAGATGAACAATCGTGATTTCAGAGAACAATAGTAAAATTATGAAGTGAAAAATTAGATAGTACAATCGTAGGAAATGTGAGACTTTATAGGTATACAACGATAACTACTTCTCGTAGTCTCCGACCCTTAACCGTTACATGGTTAAGATCGTGGGAGTTAATGAAATTAAATGAAATCTGTGGGATTTATCTGAGCTCTCCTCTGTCCCTTTTCGGAAAGATCGTTTCTGATCTCTCTGGTCCGGTGTTAACAAGGCACATCCAGCTAGTGACTATCAAAGGGTTTAACTTTCGAAAGTGGCCTTATTTGTTCTTTGCACTTACAGAAGGTCTTAATCCTAATAATTGAGTACATTTTTTTTAATTAAAAAAAAAGTACAACCACTTAATGGGTTAGAATAGATCTGAACTAAGATCTATAACAAAGCCTCAATATCATTAAGATGTCTATTCAAATGCTTAGAAGGATGGCACACCCATTCACTTTCACCGCTAATTGTCGTCGTCGACGCCTACCATTATCAACTAGCAACCACCACCTACAATCACCATTTTCAGCCCCAACCACCACTACCGTCAATCACCACAGTCCATTCTCACCACCATCAACCACCAGTACAATCATAACCACTAACCACCATTCACTAATGACACCACCACAACAAGCCACCACCATATATCGTTAACCGCCATCATTGACCACCAACTACCATGATCAACAACTATTGCAGTTAAGACGGGGAATTTAATTCCTAGAATTTTGAACTGGCGGACTACGGAAGGAAAACCAGAATTCAAGAGATTGATGGATGGCATGTTCAGAGACGATAAAAATCCGGTAAAACGGTCTTTTAACAGTTTTGTGTCTTTTACCATTTAAATGTTTTAATATGTTTGTTTTACATGCTATATTTTGATTATATTTTGTCTATATTTATGAAATAAGTCATTTGTGATCAATATATTTTGACTATATTTTCCTCATATTTTTAGTATGTTACCAATGTAGATATATACGGTAATATAGTTTCTATATTTTGTTGTTCACAGTCCTGTAGATTTGAGGAAGTTGTGCCAACACCCCATGAGTTGGAAACTCTTAAATTGCCTCCTGTTGCACATGACATACCAGACGTCAAACATGGAGTTGATGGTGTACATGGTACTGATTTGGTTGACGATGATTACGATGATTTTAATACCACACCACCGCATCTGTCCAGTGGCAAACAGCAACAAAGCAGTGCCAATTCTGATTCCCCGCGAGGCAAGAAACGGACACAGTTTCCAGTTTCTGTTCCTCCTTCCAAGAAACAACCATCACGGAAGGAATCTAGGATAAAAGGGACAAGGAAACCAGATGCACCTACAGCACCCCGAACAGATGAGTTTAAACTGATAAGGGAAGAGATTCGGATTTTCAAGAAAGAAGTAGGCGTTTTGTTTTCAATATGTTTTTTTTTACTTCATATTGCTTGTGTCAAGTAATTAACAATTCTAATTCTATTTTTTGTCTTTCAAAACTGTAGGTGTTTAACTACATGGATAACAACTTCAAAAAGTTGTTAGATGCAATAAAGGGCAATCAAACACCAGATAAGGTAAAAATCAACACTAAAAATGGAAATTATTTACTTTTTAAGTTATTTTGATATATTTATTGGAAGACTTTATATTTTCTTTTGGAAAATTTTAAAGGTCGGAGACACAATGTTGCAAGCTGACTTACATAGTGATGGTGGGATTTCTCAAGGAAATCAAAGTGGCGGTGCAGTAAAGCTTTCAACCAAAGAGAATCAAGGTGGTGGTGCCACTTCCGCGCAGAGGAGTCATCCAGTGGTACTCATTTTTTCTTTCACTTTTCTATATTTGCAGTATATTTTTCAAAGTGAAAATATTAGATTTTTAGCTGTGTTTAGTATTACCTATAGTGTATTTACATATATAGTTTTCACATGGTGATTTGTTAGTAGTGTTCTTTTTGATGTATCTATTTGTGCTATTTTTGTTATGATTGTGTTTATATATACTAGCAGTGCTATATTTGTTTTGGATTGATATTTTAATATTAGTTTTTCATATATGTTGTGGCTGTATTTTAATTGTATTTTGATTATTATGTTCAATGTTACTTATTCTGGTTTCTGTTTACTATATTTCAGGCATATTTACCATATATTTTCTCTATATTTATATGAAACTTTTAACTTTTATAGCAGTTCTATATATGTGTATATGTGTATCTGTTTTGCTGATGCCTTTAAATTCATTTGAACCATGTTTTTATTGTTTTAGGTTGAGGGAGTTGGGTTGCCAATTAATGATCCGGTTTCTGTTGTTGATGTGGATAAAGAAACCGGAGTTAAAAGTGATGCACTAACAGATGGAGTGCCCATAACACCAATCCATTTAAATTTTGATGTAAGTACTGAAATGTGGCTTTTAAGTGCCAATCACATATCGTTTTGATAAGCAATAATTGACAAACACCATTCGTTTTTTTCTTGTTTTTTATTTCAGGAATCTCAGCAAATCGGCGATATGGAGAATGCTAATGCTGAATTTACCGCATCAGAGGAAATGGTAGTGGACTTGCTAGTCAACTTCCCTTTAGCATGTGTTATTCCTCTCGGTCCTCCTCCAGTACCACGCGATGATCAAACCGATTTGTCAAGTTTAAGGACTCCTCAGAATGTGGACAATAACCCGGTAACCATCTCTCAGTGGATGATTCCTGATTCTCAGATACCAATCCAACTTGGAGTACAACCAACAACCGGACAAAGTTCAACTAATGAAACTGAACAGCAAGTTGGAGTACAACCGATTGTTGGCCACAGTTCAAGTGATGAAACTGGACAACAAGTTCCCGTACAACCAAATACGGGTCAAAGCTCAAGTGGTGAGACTGCACAGTTTTCAAACTCTGAAAAACAGATCATTGTCCATCCAGGTGCTGCCCGAGAAAGGAAACCAAGCAAATACAACCTGTCCCCTTATTGTCCCAATTTCAGCTCAGCGGGTTCTTCTGCCAAAAATATCAGTCCTTGCATTTATCAGAAAAAACACCCATTTGTTGACCACCCTATAAATGCCCCGTTAGATACTTCATTTCTTCAAGAATATCAAAAGTGGCTTGAGAAAGATCTATTGAAATCGCATGACAAAAGGTACTTATTGTCACAACTTGTTTTTTTAGTTTTCCAGAATTCAATTATCAATAAACTTAACGTATGTTCTTTCCATTGTTGATATACAGGAAGCCAAAAGAAAATCATTACAGAAAGAACAAGGAAGGACTCGATCCTGCGGATGCCGAACTTCGGTTGCATTTAGGCGTTACAGCCGTAGCCGACAAAAACTGGTTCTACTTGTTATCTATGGATGGGCAACTTTGGACTGATGAGGTTTGATATCTTTTCTGCTTGTTATCTAAGTTTTTTATGTTTTATTATAGAATTACAATGTGATGTATCTAGAGTATATTTTTTACTATATTTGACATATATATATATATATAGTTCACAATTTTGTATTTACATTAAGAATGTATTGTATTTTTAGAATATTGTCATCATTATATTTGCACTATATTTAATATACAGACATTAATTTACTAGTTAAGCATAGTACTGTCCCGGTATACAGAATTGTATTTTTACTATATTTAAGAGTATATTTCACTATATTTACTATATATACAACAATATGTTTTTTGAGCATAGTATTGATTATAGTCACTGAATTGATGTTTTTACAGCATATTGATGTTATTTTCTACTACCTACGCAAGAAGGGGAAGTATCACAATAACAGCAATTATAGATTCACCACTGCCAGCTGTATTTTTCACACTTTAGTTGCTGAAATTTACAAATCTTGGGAAAACCCTGATTCATCCACATGTGTCGCCAGTAAGGAAGATGAACTGTGTGAGTACATTAACGGGCACAGGCTGTTGGCTAATGTACCATGGTATACTGTTGACAACGTACTAATTCCTGTCAACATAAAAGAGGAAAATCACTGGATTTTGGTTGTGATATCATTCACTGACAGGTCTGCTCTCATCCAATGAAAAGATCATTCATTTTTCTACAAATTTTATATGTTTGTTTTTTTCGTATATTTTCTTTTTACAAACAGGTCCATCTACGTATACAACTCATACCGAGCTGTAGGGCATGATGTTGTCGTTAGAGTCGGAGTGAAAATGTTGGCTGCTCTTGTGACACACAGTCTACAAATGACTGATTTCTATGAGAAGGAGGCGGATATAGATTTTGCCACACATCCTTCTTACAGAAATAGAGAACATACCGATAACTTTGACATTGTGAATGTAGACAATCTCCCGCAACAAGCTCCCTCTAGCATGTAAGAATCTCTTCCAATAAATACATCTTTTTTTTCGTGGGTTTTGATAAGTAAATTTTTTGATCATTTTTGTTTCAGGGATTGTGGTGTGTATGTGGCAGCCTTCGCTGAATACTTGAGCTCAAGTGCAGTCATCCCAACCGAACTCGATGCAAAGTTACTCCGTATGAGATACGGCGCCCTTTTATGCCACTATGCATGGGATAAGTCAAACAACAATGCATCAAGTGATAACGAGCAGCCTCCAAGACCAATTAGACCGGCAGTTGATTACGATGCAGTTGATAAAGAGGATCTTGATTAGGCCACCAATTCATTTGTGTTTTTGATTTTCATGTTGAACAATAGCATAGTCGGTTGCGACTTTTGTTGTTGTTTTTTCATTTTGGACATATTGTTTCATGTGCAGTAATCTTTTTTAGGATGATTAATATTGAACACCACCTTATGGTTTTTATATTGTTGTTTCTTTCAAGTATGTTATTTTTTCAATGCATAAATTCCATTTTTCATTATCTGTGAAATGTATTCATTTAACAAAGTAGTATATATAACCATTTAAATACAGTTGATATATACAGAAAATATAACTTAGATATATTCCATAAGTCCATTTTTTAAATTACAGTTTGTTACAAAATTTAAAATTTCATCTAAATACACTTCAAATATATGTAAAATATATATCAAATCATTGAATCAGTCCGGAATTTCTCCCTCGATTCTGGTCAAAGTACCCAAAATTGGTTGACCAAATCGGGGATGGATCCCACATCCCCACCCATGTCGTGTCAACATAAATGCGGCACCGAAAATGAAGAGTCCAAGCAACATAGTTGATAACCGTAAAAAGTAATCTACTTGACTTGTTAGTTGATTTTAGTTGCCATTTCAATGCTATTGAAAGTACCACCATTTATTAGTACTCCCTGTGTGCCAATTTGTTTGATACTTCTCTCTTTTCGAGAGTCAAACTTCTTAATTTTGATCGTGTGTTTGAACATAGAATCTTTAAATTTTTCGAAATAAAATTTACATATTTGGAAACTACGTAAAAAGTACTATAAGTCAATAATTTATTATTTAAAATATTTAAAAACATTTAAAATAATGACGGTCAAAGAACAACTCGTTTGACTCTCGAAAAGTGAAAAGTGTCAAAGAAATTGGGATGCCGAGAGTATGAGTTAATGCAAAGAAAATCAAACTCAAACGGTCCAGTTGAAATGTAATTTCAGTTGCAAAGTAAGTTTGGTTTAAATAAATTTCCCTTAGATGGCATTGATATTGTTAAAAAAAAATTACTCTTGATCCGATAGATGCTTTATATATTTCCTCCGTCCCAAAAAGATTGTCATGTTTTGGATTAGGAGGGGCAAAATAACTGATGTTTGGTGCAATTCGGACATAGAATCTTCAATTGTTTTGAAATAAAAATTACTACATATTTAGAAACTACATAAAAACTACTATATAAGTCACACTATTTCGGAAACGTTTGAAAAAATTATGGTAAAAAAAATATTCTTTGACTTTCCAAATACTTCGTAACTATGACAATCTTTTTGAGTCGGAGGAAGTAATAATTATCTAATTATCTCAGCATTATTACTTTTTTAAGGAGAAATAAAGAGTAATGTAATCAAATCTATTAATAATATTCCTAATAAGTGTATCAAAACCTTAATATTCACGGTCATGATAAAGCAGGTTAAAATTAAAATTCCAGAGTTCATTGCCTTTCATTTCTCTATTATGCTTGTGTTTTTCTTTCTCAATATCCTTCAATTTCTTCTCGCAGCAGGGTAAGTCCTCTCCTCGCGTGTATTTCATCATGAACGTGCTTTGCCTAGTTAAAAAAAGAAAATAATCGTAATTTAACAATAATATTCAGTTTAATTTCACAAGTGAGATTTGAAAAAGGTAGGATATATGCAGACCTTACCTCCACCTTTTGAGGGGTAGAGAGGTTATTTCTGTTAGACCCGCAACACAACAATGCTTAAACAAAACAAGCTAAAGGAAAAATAGACGACAAAGTAATTCAAGAAAAATAATGATAGTGTCTCAAAGTTTAGAGTTAATTTCCTGAACAATCACCTAGGTTTTGCAATTGCCTACTAAAATCATTTTTTTGCGTGGATTGCCCTTCATTTGGGATGGTCTTTAATATTTGCCCTTCAAATTGGTCGTCTTTAAATTTTGCCCTTTGCCTAGTACCTCGAGGTTGTGGGTTCGAACCCCAACTCAGTAAAAAAAATAAAAAATAAAAAATCGCAAGGCAGAATTTGTAAAACTCTGCCTTGTGAATTTTTTTAATTTTTTTGACTGAGCGGGGGTTCAAACCCGAAACCAAGAAATTTTTAGCGAAGGGCAAAAGTTAAAGACCACCAATTTGAGGGGCAAAAATTAAAGACCACCCCAGCGAAAGGCAATCCCGCAAATTGCCCTACTAAAATCACTTATCTCATTTTCACATTGTTTTGATTTGCTTGTCCGTATCTGACTCTTGTCCCTTGTTTTCTTTTGAGCCGAGGGTCTTTCGGAAACAGCCTCCCTACCTTCCAAGGTGGGGGTAAGGCCTGCGTACACTTTATCCTCCCCAGACCCCACATTGTGGGATTCAACTGGGTATGTTGTTGTTGTTGTTGATATGTTAAGATTATAAATCATTCGACTATTATTATTTTTCTCAAGAAACACTGAACACCACAAAAATTTCATTCTCTCCAGCAAACATACCTAAAAAAAATAAAAAAAATCTTAACAGACAATTCGCAAAAAATAAGAGCATGTTTGGAAGGACACATGGCAAATTGGACAAACAAATAAGTTGTCGTAATTATGTTGTGACAAACAAACAAATCGTTGTAATTACAATAATGTGTAATTTAATAGACTGTGTAATTACTACCCTAGTAATTACACCAATTCCAATTACCAGGTGACTTTCCAAACAGACCCTAAATGACAAGGGAATTAACTCCATAGTTTAGAACAGATGACAAAGGCACATTCACAAGCAAAGAAAATTTTGGCCACAACAAAAGTTTGATATTCTTTATATACGTTTCTTGACTCTCTTTAAGTAATTGTGCTAGTCAACTTTTCATCCACCAACCAAATTAGACCATAGTGCAATGAATTGTCACCTCATCATATTATCTTAACTGAAAAGTTTTGTTCACAGTATCAAACGAATCTTAAGGTTTTCAACCTTACAGGGTAAAGTGAACCAACCAAAAAACTATACCAGCCAGAGAGAGGAGAAAAGAAAGACTAGAGACTTCAATCATCCAGAACCAAACAATTAGTTTTCCATCAGAGAAATGTGATACTGTTGAAAAAGACGAAAAACATTCAGCTCAAGATGATCAGATCAGGCGAGCTCAACTGAAAATGCAATTTCACGGTACCAGAAAGGAGGATCACGAGACCATCGAATCTTATGTGAAAAAATTGCAATCCATAGCCAATTCTCTGGCAGAAATCAACAATCTTGTATCAGATCAGGATTTGGTTTTGCAACTTCTTGCTAGTTTGCCTTCTCAATATTCGGCTTACCAAGACACAATCTCATCTCAGTTTCCTCTCCCCGATTTTTCAAAGGCTTGTTCCTTGCTTTACATGTACGAAACATTATTGAAAGAGCAAGAAACAACAAATCCTACTAGTAGTGAGGAGGGAAATTATAATAAAGAGACATTTGATAAGTTTCTTGATATGCTTTGTACAGTGAGTAGTGTAGCTTCAACTGCATGTGGCCTTTGGAATATGTTTGGAACTTCATCAAATATGGGAAATAAGAAATACTATGCACAAAGACCTTATGGAGGAAGGAGAAACTATAGTAAGAGAGGCGGTTTTCGCAACTTCGGTGGGAAGTAATATTGATCATCATCAAGGCTTCTAATCCAACAAGGGAAAGATGATAACCAATGAGATCTTATTAATTTTCACCAAATTTCCATGTTCTGCTGTGTTCAACTTCTTAGAATTGTATCTGTTAGATCTTTTTTGTTTGTGTGTTGGCCAGTAGCGGTAAGATCTACGTACACTCTATCCTCCCCAGCTCCCATTTGTGGGATTATACTGGGTATGACGTTGTTTTTGTATGTAACAAAGCCTGGATTGCTTTCCTTTGATTAATTACCTTTAGTGTTGTTGAGATCGATAGTATGCGATTGAACATGCTGTTGAAGTTTTGATAAAAATAGTATAATAATTATGTGTCAAACTTATCTATATATAGGATTATCTTATGCTTTGATAATGATAATGAACTTCATCAATAAGGTTCTGCATGTTTTGGAATTAGCAAATATGAGCCCGTTTGGATTCGCTTATAAGTTGCTGAAAACAGCTTATAAGTTATTTTCAGCTTTTTTGAGTGTTTAGCTGATCAGCTTAAAGTCATTTTGTGCTTAAAATAAGCCCAAAAAAATAATTGGGCCCGTTTGGCTTAACTTATCTAAAACAGCTTATAAGCAAAATTAAATAAGTGGCCTACCCAACTTTTTTTTTTTTTTTTGGCTGTTACACAGTAGAGAGATTTATAGAAATTGAAAATTCATTTGATGAATAAACAACGACAAGTTCATCCTAGATAAATGGGAAAGAGATAAAACAAAAAAAATGCATGTTCATATAAATTTATATCAAAAGACAGTGGTTGGTAGCCCTTTACTCCGTTCTTATTCACAATACCAAAACTCATCTGACAGTCTAAAGAATGAACAAATGATATTTTACTTTTGGTTTTATCAATAATGATCCTATAGGAATCACAATACAAAGAAAAATGATGAAATATGTACTATATACTTGCTTCTTTGGGGAGATGTTTGACATTACTGTCTCAAAGTTTCTGTATTGTTTGAACTTATTTGTCAGGTTTGCTTCATATGAAATACCTTGTTTGCAAATTTGGATCAGACAATGATATCTTCTCTCATTTTCCCTTGCTCGGTTTTGCAACTTATTCTCATCATTTTCCTTCTTTGTAAATAATTATGTTTTTGTTGGTGAAGATTGCTTGCTTTTCTTGTTTTCCTTGTTTAGTCATCTGGCATTCATAAAAGCCATAACAGATATTTAATGGTCCTTTTGCTGTAAAAGAAGTTATTATTCATCTTGATCGTCCTCGTAGGTTATGTTCTGCATAGTATGTACTTTTAGATGCTCGTTAGAGCTTCACCATGTTTTATTATAACTATTGAATATGCGATGCAGGTTAGTGCTGAGATGGATTTCAAGGTGAGTGTTCAGCTGTGAGTGTTCAGCTAACTGTAGGTATGGAAGTGAAAATCATAGCTAGAAGAGTTGTGTTTTAAGGTCCAAATAGGTCAACTTGAAAATATATTGAACGAAAATGCCACAACTTGGCTAGTAAATCCAACGTAGACTCGAGTATGTTATGAGCTCAAATTGTAGTAGTGTAATTAGCTTAGCTGGACAAATCAGTTAGAACAGTTAGAACTAATGGATGTAGCTTAGCTGGACAAATCAGTTAGAATCAGTTAGAAGTCTAGAAAATCAGTTAGAAGTAGTTAGTTACAGATCCAAAAATCAGTTACAAGTCTGTAACTGCATTTGCTACCTAACTCAACTATATAGATCTACTTCTCCATTGTGTAAGGCATGTTTTTGATGGTCAATGAAAGAATAACTCAATTCTAGTTCATTCTCATTCTCTTCCTATTTTTCCAATTGCTCTAGAGTGAATCTGTTCAAGAGGGATTGATTCCCCCTCTTTAGGATCATTCAAATTGTTATCTAGCTGTGTAAATTCCAGTTCACATCATTGGTATCAGAGCCTCGATCTTCTGATCTGTAAAATGGGAGACCACAACACTCGAATGCAAGAACTGAGAAGGGAAGTTGATTCTTTGAAAGGTTCAATAGAAGGAGTTGTCAGTTCTGTTGCAGAAATGCAACAAGCTGTAGACACTAAGATGGCACAAGCAATGGAGGAAATCAAGAGGTTGTTAGTGGGAAACAGAAATGGCCCAGCTCAAATTGAAGTAGAGAGGAATGGAGTACAGGAGGAAGACAACTATAGAGCAAACAGAAGACCTCATGTGGAAATCAATGAGGCTGAGTATAGAGGGAAAGCTGGACTTAGAGATCAACTCACAAACCATAGATACCAGATGGAATTCCCAAGTTTTGATGGCACTAAGTTGAAAGAATGGTTATACAAGTGTGAGCAGTTCTTTGAAGTAAGTGAAATTCCTGATGATGCAAAGGTAAATATTGCTTCCTGTAGGTTGGAAGGCAAGGCATTACAGTGGCATCAAGCATATATGAAACAAAGGCTAACAAGGGATTGGCCAAGATGGGGAGAGTACATCAAGTGTCTGTACTCTAGGTTTGGTACTAAACTTTTTGATGATCCCATGGGAGACTTCAAGGATTTAAGGCAAGTAAATTCTGTTCAGGAGTGTGTTGATATCTTTGATGAATTAGTTACTAGAGTTGATCTTTCTGAAGATTATATAGTTAGTTGCTTTGTGAGGGGGTTGAAACCTGAAATTGGGATGACAGTTAAGATTTTAGGGCCAAGGAGTTTGGCTAATTACTCCTGCTGAGATGGAAGAAAGGAGAAGTAAAGGTCTGTGTTACAACTGTGATGAGAAATACTCATTTGGCCATATATGCAAGAAGAAGAGACAGTTATTCTCAATGGAAGTGGAGGATTATGAGGAATCAAATGAAGGAGGAGTCTGATGATGGATCCAGGTGACCTATTGGCTGTCATGGCTCAAGGATTAGAAACAAACTCTGAGGGTGCTATCTTACCTCATGTATCCATGCATGCCATGACTGGTACTCATGATTTTAGAACCATGAGGGTAACAGTATATGTAAGGGGAAAGGCCATTAAAGTCTTGATTGACATTGGAAGCACTCATAACTTTCTAGACTACAACACTGCTAAAAGGCTGGGGTGCAGTTTGACAGCTATAACCCCTTTTAATGTGTCCATAGCTGATGGTAGTAAATCCCCAAGTTTATATGTGTGCAAAAAGGTAGAATGGAAAATGCAAGGTGTTTGCTTTGAATCTGATATGCTAATACTACCCATTGGTGGGTGCAATATGGTCCTTGGAATTCAATGGCTGATCACACTAGGGGATATCATGTGGAACTTCAAGAAACTCAAAATGGAGTTTTGCATGAATGGAAGGAAAGTTTCACTAAGAGGAGCACAACCACCTGCAACCAAAATGATTCCAGCAGGACAAATGCACAAGCTGCTTGCTCAACCTGCTGAACTCTGCATGATCTCAGTAGGAATGCTTATTGAAGAAGGACAAGAGAATGAGAATGGACTAGAATTGAGTTATTCTTTCATTGACCATCAAAAACATGCCTTACACAATGGAGAAGTAGATCTATATAGTTGAGTTAGGTAGCAAATGCAGTTACAGACTTGTAACTGATTTTTGGATCTGTAACTAACTACTTCTAACTGATTTTCTGGACTTCTAACTGATTCGTCCAGCTAAGCTACATCCATTAGTTCTAACTGTTCTAACTGATTTGTCCAGCTAAGCTAATTACACTACTACAATTTGAGCTCATAACAATACGAGTAACAGTAGTGATTGATGTCATACGGAAGACTTTTGACTATTAAAGAAGAATTTGGAGACTTATCACTGTTGCTCAAGTTAAAGATGGCCAATTACCGGCTTTTCAACCAACTTCTGTAGTGAACGTGAGGAGAAAGATTGCAACTGTTCCAATTACTGAAAATGCTTTTGAGAATTCTTAAATTTCGTTCACTGCTCAGCTTATATACCCCACAGAGAGGACAGATAAAATGGTTTGGTTTGGCATCTCAGTGAAAGAATTACCAATGCGTTGACCTGTTCAATCTTTGATATCTAATGTAGTGAAAGCATTACCAATGTTGTTGCTGTGTTCATATGTCGTCTTTGAAGTTGATTTTGGCAGGGGAAGGCTCTTAATTTTATGTTAGTTGTTCACTCTGTCGGAAAAAGAACATATACACACACATATATATATACACACACACACAGAGAGGTGGAGATGAAACGTTTTTGTTCACTAGTGATGGCGGAGATACTTGTAGAGATTGTGGTGGTGGTGATAGTTGTGATGGTGGAGGTGGTTGGTGTTGTTGTGACTTGCGTGATGGTGGAGGTGGTTGGTCGTGGTGGTGATTGTGATGGTGTAGTTGGTTGATATTACTAATTGATGGTGGTGGTGGTGATGGTTGTGGCTAAAAATTGTGTTCTAGTTGACGATAGTATTGGTGGTAGTTGGCGGCGGTGCAAGCTATTATACATGCTTTGACGTCGCAATATAAAATAAATGAAAATGTTATTAATTTGAATGAAAACAAGATGTAACTCTAATTTCCTCCCAATCAATATTAATCATATTATAGTATTTAGATTGCAAATCTCATAATAAGCAATTCATTAATAAAACAAATATAAAGATGAAATAAGGAAAACATTATCGCCTATCCCAATAAAAGATAAAAATGAAGACTTTAGAGTCTAATAGCCTGTTCGGGCAAGCTTATTTTCCCCCAAAAGTGATATTTTTACTTTCTATAAGTGCTTTAAAAAAATTTAAAAAAAAAAAAAAAAAAGTGAGAAGTTTGGTCAAGCTTTTGAGAGAAAATAAGTGTTTCTGAGGATTGGAGTATCGAAACCGTTTTTCAGAAACTAAAAAAAATAAATTGAAAAGCACTTTTGAAAACCATATACTTAGAAACATCTTTTAAAAGTTTGGCTAAACAGTAATTGCTGCTCAAAAATGTTATTTAAATTAATTGGCCAAACACAAACTGTTTTTCCAAAAGTCCCTTTTTTAAAAGCACCTTTCAAAATAAGCTGATTTTAGAAATAGGCCAAACAGACTATAAGACCACATATTTCTCTACTTTTTCAAAATAGGAAGTCGATTACTTAAAAAAAAAAAAAAAAATGAACTTGCAATTACGACAGAGGCACTTGTTGCTGATATTATCTTCTCCTCAAGTGGAAAACCGTATGTTTATGAATACCCTAATTTTGACACAGTCATTAATAGGTTCCTAAACTTGAAATCATGTGATGAACTGCAGGAACGCACTGCAACCACCAATTTTTATGGCTCTAAGTCCATCTTTATCCAAAGAAAGATGTGTAGCGAATGATTTCAAGGTTGTTGATGACCCAGATGATGGGGAGGCTTCTACAGCTAATAAATTTATGCAATTATGACAAGTTAATTATCGGGTTGTCATAGGGAAGGGTTTAGCTAGCTTATTTTGTTTTGTCATTTACTTTATTGGGATTCTCAGTGAAGTCCATTTGCTTTTAGTAGGTGAGTCCTTTTGTCGATCGATTGTTATCTTTAAGTTGTTTAATTATCTTTTGCCGTGTCTTTAATCTTTCATTTCTTCATGGTCTTAAACTATGGAGTAGAAGGTTTGTTGTGTTTTGATATTTTTCCTTTTTTTCTTATGAGGATATCATAATAAAATAAACTTTTCTCTATTAATTTATGTGAGCCTGCGACAATAAGCCATGTAACTATTTATGTCTCTAGTCCTAAATAATGTTTTGTATTGTTTATAAAGGAAAAAAATCTATTAACTTATATATTTTGATTTATAAATAATTCCATGATTCATTCTCGTAGACTCATATTCATTAACAGATGAGAGTTTATTTTACTAGGATATCCTCGTAGGAAAAAGAAAAAACATACCATAACATAACAATCTACAACTCCATATTATGGAGAAATGAAAGATTAAAGACATCACAAAATATAATTTAAACAGCTTAAAAAGATAATAATTAATCGACAAAAGGACTCACATACTAAAAACAAATGGATTTCGCTAAGAATCCCAATAAAGTAAATGACAAAACAAAATAAGATAGTTAAACTCTTCCCTGTGACAACCACATCATTAATTTCACATTAATTACATAAATTAATTAGCTGCAGACGTCTACCCATCATCTGGGTCATCAACAACCTTGGAATTATTCGTTACACTACTTTCTTCGGATGAAGATGGACTTAGAGCCATAAAATTAGCGGTTGCAGTACGTTCATGAAGCTTATCACATGGTTTCAGGTTTAGGAACATATATATAATTGTGTGTTGGGAGGGGGGCATTGAATCTTTTAGAGATAACTATATATATATAAACATATATATCTGGATTCTTTTCTAGTTTCTACCATAACAAGCTAAACACAAAAGATTTTTTCGTTTTGCGTGCAAATCATTAAAAATAATATAATTGGGAGCAAATAAAAAAAAATGAGCACACATTTGAAGTGCAAAATGCTAAGAACCCTAAAACTATAGCGCATAAAATTTTGAAAATAACACTAAAATGGTAAAAATGATATAAATATGGAAAGCTATAATTGTATGCATCTCATAGATCTAAAAAAATATATTAAAAACACTAACTGAAAATTAATCTATGAGTAACATAATACTATCGAGAAAAAAATATAAGATCTAACTTGACAAGGTAAGCAAATTAAATTTCTTACATATTCGCACAACGTATCTTAGTGAAGATTTAAAGAGATTATACTACTAATTTCATATACTTCCAATCAAATTGATTAAAGTATTACACATGCTTTGACGTCGCAATAAAATAAATGAAAATGTTATTAATTTGAATGAAAATAAGACGTAACTATACTTTCTTCCAAATCACTATTAATCATATTAGAGTATTTGGATTCTAAGTAAATCTCATAATAAGCAATTCATTAATAAAACAAAACTAACTATGAAGTAAGGGAAACGTTATCGCCTATAAATTAAACTAGTATCTGTACCCGCGCGATGCGCGGTAGATATAAAAAAAAAAAATAGCAAATTTTATGAGTACATTAAAGTATCAAATATGTTAAATTGCCGCTGTCAAATCTTCAAACTCAATTGTTCACTTGCCCGCTAGTTTTTATTTGATATTTCAATGGGTTTCTTATCAGACTTATAGCTAAAGTCATTCATTTATATTTGAGAAAATTTATACATTGTTGTAAATATTTATTTTTATTAATAAACTTCTTAGGCTAATTTTATTGATCCAATGTAACTCTAATACTTGTCGATAATCTTAATTGATATTAGTTATATTTTCCAGTTTTACTATGTGATTAGAATTCTTTCATTGTTCAATAGTTTATTTTTTTATTTTATATGTTAAGAATTTACTTTTCATAATTTCGAACAATTTCTTATATCAAATTCAAATAAATGTTATCCTTCTACATTTTTCTCTCTCTTTCAGTTTCTTACTAATTGTTATTTCTTATGCATTACTTAGTATTTTTACACTATTATTTGATTTTTAATAACTTGACAGTCAATCTAGTATCATCGCTATTACTTCTCTTTTACTAAAATATAGGTAAAAATAGATTGTCCTTATTGTTGTAATTTAATTATTTTAGACTTTTATGTTATTGCTCAAAATTCATTTATTGTTACGTTATCAATAATATTTGACAATTCATGTAATTAGTTTCTTTATATAAAAAACAAATTCAAAGTATCAATACCCGTCTATTCTCCTCTTTAATCACTCTTTTCTCTATTATCCTATTTTAGTTGCTTTGTCTTATTTTTATTGTACCTATAATTCAAATAATATCAAATTTTATTCTAAATAGTAATTTATGAATTACTCGAAAATATAAAACATGTATGTGTATTATTTTGTTTTGAAATCTATATGTCTTTATTAATTACTTTTTTGTATTACGTGCTAATGTTTTAATTTTAATAGCTGAAATTATGTACATGAAAAGAAAATAATAAAATGACTTAATCTTAACTTACGACTTGACTGTTTATTCTTTATCACTATTTCACTTTTAATACAATACATATAGCTAAACATGAGTAGATATATAATTTTTCACTCTTGATATAAGTTTATTCTATTGCTGGAAATTCTTTTATTGTTTAAATTTATCAATAATGTTTTAAAATATTGATTATTTCTTTTATTTTGTTCTCTGAACTAATACAAACTACAAATATCCTCACACTATCTATGTATTATTTTCGTTTTTAAATATCTTTTAATCTTTTATTTTATGTATTGAGACTTATTACATTATCTTATTATGATGCTTATTAATTTCGCCGAAATACTGGCATATGAATTTTTTTTTAATTAAGTAGCATTTGGCTTAATATCCAAGATATCTATCCTCATTATTATAATGGTATGAAAATGCAAGCAAAAGATTGTGCTCAAAGAACTAAATTGCTACGTAAAATGCAATTAAAAGCAAATCTTATCTTTCTTTTTTTCTTTTTCCTTTTTCTTCTTCTTTGGTTTCTCTTTCTCTTCTAACGAAAAAAGAAGCAGCAAATCAATCAACCAAAAAAGCAAACCTTACTCAACTTTAGTTATTTGATCTTTCAAGTCCACTTCAAATTTAAATTTCTTATTTAATTATTTGATCTTTCATGTCCACTTCAAACTTAAGTTTCTTATTTAATACAAATACCTTTTATTAGAAATTAAATCTTTTGAAGTAAAATTAAAAAAAAAATCCATATTTTGATTTAACTTAAATTTTGTCCAATACTACTGTTTTGCTTGAATTACAACTTTATTCTTTAGGTACTTAAAGAAAATAAAAATTGATCTGAAGATTAGGTTTGCACTTAAAATATTAAAAATTATTTATCCAATCATGCAGCTTATACTTATAAGGAAAACAGTGACAGAGAGAAATACCTATGACATGACAAGTAGAGTGAGGCATCTCAATTCTAGTGCCTCGGCCTTACATATTACTATATGTAATAAGGGAGAACAATTTTTTTTTGTCGTCCTCACAATGTTCTTTGATGCAGTTAGACTGCTCCACGTGGCTTTGCTTTTTCCCAAATTTCATTTTAGTACTCATTTGTTCCTTATGATCATTTACCCTTGGGCTGCGGTTAGGCTGCTCCACGTGGCTTTGCTTTTTCCCAATTTCATTTCAGTACTCATTTGTTCCTTATGATCATTTTTCCTTGGGCTGCGGTTAGGCTGCTCCACGTGGCTTTGCTTTTTCCCAATTTCATTTCAGTACTCATTTGTTCCTTATGATCATTTTTCCTTGGGCTGCAGTTAGGCTGCTCCACGTGGCTTTGCTTTTTCCCAAACTTCATTTTTGTGCTCATTCGTTCCTTATGATCATTTATCCTTGGGCCTTGTAATTGGACTATTTGACATTATATAAATAATGTTTTGCGGATTTCTTTTTTTTCTTACTCCTTTCGTTCCTTTTTACTTTTTCTATCTCAATGTATGTGGTATAATTCGAATTTCGATAATCAAATAGTTTAATTTTAATCATTACGTCGGGCATAAAATTTTTAAATTTTTGAAATAAAATTCACATATTCGGAAACTACGCTAAAAGTACTATAAGTCACAAATAATTTACTACGTGTGTGTTACTCCTAATAAATAATTTCTTAAGAGACTTAAGAGACGAGTAAAAAGGAACCGAGAGAGTACCTTTTACATTATTTGTCATTATACATTTTGGTAAAATTTATGTAACTTCGGAGTCGTGATTTCATTCCAATCAGTGCTTTATTAGGTCTTACTAATTAGCACCCCATACTATTCTCTTTGGGTGTGTTCGGTATGAAAGGAAATATTTTTCAGGAAAATAAGTGTATTTCTTACATATTTTCTTGCGTTCGGTACGGAAACAAAAAATGTTATCTTGAAAACTTTTGTATATAATCTGGACAAGTACTATGAGTGGTGAGGTTTGTGGGGTGCTGGGATGGGTTGAAGATGAGGTGTATTGGAGGCGGGGAGGACATAGTAAATGTATAATATCATTTGTGGAACTTGATTTTCCTACTCCCAATAGGGAAGTCATTTTCCTCATTTTTAAGGAAATTGTGTTCCTAGAGAAAACATTTTTAAAAAATTTTGACCAACCAATATGGATACCTCCAAATATTTGTATTTTAGTTCTCCTTCCAAACTTATTTCCTCATAAATAACTTTGTCCTTTAAAAAATAGTCAATTATGTGACTAAGAAACTTAATAATTATAAAGAGTTACCAACAAGATAATAATTAACATGGCACTAAATTAAATTAAATTAATTATGAATTAAAAAATGTGACATAAGTTATATTTTCTTAATTAATTTTATTATCATGAGTTTGGGCCCGGACTTAGGACGGGCCTCATGCCACTAGTATAGTACCTATATGTGGATTCGTCGTCTTCACGTGAAATCCAAAAGTTCAAAAAAATTGTAATCTAAAAAAATAAAAAGTAATTACAGTGAATTTCCATATTACCTTGAAGGCTACAAAGTCATCGGATTTGTTGGTCAATTGAAAGGAGCATGAGATCTGCTTCTTGAATTCGACTATTCAACATCACAAAAAGAATATTAAAAAAAAAATCAATTTTAAAAGGGAACAACAAATGGATCTAATAAGTTCAAACAGGGTAGAAGAAGTTTCTAACTTAGAGAGCAGGAGCAAACTGTCATTTTCCGATGGCCAAGAACTCTCTTATGTTCCTTATAAAAATATTTAAAGCTTTAGTGTTTGTTTTTCAAAAATTGATTGAATTTTTATTTTTAAAAAATTAAAAAATTAAGAATTTACCTTCAATACCATGAACGAAGCAATAAATTTAAAAGAATAGCATTGCAGAACAACAGGTAGAGGTCTTTGAGTCCGGAGCCTAAAGGGTATAAAAATACACGGTTTTTATCAAAAGGGAACGTCTAAAAATTATTATACCAAAAGGGGTATATCGTGGGCTGATCCACGATATACCCCAAAATTTTTTTTACCCTTGTCAGACGATTGAAGCAAAAACAAAAAAAAAAAAAAAAAACATGTATAACGTGGACTGATCCACGTTATACATGTTCAATGCTAATTTTTATTTTATTTTTATTTATTTATTTGCACAAAAAGTTTGCAACCTTTTTGTATTTTTCAAATTTTCTTCCTTTCTTTGACTTTTCCACAACACCAACCTTCACGACTCTCAACCAACACTAACACCCCCAACTTAGGCTTTTGGCCTCAAATTCACAATTTCATGTTCAAGGAGGGAAAGGTTCAAAAGAGAGACTTTTCATCAAAAAGGGTAAAGGCTTGTAATGTGGCAATAAAAGAAAAGGTCGTAGGCTCAAATGGGGTTACTAGTGATATTATTTATGCAATGGTAGGCTAGAAAGGCTAAAGAGGCTTTGAATTTCAAAAATCACAAAGATAGCCTAAGGTCATCTCTCCAACCAACATAATCAAAATTAGCATTGAACGACTAACCGGGCAAGTTCTAGATGATAAAAGTAAACACAAGAATTATTCAACAAACACTCACACACATGGCATATGAACTAGTCAAGATGGATCAATTTCACTTCCCAAGCAAGAACAACTAGTGCAATATCTCATAATCCAAAGTAAACGCAACTAGTAGGTAAAGAGTCACCGAATGAGCCAAAAAGTTGTCACAAAGATCATTCTTTCCTATGCACCTTGCTTTTTAACTTTCACTAAACAATTTAGAGGGGTATTCACATTTCAATTTCACATGCAAGAGACTAACTCTATTAGTACCAAACAAGCCAAGAGTTTCCACATTTTTCCTCAAAGAAAATAAAATAATAAGAGTGACTAATCCACAACATGTCAAAAGAACAAAATTTTCAAAAATTTTGAGCAAGTTTCAAAATATAATGTGCTACCACATACCACCCCCAACTGTAAACATTGCAGCGTCCTCGCTGCACATAATCAAAACAAAACATAAAAATAGACAGGAAAGAAAAAAAAAATCAGTCACCACCTGCGACGCGACATGCGATTCACAGGTATGACCTGCGAGTCGCATGTGATGTCACCCGTTTTTTTTTTCTCTCTGTCACCATGTGCGACACGACATGCGATTCGCAGGTGTGACCTGCGAATCACATGTTATGACACCAGAAAACATTTTTTCGCAGCTTTTACTGGTTTTGGGGGCTGTCCGGATATCCGATATGCTCAAAATAACTCCAAAAATTCTGAAACTTTGCAGATTAGTCAAAAACCATAAACTAAACTATTCTAAAAAATAAAATTTCAAAAACGATTTAAAACTTTTAAAACGATGGGTTACCTCCCACCAAGCGCTTGATTTAACGTCGCGGCACGACGGTTACCTTTACCACTTTTCCTTCCATTTGGAAGATATGAATTTGCGCCCCAACTTTGAATCAAGATCATGATGACGCTCATGGGGCGGTGGTAGAAAAGCAAGGAGACCAACTCTCGGGTGTCGCATTTTGCACTTCTTGGCCCGTAAGTGAGGCATGTCATTTTGTCTTCTTGGCATAGCAAACTTCAAAATGAAAACGCTTTCTTCTTCATCTCCAAAACTCTCGATAGGCTCGGTTAGTTCAACTTCCATTTCACTAGCCAAGCATAATGTTGAAAAATGGTTGGAATGTGGTCTAAGGCGCTCCATTTTCAAAGTTGCTTCATTTTTGACATCCTCACCCAAGAATGAACTAGAGTCTTCAAAAACCATTTCATGAACTTTTTATGCAACTCTAGTATCATTTTTTCAATTTTGGCATCTTGCATTATATTTGGATTGGTCGGTTGGCAATTCATCATTAGCTCTTGAAAATCAATGTTGACCACTTTTTCATTGGAAACTAACTTAAAACTACTATCCATGACTATTTGATGTTGAGTATTGCATACCTCAACTTTTGCATTCAATTTGGCTTTCAAGTCACGGATAGCAACTTCAAGTTTCTTCAACTCTTGCCTTTGCTCAATATGGATTTTTACAAATTCTTCCACCATCCTCGAAATGTTTTCTCGATGATCCCCATAGGCTCTAAGTTGTTGAGCTTGAGTCATAAGCCAATCTTGGCTCACAATTTCCACTTTATCAAGGCTTTCTTTAAGTTGAGGGTTATTCAAAGCTTGTAAAAATCCACCCTTGGAGACATTCATGTTTTGGCCACTTTCTTGTCTACTTTCAACACCCTCAAGTTGTTGAGCATTATGAGTATGAACCAATGATTTCATTTGATCCTCCAAGGTGTGAATAGCTTTGTCATTGCAATTAATTGCTTGCCTCAAGTCATCAAGTGGTTGCCTCAAGTCCTTAACCGCTAAGTCCTGTTTTTCCACTTTTTCAAGGATGGTCTCCAACATGAGCATTATCCTCTCATTTTGAGCATTTGAGGCTTCTTCCACTTCCATATCCCTACTATCATCAAAATCAAAACTAGAATAGTCATAGTAGGGGTTTGGGGAAGGGAAGGACAAATAAGCACAATTATACCAATGACCATTTTGACCACCACACCTATCACAAATACTCCACTCATAGGTTTGGGATTATGCACACAATCCGCCCCCGGAAGAATTCAAACAATTTTGTCATGGGTGTGGTCCTCCACAATAAAGACAAGGGTCATCAAAGTATGAACAACTATCATTCGACAAATTTTCATTATATGATGCCATTTTTTTTATATATAAATAAAATCAAGCAAAGAAAACAACTACACTAATATTCACAAGTTTGGACCAAAGCAGGCAAGCTTAAATCCCAAACTAACCTAAATACGCCAAATTATTCCCCGGCAACGGCGCCATTTTTGATAACGTCCAAATACACTCCTCAGAGAGAAAGTCTACACGGTCGTATGCAATATATTTACCCAACTATGAGTCAGGGTCGATCCCACGGGGAACAATATGCTAGGCGATTAAGAAAGTAAGGAACTTTCACCAACTAAGCTAAAGCCAAACGATAGATAATATTTTGGGTTTTTGAGAGAATTATAACTAATGCGGAAATATAAACTAACCTAGAAAGCGAGTAAAATGATCAATGGCCACAAGCATGGATAATAGGAGATTACACTCAAGTAACGATCCAACGTATTTTACGATTTTACAACTAAGAGCGGGTTTGTGTTGATAGATAATGATATCTAAAATCTCATTGAAAGTCTTCCAACCAAATCAATGAATTTCACTCTAAGCTTTTCCAAGCCTTAGAGTGTGATATTAGGCACAATCAATTTAACCTCAAGTAACTATCCTCTTCCGAGCTCAAGTTATTAGATGAGTTTAATGACCCAAATTCTTGTTAATTAATCTTTCCCAATCTAGATTTCCTCTTCCGAGCTCAATCTAAGTAAATGGGTGAGTCCTAGGGTTAGCTAATCCCTTTGGAAACATTCAAGAACGAGATTAATTAAATCAACAAAGACCCATTTCAATAGCAATAAGAATCATTCAATACATAAGCATAACAAGAGTTTCAAACCAAACTTTAATCAAGAATACTTTCATAAACGAGATTCAAGTTATGGAAATAAATACTACACACTTAGATATACAATACAAAGCAAGGGATTGAAGAAATGAATTAAAGGTTTAAGAAATACTCAACCAAATCTTCAAATCTTTAACCCCAAGTGTGGTGTAAAAACTAGTCTCCAAACTTGATGAAAAACTGCCAAAGATATGTATTACAAACCCTAAAAGAGTATTTATATTATTCCAAAAACGGAAACAAAATCTGGACCATAATACCCTCTTGCACAACATGCTGCACAACATGCTATTCGCATGTTCAACATGCTAATCGCATGTTGTGCCAAAACCGTAGCATCTGGTGACAATTTCTCTGTCACCACATGCTGCTCGCATGTTGCACATGCTGCGCCATGTGCTACTCGCACATGGTGCCACTTTCTCTGGCAGCAGATGTTGCACCACATGCTGCTAGCATGTTCAACATGCTGCACCACATGCTATTAGCATGTGGTGCCAGAAACGTTGATTTGTTCTATTTTTGCTCTATTTTGGTCTGTTTTGCTTTGTTATGCTCTCCGGGCATCTTTTCCTACAAAACAACATAAAAACACAAAAAGTAACAACAAAAGTGCTTAAAGAGTCACAAAAGCTTAAGGAATTAGCATCGAATATCCCGTAATTCCAAGGCTCATCAGCTGGTTGAAGGAAATAGGTTTTGTTTTTGTTTGGCTGATGTAGCAATTGGGCTGAATCGGGTCGGGTGTTGTTGAAATGGGCTGGCCGAATTAAGAGGGATGTGGGCTGATCGTTGAAAGGATAATTTGGTCCATGATTTGGGCTCAATTTGACGAATTGGGTTGCAAATCATGGATCTTTTCCGCCTTCATTTTAATTATCCTCGAGCTTGTAATTTAATAACTAGTAACTAGTACAATATATATTACGTGAAGATAAATAGTAATTAATATATAGAAAGTAAAGGATTAATAAAGTAAAGTTAATTTAACGAGTACAAAACCGAAAATAAAGTGATGACGAACCCTTTTGAAATTTGTAATAAAGTGATGCTAGTAATAGTAAAAAAAATGTTTAGCTCGTCAAAAATTAGAAGCTCCAGAAAATAAATTGAAATAAAGGAGGGACAAAATTGGGTGTCAACATGACTCACATATTAAAAACAAATGGATTTCGCTGAGAATATCAATAAAGTAAATGACAAAACAAAAGAAGATAGCTAAACTCTTCCTTGTGACAACCACATTATTAATTTCTAAATTAATTAGCTGCAGAAGTCTACCCATCATCTGGGTCATCAACAACCTTGGAATTATTCGTTACACAACTTTCTTCAGATGAAAATGGACTTAGAGCCATAAAATTAGTGGTTGCAGTACGTTCTTGAAGTTTATCACATGGTTTCAAGTTTAGGAACCTATATATAAGTGTGTGTTGGGATGGGGGAATCCAACCTTTTAGAGATAACTCTATATATAAACATATATATCTGGGTTCTTTTCTAGTTTCTACCATAACAAGCTAAGCACAATAGATTTTTCGTTTTACGTGTAAATCATTAAAAATAATAGAATAGGGAGCAAATTAAAAAAAAAAAATGAGCACACATTAGGAGTGTAAAATGCTAAGAACCCTAAAATTATAGCACATAAATTTTTAAAAATAACACTAAAATGGTAAAAATGATACAAATATGGAAAGCTATAATTGTATGCATCTCATAAATCTAAAAAATATATTAAAAACACTAATTGAAAAGTAATTTATGAGTAACATAATACTATCGAGAAAAAATTATAAGATCTAACTTGATATGGTAAGCAAATTAAATTTCTTACATATCCGCACAACGTATTTTAGTGAAGATTTAAAGAGAATTATACTACTAATTTCCCATACTTCCTATGAAACTGATTAAAGTATTACACATGCTTTGACGTCGCAATAAAATAAATGAAAATGTTATTAATTTGAATGAAAATAAGACGTAACTCTACTTTCTTCCAAATCAATATTAATCATATTAGAGTATTTAGATTGCAAATCTCTAAGTAAATCACATAATATACAATTCCTTAATAAAACAAAACTAAACATGAAGTAAGGAAAACATTATCACTTATAAATTTAATGACCTTCTCTTTAAATTTTCTCAGGCCTATTTTCTTTTTGTCAAACCTTCTTTCCATTTATTTTTACACTTTTGTAATGCCAGAAGCAAAGATATGTCCCATGTTGCTCTCAAACGCACACGCAAGTATACGTGGTCGTACAAGTAATATAGACTGTTAAGTCCAGATATCGATCCCACAGAGACTTAGATTCTACTGTTAAACTAATTCGAATTCGAATGAAACTATTCAAGAAAGTGAAAATCAAGATTGTTTGTTGTACTAAACTAAAACTTGAAAAGTAAACAATTTGTAATGGGTGTTTTTGTGACTGGGAATATCTTGACAAAGATTGTAAGAATTATCAGATGAGAGAAAGATCTAGGGTTATGGCTTTCGACAATCCAGATGATCTTAGGGTTATTTTATTTCCTGGGTTACTAGTTGACGGGTTAATTATGCTTTATGATATTCTCTCGAACTACTCACAAGCCTGTAGATGTTACCTTAATGCCTATATCTCTATGGTCATTAGCTGTAACAAGAACGCATTTATTTTACCGTATTCAACTAAGTAGGGCTAAAGGGTATATCTCTATCCTCATTAGCTAAACGATTAAATCGAACAAACTCTATTTATTCTTATTACGTACGTGAATTCCCTTTCTCAAGTTCAACCCACGCACCACAGATAGTGTCTAACTATTGGCCAGATAATCAAACAATTAAAACCAAGAATAAATAAGCAACCCACAATATGGAAAATCAATAGATAATAATTGTCATCACATCAACTTTCAAGTCTTTCGCCACAACCCTAGAACTAGGAGATTTAGCTACTCATGATTCGATCATAGACAAAAGAAGCCATGAATAAACTAGGGTTGAAAAAGATGAAAAATAAAATAACCTAGAGAGAGAGAAAGGAGAACGGTGGCTTACAAATCCTTCAAAAATCCCAGAATATCGTTCTCAGCTATAAAAACGTGTATATATAGGCTAGGGTAAAAATAATAAATAAGGAGTCCAAATCCTAGTCTAATCGGGAAAACATCCGCAGAGTCCCGCTTTCCTTCCGCATCGCGGAAGGATCGCGCGATGTTCTGCAGCTTCTCGCCTTTAGCCCGCGATGCGGATCGATCGCGGAATCTGATGACTGAGTTTGGTTGTTCCGCTTTCTTCACGCGATGTGGATCGATAGCCTGAAGTTCTGAAGCTTCTCGCGATCCTTCCGCGATGCGGAAGGAAAGCGAGGTCCCTTCAGTTGATTAGCTCTCCTTTTAGTTCGTCCTTTGCGGTCTTCGACTCGTCACCTCAGCCAATCGACATATGCTACGAATTCCAATCATTTCCAGCACAGTTTCCATCGTTTGTCGTCATCGTACCTATACACATGAAATATAACGACATAAGTTCAAATACGACGGTTACGTCATGAATCAAGCGATAAAAGTCATAAGAAGAAGTTGTAATACGACACAAAACATGATATTTGTGCCAAATATCATCCCAACAAAAGATAAAAATGAAGACTTTAGAGTCTAAGACGGCAAATTCTCTACTTTTTCAAAAAGGAAGTCGATTACTTTTTAAAAAGCAAACGAACTTGCAATTACGGCAGAGGCACATGTTGCTGATATTATCTTCTCCTCAAGTGGAAAATCGTATGTTTATGAATACCCTAATTTTGACACAGTCATTAATAGGTTCCTAAACTTGAAATCATGTGATGAACTGCAGGAACGCACTGCAACCACCAATTTTTATGGCTCTAAGTCCATCTTTATCCAAAGAAAGATGTGTAGCGAATGATTTCAAGGTTGTTGATGACTCAGATGATGGGGAGGCTTCTACAGCTAATAAATTTATGCAATTATGACAAGTTAATTATCGGGTTGTCATAGGGAAGGGTTTAGCTAGCTTATTTTGTTTTGTCATTTACTTTATTGGGATTCTCAGTGAAGTCCATTTGCTTTTAGTATGTGAGTCCTTTTGTCGATCGATTGTTATCTTTTTAAGTTGTTTAATTATCTTTTGTTGTGTCTTTAATCTTTCATTTCTCCATGGTCTTAAACTATGGAGTAGAAGATTTGTTATGTTTTGATATTTTTTCCTTTTTTCTTACGAGGATATGCTAATAAATAAACTTTTCTCTATTAATGTATGTGAGCCTGTTAGAATGAGCCATGTAACTGTTTAAGTGTCTAGCCCTAAATAATGCTTTGTATTGTTTGAAAAAAAAAATCTATTAACTTATATACTTTGATGTTATAAATAATTTCTACTTTATCATTTTAACTTTATTTGTGGTAATAGGATAAAAGAAAATTCTTACATTATCATATTACCCAAATAATTATTTAAAGTAACCCTTCATAAAAAAATAAAAAAAAAAGAATTTGCAATCTTAAAAACAAGGCAAGTTACCTACGACAACAAATAAAGTTAAAATGATAAAGTAAAATTTATTTATATCATTAGTGTATATAAGTTAATAGATTTTTTATTCAAACAATACAAAGCATTATTTAGGACTAGAGAAAAATAATAATTCCCTGACTCATTCTCATAGACTCACATTCATTAACAGAACTCTTCTATTAGGATATCCTCGTAAGAAAAAAGAAAAAGCATACCAGAACATAACAGATCTACTACTCCATAGTTTAAAACTATGGAGAAATGAAAGATTAAAGACACCGCAAAATATAATTAAACAGCTTAAAAAGATAATAATTGATCGACAAAAGGACTCACATACTGAAAACAAATGGATTTCGCTGAGAATTTCAATAAAGTAAATGACAAAACAAAATAAGATAGCTAAACTCTTCCCTGTGACAACCAAATTATTAATTTCACATTAATTACATAAATTAATTAGCTGCAGAAGTCTCCCATCATCTGGCTCATCAACAACCTTGAAATCATTCGCTACACAACTTTCTTCGGATGAAGATGGACTTAGAGCCATAAAATTAGCTGTTGCAGTACGTTCATGAAGTTTATTACATGGTTTCAAGTTTAGGAACCTATTTATGATGTGTCAAAATTAGGATATCCATAAACATATAATTTTTCACTTGAGGAGAATATAATAACATCAACATGTGCCACGGTAGTAATTGCAAGTTCATGTGCTTTTTTTTATAATAATAAACTTTCTTTTTGAAAAATCAGAGTAATGTACCGCCTTAGACTTTAGAATTTTTATTTCTATGTCTGGTTGGGACATATTTTTATTTCTGGCCATTATAAAAGCATCAAAACAAAGAGAAAGAAGGTTTGACTAAATAATTAGGCCTGAGAAATTTGAATGAGAAAGTCGCTTAATTATAGATGATAATGGTCTTTTTACTTCATGTTTAGTTTGGGTCTTACAAAGACACATAGTATAAATAATGCACCAGGAACGTTTTAAGGAAAGACTGGAAGGGTCACAAGTAATCTCACTTAAAGTCCAGACTCCTTAAGCAATTTACAGCCCTTTTTGACAAAGTTTTGCTTGATGTACACTAGTTCGCATGACTATGTGATTCAATGGTGTGACACAGATAGGACAAGGAGTAGTTTTTCAAATAAGTGATACTTAAGGGATGGAAATAATAATCTAAAAATTTAAAGGACATAGATGCAAATAGAAAGACAAAGGAAGACAAACGTAATTACGAAAAGATAGAGAAAAAAATAATTACTACAACAAAACGGACAAAAATAAAAATATTAAAAACTAAGACAGATATGAAAATAAAAGGCAAAGGATAGAGGAATACCTGAGCAAGAGGCTCTGATACCAAGCTCACGTCAGAATGTCGGAGATGTGCCAATGGTGGCGAGGTTAAGAACTCACTATGACACGATAGCCGACAAAGAGGCCACCTTGGTAGGCTAATATAACTCAATAACACCTTAACTAAAAAGAAAGAAACTAAAGCACAAAGCTTTATATGAAAAATTTATAACTCAAAATAAAATGGTTTACATTAAGACTTAAGAGTCTTTATATAGGTTTACAAATACTAGGGAAAAATGTTCATCCACCAATGTGGGACTAATCCTACTAAAAGATAAGAACAACAACTAGTATATCTATATGAGATAATAAGGATAAGGATGATAAGCTCGCATCATCATAACATAAGTGCCTACATCACCATGAGGATAACAACTAGTATATCTAGATAAGGTAATAAGGATAAGGATGATAAACTCGCATCATCATAAGTAAGCGCCTACATCACCATGATATAAGCGCCTGCATCACTATGAGGTAAGCGTCTGTGTCAGATTTGCTTATTATGTGTTTTACTTAGGTCATATTTGTTTTCATTCAGATTAAGACGTTTGAGTCTGAATAGACATCTGAATGATTAAGATGTTGTCTCTAGATCTGAACACTGAATAATTAAGACTATTTGTTTTTTCAACGTCTGAATGTGAATAATGTATTTATTTAAATATAATAAATATATATAATTCAAATAAAAAACTAGCTAAATTTTAAAAATAAATAAAATTATTAGTTGATAAAAAATGAAGCATTTATGTTCGCTAGTGATGGTGGAGATACTTTGTAGAGGTGGTGGTGGTGATAGTTGTAATGATGGAGGTGGTTGGTGTTGTAGTGACTGGCGTGATAGTGACGGTTGATAGTGGTGGTGGTTGTGATGGTGTAGTTGGTTGATATTAGTAATTGATGGTGGCGGTGGTTGTGGCTAAAAATTGTGTTCTGGTTGACGATGGTTTTAGTGGTAGTTGGCGGCGGTGCAAGCTATTACATATGCTTTGACGTCACAGAAAAATAAATCAAAATGTTATTAATTTGAATGAAAACAAGACGTAACTCTAATTTCTTCCAAATCAATATTAATCATATTATAGTATTTGAGTTGCAAATCTCTAAGTAAATCTCATAATAAGTAATTCATTAATAAAACAAAACTAAACATGAAGTAAGGAAACCATTATCGCCTATAAATTAAATGACTTTCTCCTTAAATTTTCTCAGGCCTAATTATTTAGAGCCTGTTTGGATGGGCTTATGCCTATAAGCTGTTTGCAGCTTATAAGCTAAAAAAAATAAGTTGGGGTAGTCTAACTTATTTTTTTTGGCTTATAAGCTGTTTTCAGCTTATAAGCTGTTTTAGATAAGCTAAGTCAAATGGGCCCAATTATTTTTTTGAGCTTATTTTAAGCACAAAATGACTTTAAGCTGGCTAGCCAAACACTCAAAAAAACTGAAAACAGCTTATGAGCAACTTATAAGCCAATCCAAACGGGCTCTTAGTCAAACCTTCTTTCCATTCATTTTGACGTTTTTGTAATGCGAGAAACAAAGATATGTCCCAACAAAAGAGAGAAATGAAGACTTTAGAGTCTAATAACCTGTTTGGTCAAGCTTATTTTTTCCTAAAAGTACTTTTTTTTTTTCAATAAGTGCTTGTTTTGAAAAAGTGATGTGTTTGACGAAACTTTTGGGAGAAAATAAGTGCTTCTGGGGAGTAGCACAAACAAATTTCAGAAACTAAAAAAATAGCTTTTGCCCAAAAACAATTTTTTGAAAAACACTTTTGAGGAAAATACATTTAAAAACATTTTTTAAAAGTTTGGTCAAATAATAATTGATGCTCAAAAGTTTTTTTTTAAAATTAATTGGTTAAACACGAACTGCTTTTCTCCAAAAGTACTTTTTTTAAAAGCACTTTTCAAAATAAGCTGATTTTAGAAGCTTGGCCAAACAGACTATAAGACAACATATTTCTCTACTTTTTCAAAAAGGATGTAACAACCCGTTTGGTCGTTTAGGCCTTTTGACCCTGCTAACCCTTCCCCTAGCTTTGTTAGAGCATGTTGGACTCGTAGGGATGGGTAGCGCAGTTCCCTAGGCGATACGAATTGGTTTTGAGGAAACTAGAAGTTTAAAGAAAAAAACCGTTGACTAATAGTACAACCGAAACACGAATAAATATGATAACCAGTAGATATAATTATGGGGGGATATCAAGATAAAGGTTAGATACTTATCCCATTTTAAAGACGAGAATTTAGCCACCAAAATCACCCTGATCTCTAGAACTCAAAAAAGCTGAAAATAACACTAAATCCCGATCTAGTTTTTAATACACTGTCCAGGAATTTTTATGCAGTCGCAATCACGAGCAAACTTTTTTTTTTTTTTTGCCCGAAAAATTTCTTCTTCGCGATCGCGACCCCCCAATTTCAAGCCAAAAAACCAGAAATTCTCAAATAGCTTCCAACGTTCGATTCAACACCCGAAACTCATCTAGAACCTCCGGAACACAAATCATATATGTTTTTCAATCATAAAACACGCTTGAAAATTCGCGCGCACTCGAAATTCCCAAAAGAGGTCATCTTGACCCAGTGTTGACGAAGGTCAACTCCACTTCTTCAAAATACTAGATTTTCAACCAATGATCCAAATTACACCTAAATGCCTTGGGACCCGAACCAACAGTCTAACTAAGTCAAAAATCACATTCCGTACCTAGTGGAATTGACGAAACTTAAAAAATAACGCATTTATCCTCGATGTTGACTTTGGTCAAACTTCCTCATTCCCTTAACTTAAGAACTTCCAATTTTGTCAAAACTCACCCCGATTTCTTTGAAAACTGTGTCACCCATCTCCGCAAGTCATAAATACCAAGATGAAACTACGGGAAGGATATTTTGGATAAAATAAGGCAAAAAGCTCAAAACGACCTACCGGGTTGTTACACTACGATTGTAGAGATGGTTCGTAATAAGGATAGGTAGTAGTGGTGGTAGTGGCTAATAGTGGTGGCGGCAGCCACCACGATGACGACGGCGGTGGCGGTGACTGTTGATATAATTATAATGATAGAGATGGTACGTGTGGTAGTGACTGACAGTGTTGAAACCTAATTTTTGCCCTCCATAAATTTTATTTTATTAGTCGGACTGCTTGAATCACAAACATAGCGGAATATGAACTTTTTAAAATCAAAATGATTTTAAAAAATTGTTTCGGTGACATATCGTCATTTCATTTAGCAAATTATCATCACGTATATCACTATATATCAGTTGCATATTTTTCACATAAATTATAATTTTTAAATATATTTATCAGAATTTAAAGACAAGACAGTGAAAACAATTATTTAAACTAAAAAATGATTAATTGACAAATAAGGTAGCTGGTTAGTAGGTAATAGAGTGTTATCTTTCTTTTAGTCGTATGTTTTAGGGTAGTCATGTAGTTTTTTTTTTTCGCTAATGTGTATTGATATACGTTACTGCATTTTTTTTACTTTTGCTATTTTTGCCGTTCTTTTTTTCTTTCCTTAAGTTTTTGCATCGGTTACATTTCTTTTTAGCCGAGGGTCTATCAGAAACAACTTCTCTATTCCAAAGATAGAGGTAAGGTCTGCGTACAACTTACCCTCCCCGCACCCCCACTTGTGGGATTACATTGGGTATGTTGTTGTTGTTGTTGTTGTTGTTGTTGATTTTTCATTAATTTTGGTTACAATTGAAATTACCTTGGTTAGTTAATAATTTAAATCATGGCTACATTTAGCAAAAATGACCAATTTTGGGTTTAAATTCTACACCAGCTCAAAATTTGGGCCAGGGACCTTTTGAATCGGCTAGGCCCAATCTAAAAGGACCCTGACCCAGCCCAAATTACGAATTGAAAGGGGAAAACCTTTTTTCAGTCCCTATTTTCGCGCTTTGTCCCTTGCACCTCTTCACCACTGCATACTTTGTGGAAGCTGCAGTTGATAGGATCACACACCTAAGTTAAGACGTGACCTTTGTTTATTGCTTCTGTGTGAAATACTTAGGAGCCGTTTGGACATGGTTTGAAATTATGAGATGAAATCATATTTGAAATCATGTTTGGACATGTAATTTGGATTTCTTAAGTTATATTTTTTTCTTATAGACATAAAAACCCTACAAGTGTGAAAACTATCAAAATATTCTCAATTCTTATACAATTTTACCAAATGAGCAAGTCATAGTTCATAACAAAATTAATACGCTACTAGAAGGCCTTTCTAAAAATACAACATCAATTGATCAAACTTTAGTTCAATAAAAAAGAAAATTTAACATGAATAGTAATGTAACTACTCTTTAATATAATTCTCCCACATGGTAGACATAAATAGATGTTGGTAATTGGTTAGTGGGAGTAATTATTAAAAAAATCTACCAACTTATGAGTTTTTTTTACAAAATATAAACTTATGGGTTAAGTTTTATATTTAAAAATTCTAAAACCATGGTTTCAAACCGCATGTCCAAAAGTCTACTTAGAATGCACCAATAATTTGTCCAGTCTGAGTTCTGAAAATTTTGAATGTCTCAGACTTGAAAGATTTGATTCAAAGTCCTAAAAGTCACTTCATGTCCCTAAAAGCATGATCCCCTTTTCTTTTATCCCCTCTGTTTTTATTTGATCCTGGTTTTACATTCCTGCATGATGCATAATGAATGTAGGTTAGAATATGACTTTTCTTGTCACTAAATACATGCTTCCATCCTGAAAAATGACTTTTCTTGTCCTATCATCATGTGCAGTGGTGTGTAAATTCACTATGAATGGTTCTAGCTAGGGGTGTACAAAGCAAACCGACAAACCGCACCAAACCGATAATCCGAACCAAATTGAGAAAAAAACTCGACTAGTGGTTTGATTTGACTTGGTTTGGTTTTAAAAAGAAAAACCCGAACCCTATTGGTTTGGTTTGGTTTTAGCTAAAAAAAGTCAAACCGAATCAAACCAACCCGACATTACATTTATAAAATTTCAAACATATTTTATACATAGAAATATTTATTTATAATGTAATTTATAAATGTTTCTTTAACTTTTTCATAGTTTTTTGTCTTTTAACATATTATTTCAAGCTTGGAATTAGAATTTTGAATGGTTTAATAAGTTTTATCACTCAATGATATTAGTAACTCAAATAAAACTCAACAAAAATCAAATCAATACTAATGCTAACAGAAGAAATTCATATCTAACACTGGAATGACAATAATTTTGATATCTATTCTTTAGTTTTATATTAGTTTAGAAAGTGAAAATACATAACTTAATTTTATTTTTTTCTTTAATATCTAGTCATGTAATTAATACTTATTAGTCATATTTATTTTAGCATGACTTAGTACTTTAAGGGGTCGTTTGGTATGAAGGATAAACATAAATAGTCCTGGGATAAGAATTTAGCAATTTTTTATCCCTCGTTTGGTTAGTAATCATGGGATAAGTTATCCCCGGAGTAAAAATAGTGTTGGGATAACTTATACCTGTCACAGGGCGGAATAAGTTATCACAGCATAAGTTATCCCGGGATAAGGAAGAAACTTCTTCTTTTTAGAAATTATCCAATGTATAATACTTTTAGTCCAACATACCAAATAGTCAATAAAAAATAACTCCAGAATAACTAATCCCAGCATAACTTATCCCAACGTAATTAATCCCAGCATAACTTATCCCAGCGTAATTTGTTTTTGAACCAAACGACCCCTAAGATTATGATCATTTTCTACATGCCTTATAAATTAGTTGTATTTATTGTAGCATGACTTAGTACTTTTAGATCATGAAAATTTTATTTTATGCAATTTTATTATTTTTTTTCGTTGAATATTTTAGTACAATGTCATCTCTCATCACGTTTTGTGTTATTTTCTTAATAAATATCTTAATTAGATAGTCGTATCTTACTAGGACTAAAGAAATATTTGAAGTACAAGTTATATGTTTTGTATGAAGACTTTACTGGAAAAAACCCGAAAAATCCGAAAAACCCGAGCAACCCGAAAAAACCGAGAAAATTTGAGGTTGAAAAACCCGACTTTTGTTGGTTTGGTTTGGTGTATAGATTTAAAAACCCGATGCAATTGGTTTGGTTTGATCTTTAAAAAATCTGAATCAGCCCGATCCATGTACACCCCTAGTTCTAGCATAAAAAATGTCTAAATCTTGTGAAGCATGATTTGATTCCATGAGCCCCTCTCAGAGCCTAGCTGTATATTTTAGGCTTAGAACAGATTTCCTTAGGGATTTTTTTATTATTATTATTATTGGGAATAGTCCAAATGCATATAACGCCCTGAGTTCAGGGGCTGAGCTAACCTAGATGAACACCCTTTGCCGAAAAATTATACCGGGTACATAGGTGAAATTTTGTGTTTTACGGTTATATATCGTACAATGATATATCGTACAATGAAATTTTGTCTCTCTCTTTCTTTCCATTGTTTTAAGTATTCTTTTTATATGTTTGTCTTAATTAAAAATTTTAATTAGAAAGATTTCACTCATACATGTTTAATTTTTTCCTTATGAGAAAATTTGATAATGAAAATTAAAGTTTAATATAAACTTTAAATCTAGTAAAAATATTTTTCTTTGCGATACCTGAAAGTGCTCGATTGAATTTACAAATATATTACTTTAGATGTTTTTCACATCGCGTAAAGCCAAATATAAAAATAAAGTACGTTTGACTTGATTTTTAATTACTCAATAAGCTAATTTAAAACCTTGTCGGACGCCTGGTTCGCTCTTTTCTGGGTTTTTTATTCTCTCTCTTTTTTTTTAATTATTTTTTTTTACCTTTCAACCTTTTGTTTTTACTGGTGCCTGGTAATTTTCTATACTAGACTCCTTGAGTGATTGTCTTTGCTCAACTAAAACTTTCAGTGAAAATTCAAAAATTCATTTCAAATTTTAGTGCTTGGATAATGTTCTGAGGACAAAATGTGAAGGAAATGGCAAAGCTAAATATTATTTAAATTGATTTAAGAATTTTGATGCACCTAGTTATTGAAAAAAAAATTATTTACTATAAAAACTTGAACACTCTTAGCCAAATTTCTGTCTCCACCACTGTCTGAATTGAAAAGTAAGAAAAACATGATTTCTTGACTCTAGTTGTTTGTTTGTTTGTTGGACTGTTGAGAGGTGTCACATATCTTAAGGGTGGGCCTTTTAGTACTCATACTCAGCCTTGTTATGGTTTGCTCCAGCCTTGGGGTTCCTCTTTGTTATATCTTAAGATTGTAAAGACCCTCTAAGTGTATTTCGCGTGTTAAAATCCAAATCTGTTTCTAAACAATAACTAAGGATCGCCATTTCATCACCTTTCTTTCTAATTTTGGCCTATGTTAAAAAGGATACATAACAGACCATGTCATAGGCTCATAATACATATAAAACCTTGAATACGTCTGCTTTTACTGATTCTGAGTATGGACTTGATATCCTTATGACAAAAAAGGTCTATTTGCTCATTTTCTAAATCAATCAAGTGATTTTGATCAAGATGTACCATGTACAGTTCATTCTGTCCTTGTTGAAAAGAAACCATAGAAACCTTTGTGGGCGTGCATCTCATCTTCTCTCACTTGCATACTTGACTGATATTTGGCCTCTCTGTCTGTGTTTGCTTATTCTTCTTCCATGTCCATAAATTATCTTTTCTGATGTGGTCTGATGATTCCCTGAGCCTTAACATGTGAAATCTGGTGTATTCCTCGAGTATTGAACATATCGGATAGTCTGATCACATTACTTCACCTCTGTCCGTTACTGCCTCACTTTCCTTTAAATAAGGTAGATGTTCAACCTTATATGTCCAGAATATACCTCCAATGCATAGGTGTATACAATCAGTATACTTTTCAGTATACACAATGAATACCCACTGTATATCCCAGTATATTTAGGGTGTGATGAGTTTTCATATGTGTTAATGAGTATAACTATTCAAAGTCATTTTTTCTTTTCTTTTCTTTTCTTTGTTGATATACAAGTGGATATACAGGGGTATACACATCTTATGTGTTCTCAAGAGTGTAAGGGCGTATGTAATGTATTTTTTCTATATACACAGCATATCAGACCTTATTGCTGAAATTGCTCGACTTGATTGCTGCTTCTTCCTTCTTTACTTCCTCGTCAAATGATTGAAATAAACAACCCAATAGACTTTGAGCATTTCTCAAGTGCGCAGAAGTATATACATTAGGTGTATCTTGAGTGTATCAGTGTAGACCTTCTGTATACCTTCTAAATATCTTAGTATATCAGATTGCATTACTTGATCTCTTTTAGTGATAGCCTTTCTCGCCTGTTTCGCATATTGAATATATACACATCGTATATCAGTTAGGTATTGTTGTATATCTGTGTTGTTTCTATTGTGTAAATAAATGATAATGTGATTAGATCCTCTAGTAGGATATATGTAAGTGTAGGTGCCCTCTAACCGGATTATTCCTTTTCCCCTTTGCATGAACACTCCGCCGAGAGTCCAAAATTGGACCTTATTCATCTAAGGCTCTCGTGGACCAGAGGTCCAACATCTTATTAGATCGAGTCAACCTCACATTGAAGGCCAAGTAATGGGTGAAAATTGCATTGTTAATGTTGGTGGCTCAGTAAACCAACCAACCCACTTCTTTTATTTTTATTTCATACTAGTATTCATACTCGCGTGATGCGCGGATAAAATTAAAGAATATTAATCATATTAAAATGTGATTTATGAGATACTTTTCACTTTTCGAGAGTCAATTTGATTAAACTTTGAAGCTAAATTCGAATAGATTAACTCAATATTTGAAAATTAATATTTTATTTGAAAATTACATGAAAAATAAGTCATAACTTTTACCATATCAATTTGGTAAAAAAATATATCTCAAAATGATGATCAAAATTCATGCAGTTTGAATGTTGGGAAGCGAAAAGTATACATAAATTGGGATAGAGGAAGTATAAACTTTTCTATCCAAATCAAGCATTCACCAAACCTACCAACTATCAACACTATGAATAATTCAAATCATTTGCGATAAATAATTTTCTTGTTCCAAACATACGTTGTGAATTCAGCGTTCAACCTCCATTAGCTCTTATTTTGAAGGCCAAACCCATCGCCAGCCCCTCGTGGTCGTTCACTTATTTCACTTGAGCACCTCAAGTGACCTTTGTTCCATTTAGACACTTCGGGTGGACAACTGATGTTCCATTTAGGCACTTTTTGCACAATTTTAGAATTAGCTGAAGCGCGTGTTGCCAAGCGCCTCTTACGTGGAAAAATTAACGAATTCGTATGGGACACGTGGAAATTTTATTTTTTTTACAAAAAAAAAAAAAAAAAAAAAAAAAAAAATCTTTAGAATTTCTATCCACACACCCCCCACCTCCCCACCCCCTCTTCCTGCGTCTTCTTCACCAGATTCCCACCATTGCAATTTTTTTTTTCACTTCTTGTTTATCTCTCCTTCTCAACACTTCCTCCATCCACCATCCACAACCACCGCAACACCACCACTAATAACCAACCTTCTCCTCCTATCATTTTTTAACGCGGCAAGTTAAATCAATAAACAAATTATGTATCAGCAAAAAAAAAGTAAAGAAAGGATATGGGTTTTTCAAAACTCAAACTCCATCTTAACCTCCTCTTTTCAAGAACTCAAATTTAAGTTCAGCAACTATGGCTGAACAGAAGAGCATTAGTAGTAATTCAAAAAGCCATAACGAGGTCGAGTTAAAGAGTATTTTTGCAATATTTGACGAGAACAATGATGGGTACATAACAATCAATCAAGAAAATGTATGGCTTTTGATGATATTTTTATAATTGCTCCTTATTTCTTAACAATTTAATAAGGTCCACCAACTTTTAATTCCATATTTTTAAGAAATTTGGAGAAGGAGAAGTTTGGGGAAGAGGGTGTGTGCTGCCATTTTTTCAGAAATTTGGAGAAGGAGAAGTGTGGGGAAGAGGGTGTGTGGGACCCCCATAACTAAATAAAGAAAAGAACCAAAAAGAAAATAGTTAAAAACTAAGAAAAATATGTTCCCAACTTCAAAATAGCATTTTCACGCGCCTATTTAACGTGGAACTCACTCAAATTGTCATGTCAGCGATAAGTGCCTAAATGGAACATTGGTTGTCCACCTGAGGTATCTAAATGGAACAAAAGTCACTTAAGGTGCTCAAGTGAAAGAAGTGGACGACCACGAGGGGCTGGCGATGGGTTTGGCCTATTTTGAATTAGTGATGTCCTTGAGAAAACTTCTCATCAACATTCTTGATCTCCTACTCTACCAAAACCTGGTGTTGAAAGGATAAAAAAGAAAAAAATCAAGAAAGTCAATCACCCTTATATCATAATTATGCAAAACAACATAAAATCAAGAAACTACACATGTAATACAGATTATAAACATTGAAAATTTTAAGCAATGAAAAGCAAAAGCAAGGAGGATGTTTGGAGAGGTGGTTGATGGCATAAATAGAACGACTCCAGAAATTTATCACCCTTTTTTTGCTTAATAATTTGCACAAAAATAAATATACCATAATTATGTATCATTATTGATTGATATTCTATTATTTCATACCATATTTAAGTGTCCGCTTCATCATTTTTGTAACTTCCACTCAAATCCTTCTTAATGAAGTTCTCCTTAAATCTCTCTTAATTTTATGTAACTGATTACTTAATTATCTCCACAAATTTTGGGAAGATTTTCTGGACTCATATAAGGCATCGGTTGTTTTTTCTAATTAGTGATTTTTTTATTATTATTTATTTAAATAAGATATAGCAGATTAGTAAGAGAGAATGCCAAAAAATATATATAAATAGAGAAAAGCCGAAAAAGGAGATAATTTTTTAACCATTTTTCCACAGAAATATATGACTAACTACTTCAAATTCAGAATTTGAATTAAACATTTTAGAATTTATAATCAGTTACCTAAATTTTAGGGGATATAATCAATTTTAAATTTTTATTGCATTAAAAATTCATTACAAAGATAACCCAATCTACCGGAGGGGGGGGGGGGGGGGGGGGGGGGGGATTTCTAATATTCCTTATATGATGATATTTGAATTGCACATGTTTTAACTTTTAATTCAAATTTAAAGTTTTTTTTTCAGTTCAAATATTTGTATTAGAATATTTTCTCTACATAGAAAGAGAAATATAGAAAAGGAAATCGATGTTTATTTATAAAATTTAGTTCATCAGAGCCATAAAACTTATCGATTTGATTCTGTTACTACCCTAGCTTGAAAGAAAATCTTCCTCTTAAAAGGAAGTACCAAAAAAACTTTGATGTGTTTCATTTGTTTTACTTTTAGGAAGGATAGTCATTTGATTAGTTTAAAAAAGGTAAATTTCTTTCAATTTAAATAAATCCTATTTTTTATTTATTTTAAGTTTAAATTGTTTTACATCTATATATAGTATGAACTTGGTTTAAAATTCAAAGTAGCATTATATTTTTTTTTCCTGCTAATTCTGCTAATATTGATTCGTTTTATTATTAATAAGAAAGGTGATAAAATCTAATTGTTGAGATCTCAATTTCGTTTAGACTTATCATTTTCTATATTCCTAATAGATTACTTACACGATAACATTTTAAAGTAAAAATATTAAACAAATGAATTTTAATCATGATTTTTTGATACATTTTAATTTTGATATTGCATTCAATTTAATCGTACGGGTGCTCTTCATATGGGCTTGAATTTATCTTAATTGCATAAAGTAATAAAGGACAATATTATATCTTACCATTTAAAGGAGCATTGTTGACTATAAATTAGAATCCAAGAATATCAATTAATAATTTTCTCCAATCAATACACCAAATTAGGTGAGTTGGTTTAATAATGTCAATTAATTTCTTTTTAGAATTGATACAAATAGAATTTGTTGCCAAGTGGCTTGTTCATATTACGCTACTTGGCTTAATATTAAGCTAGACTGCCCTCCTTTGATTATAATATAGATATAGATATTATTATTATTATTATTATTATTATTATTATTATTATTATTATTATTATTATAATAATAATAATAATATTAACAACTCTACTACTATGTATTGATAATATCGTATGAGTATATTAGGTGAGTTCATTATTATTTTCATTATTATTATTAACAACTACTACTACTATGTGTTGATAATATCGTATGAGTATATTACGTGAGTTCATTATTATTATTATTATTATTATTAGTAGTAGTAGTAGTAGTAATTATTAAATTAGGTAATATTTTGAACTACAATTAATAACTTCTTTAATAATTAATGCAAATAGAATTTGTTGTCAAGTGACTTGTTCATATTACGCCACTTGGCTTATTATTAAGCTAGATTACTCTCCTTTTATATATGTATATAGATATATATAGATATGTGTTGTACTTAATGCAAATCAAGCATTCACCAAACTTACCACCTATCAACAATATGAATAATTCAAATCATTTGAGACAAATAATTCTTTTGTTTCATGTTGACACCCAATTTTGTCCCACCTTTCCTTCAAAATATCTATTTACGCTTCTAGTCTTTTTGGCAACTTAAAAAAAAAAATTATATCTTACTACAATTACTAGCTTTTATTAATACCGGCGTTTCGTTACTCTATTGCAGTCACCAGCTGTTATTATTTTGTTACTTATTATTATTATTATTATTATTATTATTATTATTATTACTATTATTATTATTATTATTGTTATTATTTTATTATCATTATTACCAGTATTATTATAAGTTGCATTGTAACCACTTCAGCATTTTTACCACCTTATGCACACGCATCGCATTATTTTTTGCGCAGTTAAATAATAGCATTATTTACTGATATTATCGCACGGTTATTTCGGCGTCTTATAATTTTATTACCTGAGCATTAATAAATACATATTTTTATATTAGGTAATACTTTAGCACATATTAGTATAAAGTTAATTCAAATAGATCTTGTATTTAAATTTAGAAGCCCAAATCCGAGTCCAATCGATTCATATTATTTTTCAGACCAGTTCATGAAAGCAGCCCAATATCATTAGCCTATATTCATCAGCCCAATCTACAAATAGCTACCCATTTGTAGACCCACTCCATCAGCCAAGTTATCAAGAAGCCTAATGAAGCTCAGGTCCAGTCCAGTTCTAGACTATTCCATCAAAGGAAAATTATCTTTGTGCCCTTCATTAAATGTATGGAGACAAGATATCACTAATTCCTCTATCTTCACGTGGAGAGTGATATTTTTCAAAAAGGAACTTTTTGACTTTCAAGACAAAAGTTTCTCTTTCTTCTCCTCCACACTATTTCCTCAAAAAAAACTTACCAAATTTTCCAATTTCTGCTCTCTTTATTCTCCCATGGCAGACCACTCTCACGGTCAAACGAGCAGAACGACAACATTATTTCAAATTCAAAGCCAACCTAAAATTCCGCTCAAAATTTTAAAACCTTAACCCTAGTTGCATCTATAAATACCAAGCTATAGCAGCCATTGGAAGGCAGATTGGGAGCCGCCACTTCTCCCCTTTGAACTATTAATCTCCTTCATATTATTTTTTTCGTTCAAAGCACTAATTAAGCTTATTTACTCTCTTATTATCTCCGTTTAAAACCTCGGATCTGAGCATCGTTCGTGTTCGAGCGTAGATCGGAGAATCAAAGCCCCACTTCGCTGCACCCATAGCAGGTCAGTAGTGTCTCTTCCTATTCTTTTCAGTTCTGAAGATATTTAGTCATATTCATGCTATGAAGTATGCTAGGCTAATGTTAAATATCATAAAAAATATAAATTTTCAGCAAGCTTCTAGTTGATTGTTGTTATTCACGATTTGTAGCTTGTATATTAGGATTATGCCTATAGGATTCATTCAATTTTACTCGTTCACATGTTACCAGATTCGAAATATTTAGAATAAAATAGTAGAAGCTTTAATGTGTGTTTTGTTGGACTAAATAACTTGCTATTTGAGATCTAAGAAATTTTAGCCTTTAGCTTATATCACTAGTTCAATATATGCTTATAAATTCTATGTATCATGAGCTCTACAGTCTTTACAAATCTCATGATTAATGTTCATCTCTATACATTTAGTGAATAGTTTAAATGTCGTTGACAACCAGAAGCCTTTTAAGTTTACAACTTTTTTCCTTTTTCGTGATAAAGATGACTTTTATATTTAAAGGGGTCAAGTCTTTGAAGTTTCAAATAAGAAATCATTACTGTTGCGATATGGTGCATCTGTTCATGTTTATCATTTCTTTTTATGAAAAGAATGAGATGTTTGATAGCATGTTGTTGAGTTCTGTTCTTTCTTTTACATGTATATAAAATTTAGTAGTATGTTTACTGTTCCATGGAAAAAATGAACGACCGTTTGATCTTAAAAGTGATTTCCAAAAGGGTATAGAATATGTTTCTTTGTTTATCCACATGTTGTATTTAGTGTGAAACTGGACTAATTGTTCACGTCTTTATGTCCTTAATCGTGTATATATTTGCAGTGTTTTCCTCGAACTTACATGTTGCTGTGAATTGAATGATAATGTTGCTTACTTTGTTTTACTCACTTTTTTTTATAAAAGAGAATCATATTGTTGTTCTAATCTTTCGTTACTTTTTGCTTGTTGCATGATATCTGGAGTTGCGAGGAGTCTCAAATGAGACTCGATGGCGCCGCTAGATCAAAACAACATCTCTCCTTCACTTTGTGTCTTTAGTTCCCTCGAAACCCATCCGAATAGAAATAATGAGGGTCGAGATGAAATCTTGAACTCATGTCGGATTCTTATTCGATTCTCTCCCTCTCCTGAAAGCAATCCGAGTAGAAGCAAGAGGAAGAGGAGGAGGACGAAAATGACTGCTACATTTTTTTAACATATCTATGCTTACTTAGTTATTTGTATTCTTGTGTGTGATTGTTATTTGATGTGTTTTAGTTTAATGGCCTTGAACATCCAACCTTAGCAAGTTAGTGGGGTTTAGTTTTAGTAATGGGTAGTTAATTTAGAGGAAAACCAATAACTAATCCCATAGGTTTCGTTCTTGTTTTATTTTATGTTAAAATTATTTATAATACCTATAATATTTATCTTTCTTAGAATAATTGATTTTCAAAATAGCATGATTACATCTTTTGAGTCAAAGGAATTATGTTTTATCTTACTATCTTAAAATTTCAAAACGTCCCTAATAGGTAAATATTAATCCAAGTATATCTATAAATACTTTAGATTGATTCGATTATACATATATTTAGCCAAATATAGTTAAATAAAGTTAGTAAAAAGAAAGAAAATTCACGCCCTTTTCATCATATTTTTTAAAAAAAGTCTAGGCTTTTCTACATCGCAATATCATATAAGAATAGCTAGGGAAGAAAGTTTGGTATGCTGTATTTGACGTTTGGTTTAATCTGTGGGAACATAAAATGAACGGGAGAAAGAAAGGTATGAGAATTTTTTATTTTTTTTTTCTAAAAGGGTGGCCATGAGGAAATTTCCAATTCTTTGTATTCACACTTGGCAAAAGTTCACATGCAGATTTGCAAGATTTACATGCTGGTCAAATGTTATGCGGACCCAATTGATTTCAAGCTTTTAATTTTCCCTTTTAGTACATCACTCTGACTTGAATAATCAACAACGTCAAATCAACTGAGAATAAACATTTGGAAGTGAACAAGTAATAGAAAAAAAAATGAACATAAAATTTTTTGATCTGTTTCACTAGTATATGTTTTAATCAGTATAGATACATTGTATTTAACGTTATTATATTCTTTCTTTAAAACCTTAACAACCTTTATAAATCTTATTTTAAAATAGTCTTTAAAGTCTTCTTTTACACAAATTATTATATTTTCTGCAAATCTTACTTTAACTAACGTTATTTCCCTTTAAAACTTTAGCAATATTTGTAAGTCATTTTTTAAATTTAAACATTATATTTAGCCCTAATTAATTAACCTAAGTTTGGCCGGATAACCGTAGTTAACGGATTCTAAAGGATGTCTAACCCCTTCCCTTTAGGATAATATAGAACCCTTACCTAGAATTACACTGATTAAGCAGACTATTAACAGAGGTTTAGTTAGCTTTACCTTAGTTAATAATTAGGTGCCCTAATTCACCTTAAAATCAATTAGGTGGCGACTCCTTAAAATAAAGCAATTTAGGAATCTCCAATATGTTGTACTACTACTTTAACCCGTTTAAAATGGGGTATAACATTCCAGACATACGTTGTGAATTCAGCGTTCAACCTCCATTAGCTCTTATTTTGAATTAGTGATGTCCTTGAGAAAACTTTTCATCAACATGCTTGATCTCTTACTCTACCAAAACAAAGTGTTGAAAGGATAAAAAAGAAAAACATCGAGAAAGTTAATCACCTTTATATCATAATTATGCAAAACAATATAAAATCAAGAAACTACACACGTAATACAGATTATAAACACTGAAAAATTTCAAGCAATGAATATCAAAAGCAAGGAGGATGTTTGGAGAGTTGGTTGATGGCATAAATAGAACGATTCCAGAAATTTATCACCCTTTTTTTGCTAAATAGTTTGCACAAAAATAAATATACCATAATTATGTATCATTATTGATTGATATTCTATTATTTCATACCTTATTTATGTGCCCGCTTCATCATATTTGTAACTTCCACTCAAATCTTTCTTAATGAAGTTCTCCTTAAATCATTCTTAATTTTAGGATTTGATACTATGTAACTGATTACTTAATTATCTCCATAAATTTTGGGAAGATTTTCTAGACACATATAAGGCATCGGTTGTTTTTTCTAATTAGTGATTGTTTTTTTAATTATTTATTTATATAAGATATAGCATATTAATAAGAGAGAATGCAAAATTAAAAAAATATAAATAGAGAAAAGCCGAAAAAGGAGATAATTTTTAACCATTTTCCACAGAAATATATGGCTAACTACTTCAAATTCAGAATTTGAATTAAACATTTTAGAGTTTATAATCAACTACCTAAATTTTAGGGGGTATAATCAATTTTAAATTTTTATTGCATTATAAATTCATTACAAAGATAACCCAATCTACGGGAAAAAAAATTCTAATATTCCTTATATGATGATATTTGAATTGCATATGCTTTACCTTTTAATTCAAATTCAAATTTTTTATTTCAGTTCAAATATTTGTATTAAAATATTTTCTCTACATAGAAAGAGAAATATAGAAAAGGAAATCGATATTTATTTATAAAATTTTGTTCATTAGAGCCATAAAACTTGTCAATTTGATTCTATTAGTACCCTAGCTTGAAAGAAAATGTTCTTCTTAAAAGGAAGTACCAAAAAAACTTTGATGCGTTCCATATTTTTTACTTTTAGGAAGGATAGTCATTTGTTTAGTTTAAAAAAGGTAACTGCCTTTCAATTTAATTCAAATTCTATTTTTTATTTATTTATTTTAAGTTTAATTTTTTTTACATCTATATATAGTATGAACTTGGTTTAAAATTCAAAGTAGCTTTATATTTTTTTTCCCTACTAATTATGCTAATATTGATTCGTTCTATTATTAATAAGAAAGGCGATAAAATCTAATTGTTGATATCTCAATTTCGTTTAGACTTATCATTTTCTATATTCCTAATAGATTACTTACACGGTAACATTTTAAAGTGAAAATATTAAACAAATGAATTTTAATCATGATTTTTTGATGCATTTTAATTTTGATAGTGCATTCATTTTAATCGTACTGGTGCTCTTCATATGTGCTTGAATTTATCTTAATTGCAGAAAGTTCTTAATTGCAGAAAGTAATAAAGGACAATATTATATCTTACCATTTAAAGGAGCATTGTTGACTATAAATTAGAATCCAAGAATATCAATAAATAATTTTCTCCAATCAAATACACCAAATTAGGTGAGTTCATTTAATAATGTCAATTAATTTCTTTTTAGAATTGATACAAATAGAATTTGTTGCCAAGTGGCTTGTTCATGTTACACCACTTGGCTTAATGTTAAGCTAGACTGCCCTCCTTTTATTATAATATAGACTAGTATATGTACCCGCGCGATGCGCGTACAAAATTAAAAGAATATTAGTCATATTAAAATGTGATTTATGTGGTAGCCAATTTAGTGTTCAATAAATTCTTTATATTTACAAAGTATAATACTTCCCCTGTCACTGCGATTATCAAATACAAATAAACTTATCCTACAAAACCAACGAACCACATCATACTCTGAATCAACTTTTTTTTTTAATACAAATAGGAACCAATTTATATACAAATAAAAGCATCTCTTATTAAGAACAAATACATTAATCTTCCTAGTTACACCAATTGTAACTTTCACATTAAAGCCAAAAATAGGATCCGAAAGATAACCTAAATTAAGAAAAAAGAGATAAACATTGTAAGAGAAATATTTAAAAGATGGGATATATATAAAAGTGGAGAACCTCTAACATTGTCATTATGTATTACTGATGGGATATATATAAAAGATGTTATCAAAAATTCAAATTCAAATATTATATTAATCTATACAAAAAAGAAGAAGATTTTTGTACCATTTCTTACGTTTTCTTTTCTCTTTTTTCTTTTCTTTTCTTTCTTTCTATATTTATGCCTTTTACTTTCAACATAAAAGGAATAAATAATCTACAATTAATGAGGCAATAATTATAATTTTTAATAGTTTTGATTGAAATGCGGCAATAATTGTAATTTCCTTATGCGGCAATAATCTTTAATTAAAGTCCTATGATTATTACCTTTGAGCAAGGATCTTGTTTCAAGACCTTTCAAATCTTTATTTTATCTCTCATCTATTTGATATATTCTCCAATCAATATCCACCAAAATCCGTTTGCCTTGTCATATGTTTGATATAGATTTTTTACCACTGATTTTACTTGATGGTTGTCAATCAATTATTAAACAAACTAAAAGTACTAAATGGTTGCAAATCCTATTAATTGGATCTAAGGATCTGAATATTACACTACTAATTAATTGTATCCGTATATATTATTTTTACCACTAATTTTACTTGATGATTTTCAATCAATTATCACATTTGCCTGGTCATACGTGTGATATAGATTTTTTACCACTTATTTTACTTGATGATTGGCAATCAATTATTAAACAAACTAAAAGTACTAAATGATTGCAAACCATATTAATTGGATCTAAGGATCCGAAAATTTCATTGGAATTCAATGATTTCTTCGTGAATTTATTCATGTAATATTATATGTTACCGTTTAAAGGAGTATTCTTGACTATAAATTAGATCCAATAATATCAATCAATTAGATTTCTCCAATCAAATTCACTAAATTAGGTGAGTTTATTATTAACAATTACTACTAATATGTGTTGATAATATCGTATGAGTATATTCGGTAACTTCATTATTATTATTATTATTATTATTATTATTATTATTATTATTATTATTATTATATTAACAACTCTACTACTATATGTTGATAATATCGTATGAGTATATTAGGTGAGTTCATTATTATTATTATTATTATTATTAACAACTCTACTACTATGTGTTGATAATATTGTATGAGTTATTATTATTAACAACAACTAATACTATGCGTTAATAATATCGTATGACTATATTAAGTGAGTTCGTTATTATTATTATTATCATATTAACAACTCTACTACTACGCGTTGATAATATCGTATGAGTATATTAGGTGAGTTCATTATTATTATTAACAACTACTACTACTATGTGTTGATAATATCGTATGTGTATGTTACGTGAGTTCATTATTATTATTATTATTATTATTATTATTAGTAGTAGTAGTAGTAGTAGATTATTAAATTAGGTAATAATTTGAACTACAATTAATAACTTCTTTAATAATTAATGCAAATAGAATTTGTTGCCAAGTGGCTTGTTCATATTACGCCACTTGGCTTAGTATTAAGCTAGACTACTCCTTTTATATATATATATATATAATTAGGTAATATTTTGAACTACAATTAATAGCTTCTTTAATAATTAATACAAATAGAATTTGTTGCCAAGTGGCTTGTTCATATTACGCCACTTGGCTTAGTATTAAGCTAGACTACTCTCCTTTTATATATATATATATATATATATATATATATATATATATATATATATATATATAGAGAGAGAGAGAGAGAGAGAGAGAGAGAGAGAGAGATTATTATCAGTAGATTATTAAATTAGATAATATTTTGAACTACGATTAATAACTTCTTTAATAATTAATGCAAATACAATCTGTTTCCAAGTGAGTTGTTCATATTAGCCACTTGGCTTAATATTAAGCTAGACTACTCTTCTTTTATATATATATATATATATATATATATATATATATATATATATATATATATATATATAGATATTATTATTATATTAACAACTCTACTACTATGCGTTGATAATATCGTATGAGTATATTAGGTGAGTTCATTATTATTATTAACAACTACTACTATGTGTTGATAATATCGTATAAGTATATTACGTGAGTTCATTATTATTATTATTATTATTATTATTAGTAGTAGTAGTAGTAGTAGTAGATTATTAAATTAGGTAATATTTTGAACTACAATTAATAATTTCTTTAATAATTAATGCAAATAGAATTTGTTGCCAAGTGGCTTGTTCATATTACGCCACTTGGCTTAATATTAAGCTAGACTACTCTCCTTTTATATATATATATAGATTAGTAGTACTAGTAGTAGTAGTAGATTATTAAATTAGGTAATATTTTGAACTACAATTAATAATTTCTTTAATAATTAATGCAAATAGAATTTGTTGCCTAGTGGCTTGTTCATATTACGCCACTTGGCTTAATATTAAGCTAAACTATTCACCTTTTATATATTATTAAATTAGGTAATATTTTGAACTACAATTAATAACTTCTTTAATAATTAATGCAAATAGATTTTGTTCCCAAGTGGCTTGTTCATATTACGCCACTTGACTTAATATTAAGCTAGACTACTCTCCTTATATATATATATATATATATATATATATATATATAGATTAGTAGTAGTAGTAGTAGTAGATTATTAAATTAGGTAATATTTTGAACTACAATTAATAACTTCTTTAATAATTAATGCAAATAAAATTTGTTGCCAAGTAGCTTGTTCATATTACGCCACTTGGCTTAATATTAAGTTAGTTTACTCTCCTTTTATATATATATATATATATATATATATATATATATATATATATATATATATATATATATATATATATATAGATTATTATTATTATTATTATTATTATTATTATTATTATTAGTAGTAGTAGTAGTAGTAGATTATTCAATTAGGTAATATTTTGTACTACAATTAATAACTTCTTTAATAATTAATGCAAATAGAATTTGTTGTCAAGTGACTTGATCATATTACGCCACTTGGCTTAATATTAAGCTAGATTACTCTCCTTATATATATATATATATATATATATATATATATATATATATATATATATATATATATATATATATATATATATATATATATATATACAGAGAGAGAGAGATTATTATTAGTAGATTATTAAATTAGGTAATATTTTGAACTACAATTAATAACTTCTTTAATAATTAATGCAAATAGAATTTGTTGTCAAGTGGCTTGTTCATATTACGTCACTTGGCTTAATATTAAGATAGACTACTCTCTTTATATATATATATATATATATATATATATATATATATATATATATATATATATACTACTGTGCGTTGATAATATCGTATGAGTATATTTGGTGAGTTCATTATTACTTTCATTATTATTATTAACAACAACTACTACTATGTGTTGATAATATCGTATGACTATATTACGTGAGTTCAGTATTATTATTATTATTATTATTATTATTATTAATTATTATTATTATTATTATTAGTAGTAGTAGTAGTAGATTATCAAATTAGGTAATATTTTGAACTACAATTAATAATTAATGCAAATAGAATTTGTTGCCAAGTGGCTTGTTCATATTACGCCACTTGGCTTAATATTAAGATAAACTACTCTCCTTATATATATATATATATATATATATAGACATTAACAACTCTACTACTATGCGTAGATAATATCGTATGAGTATATTAGGTGAGTTCATTATTACTTTCATTATTATTATTATTAACAACTACTACTACTATGTGTTGACAACATCGTATGACTATATTACGTGAGTTCATTATTATTATTATTATTAATTATTATTATTATTAGTAGTAGTAGTAGATTATTAAATTAGGTAATATTTTGAACTACAATTAATAACGTCTTTTATAATTAATGCAAATAGAATTTGTTGCCAAGTGGCTTGTTCATATTACGCCACTTGGCTTAATATTAAGCTAGACTACTCTCGTTTTATATAGATATAGATTATTATTATTATTATTAGTAGTAGTAGTAGTAGTAGTAGATTATTAAATTAGGTAACATTTTGAACTACAATTAGTAACTTCTTTAATAATTAATGCAAATAGAATTTGTTGCCAAGTGGCTTGTTTATATTACGCCACTTGGCTTAATATTAAGCTAGACTACTCTCATTATATATATATAGATTAGTAGTAGTAGTAGTAGATTATTAAATTAAGTAATATTTTGAACTACAATTAATAACGTCTTTTATAATTAATGCAAATAGAATTTGTTGCCAAGTGGCTTGTTTATATTACGCCACTTGGCTTAATATTAAGCTAGACTACTCTCATTATATATATATATATATATATATAGATTAGTAGTAGTAGTAGTAGATTATTAAATTAAGTAATATTTTGAACTACAATTAATAACTTCTTTAATAATTAATGCAAATAGAATTTGTTGCCAAGTGGCTTGTTCATATTACGCCACTTGGCTTAATATTAAGCTAGACTACTCTTTTTTTTTTATATATATATATAGATATAGATTATTATTATTATTATTATTATTATTAGTAGTAGTAGTAGTAGTAGTAGTAGTAGTAGTAGTAGTAGTAGTAGATTATTAAATTAGGTAATATTTTGAACTACAATTAATAATTTCTTTAATAATTAATGCAAATAGAATTTGTTGCCAAGTGGCTTGTTCATATTACGCCACTTGGCTTAATATTAAGCTAGACTACTCTCCTTTTATATATATATATATATATATATATATATATATATATATATATATATATATATATATATATATATATATATATATATAGATTATTATGAGTAGATTATTAAATTAGGTAATATTTTGAACTACAATTAATAACTTCTTTAATAATTAATGCAAATAGAATTTGTTACCAAGTGGCTTGTTCATATTAGCCACTTGGCTTAATATTAAGCTAGACTACTCTTCTTTTATATATATATATATATATATATATAAATATTATTATTATATTAACAACTCTACTACTATGCGTTGATAATATCGTATGAGTATATTAGGTGAGTTCATTATTATTATTAACAACTACGACTACTATGTGTTGATAATATCGTATGAGTATATTACGTGATTTCATTATTATTATTATTATTATTATTATTAATAGTAGTAGATTATTAAATTAGGTAATATTTTAAACTACAATTAATAATTTCTTTAATAATTAATGCAAATAGAATTTGTTGCCAAGTGGCTTGTTCATATTACATCACTTGGCTTAATATTAAGCTAGACTACTCTCATTTTATATATATATAGATTATTATTAGTATTATTATTATTATTATTATTTTTAGTAGATTATTAAATTAAGTAATGTTTTGAACTACAATTAATAACTTCTTTAATAATTAATGCAAATAGAATTTGTTGCCAAGTGGCTTGTTCATATTACGCCACTTGGCTTAATATTAAGCTAGACTACTCTCCTTTTATATATATATTAATAAGAAAGGTGATAAAATCTAATTGTTGATATGTCACGACCCAATCCACGAAATCCATAGCAATCCTCTCACACTTCCACTCGGGAATGGGCATCTTATGAAGCACACCACCTGGTCTCTGGTGTTCATACTTAACCTGCTGGCAATTCGAATACTGGGCAACAAACTCCATAATGTCTCTCTTCATCCTACCTCACCAGTAGTGCTGTCTCAAATCACGATACATTTTTGTTGCACCTGGATGAATGGAATACCTGGAACTATGAGCCTCTTTCAAGATCAACAGAATCAAATCACCAACTCTAGGAACGCAAATACGCCCCTTAATCCTCAAAACACCCTCATCATCCAGAATAGCCTCCTTGGCTTCTCCACTTAGCACCTTATCTCGAATCTTGCACAATTTCACATCCTCAAACTGCTGGGCCCTAATCTGCTCCAAAAGAGACGACCACACAAGCTAGAACCTTACCAGGTTCTGAAATATCAAGTCTCACCATACCATTAGCCAAACACTGCACCTCTATGGCTAAAGGACGCTCTCTCACAATTAAACGTGCTAAGTTACCCATACTCACTGCCTTTCGGCTCAACGCATCAGCTACCACATTAGCCTTTCCCGGATGATAAAGAATGGTGATATCATAATCCTTAAGCAACTCCATCCATCTACGCTGTCTCGAATTTAGATCCCGCTGATTAAACACATGCTGAAGACTACGGTGATCCGTGAACACCTCACAATGGACTCCATACAAGTAATGTCTCCAAATCTTCAAAGCGAAGACTACTGCAGCCAACTCTAAGTCATGAGTGGGGTAGTTTTTCTCGTGAACCTTCAACTGTCTCGAAGCATACGCGATCACCCTACCCTCTTGTATCAGCACACAACCCAAGCCAATCCGAGAAGCATTATAATAAACAGTAAAGTCCTTTCCCTCTACAGGTAAAGCCAAAATCCGGGCTGAAGTCAATAAAGCCTTGAGCTTTTGAAAGCTCTCCTCACATTCATAGGACCACTGGAAAGGCACATTCTTCTGAGTCAACCTAGTCAAATGGGAAGCAATAGATGAAAATCCCTTCACAAATCGGCGATAATAAGTCGCAAGGCCTGCGAAGCTCCGAATCTCAGTCACTGAAGTAGGCCTGGCCCAATCTCTAACCGCCTCAATATTCTTGGGATTAACCATAATCCCATATTTGGACACAACATGTCCCAAAAAATGCTACAGAACTGAGCCAGAACTCACACTTGGAAAACTTGGCATACAATTTCTTCTCCTTCAACAGGCCAAACACGATCCTCAGATGCTTCTCACGATCTTCCTTACTCCGAGAGTACACCAGGATGTCATCAATAAACACGATCACAAATGAATCCAAGTAAGGCTTGAAGATCCCATTCATCAAATCCATGAAGGCTGCAGGGGCATTAGTAAGCCCGAAAGACATCACCAAGAACTCATAATGACCATAACGGGTCCTGAAAGCGTTCTTCGGAACATCCTCCGCTCGAATCTTCAACTGATGATAGCCTGACCTTAAATCAATCTTAGAAAAGATCGACGCACCCTGAAGCTGGTCAAATAAGTCATCAATGCGGGGTATTGGATACTTATTTCTGATTGTAACCTTGTTTAATTGCCGATAATCGATACACATCCGCATGGTACCATATTTCTTCTTCACGAACAGAACGGGAGCACCCCAAGGAGAAATACTGGGTCTAATAAATCCTTTCCTTAACAAGTCTTGCAACTGCTCCTTCAACTCTCTCAACTCTGCCGGAGCCATCCGATAGGGTGGAATAGAAATAGGTCGGGTGCCTGGCTCCCAGTCAATGCAAAAGTCAATATCTCAATCAGGCGGTATACCAGGAAAATCTGTAGGGAAAACCTCTGAGAACTCACAAACAATTGGCACTGACTCTAGGGAAGGAGTATCCACACTAGTATCTCGAATATGAGCAAAATATGCTAAACATCCCTTATCCACTAACTTCTTTGCCGGAAGAAATGATATGATCTTCTTAGGTGCTGGACTAGGAGTACCCTTCCACTCTAACCGCGGAATACCTGGCATGGCCAACGTGACTGTCTTGGTATGACAGTCTAAAATAACATAATAGGGAGATAACCAGTCCATGCCCAAAATAATATCAAAGTCCACCATATCCAGAATAACCAAGTCTACCCAAGTATTATACCCCATAAACGCGACAACACAATACCTATAGACCCGATCTACTATCACAGAATCTCCGATAGGAGTAGAGACACGAATAGATACATCAAGCATATCACAAAGCATATCCAGACCCGCAGAGAAATAAGTGGATACATAAGAGAAAGTAGAACCCATATCAAATAAAACAGAAATTGATCGGTGACAAACCGAAATAATACATGTGATAACCGCATCAGAGGCCTCGGCCTCTGGTCTACCCAGAAAAATATAGAAATGGGAGCATCCACCCTCGGACTGTGTGCCTCCACGACCACCACGGCCTGTCTGAGATCCTCATCTCACTGACTGAGCGCTGTCCCTACCAGACTGATGACCACCTCTGCTAAGCTGATGGCCACCCCTGCCCGAATGCGAACCCCCTCTACTAGAATATCCTCCTCCTCTAGCTGGCAGTGCTGGAGGCCTAGATGTCTAAACCCTGGAACCCTGCCTGGATCTAGAACACTCTCTCGCGTAATACCCTGTCTCACCACACTCAAAACATGCTCCTCTGGCCATAGGCTGCTGAACTGTCATAGAAGAACCAGAATACCCTTCGCGGTCTGAAGGTCGAGAGTAAGAACCTCGGGAAGTCTGCTCAGAATTGTGCCCGCTATAACATGAAAAACCACCTGCTAAAGCCTGTAGTAATGACTGGATGGGGCGGCTGTAGGGATGATGACGAACCATGTGATGGTGTCCCCCACCTCTAATAGGACCTCTGAAACTGTCAAATCTACGAGCTTTCTTGTCGCCACCCCCACTATGTGCTCGACCCATCTCTGACTCAACCCTCCTGGCATGCTCTACTACTGACTGAAATGAGGCCCCAGAAGCCTCCAACTGTAAGGTCGCCAACCGAAGCGGAAGGTCCAAACCCTTCACAAATCTCCTCACTCTCTCAGCCTCTGTGGGAAGTAATGTCGTCGCATAACGAGACAAAGCGAGAAATCTAGTCTCATACTCCGCAACCGACCTACCCCGCTGCTCCAATATCGAAAACTCATCCTTCCTATTGTCTCTCAGAGTACGAGGGACATACTTCTCCAAGAACACCTGGTAGAATTGGGTCCAGGTCAAAGGTGGCGACTGATGAGCCGTGAAATTACGGGATATTCGATGCTAATTCCTTAAGCTTTTGTGACTCTTCAAGCACTTTTGTTGTTACTTTTTGTGTATTTATGTTGTTTTGTAGGATAAGATGCCCGGAGAGCATAACAGACCAAAATGGAGCAAAATAGAGCAAAACATACGAAGATAGAAGAAGCGTGACCTGCGAGTCTGATAAGTTGATTTTATATGATTTAGAAGTGATCAGAAGAAACCAAGTGAAAATAAAGTCAAAAAGAGGCAAAATTGGACAGATTTGCAAAACTGGACAGTTTTGCAAAAACGGGACAGATTCGCAAAAAACGGGCAGAATTGCAAATCTGAAATCTGGGGCATAAAAGAGAGGCTTAGGGCAAAAACATTTTCATCTTTGGCCATTTTTCTTACAAGCTTGGAGGCTAGGGTTTTTCTACACCATTAGAGGAGAAGATTGGAAGCACTTCAATGAGATATTTCTTAATCCTTTCTTCAATTCCTTGTTTTGTATTGATTATCTAAGTGTGTAGCTTTCTATTCCATGACTTGAATCTTGTTTATGAAAATATTCTTGATTAAAGTTTGGTTTGAAACTCTTGTTATGCTTATGTATTGAATGATTTTTATTCCTAATGAAGTGGGTTATTGTTTCTTTAATTGATCTCGTTCTTGAATGTTTCCAAAGGGATTAGCTAACCCTAGGACTCACCCATTTACTTTGATTGAGCTCGGAAGAGGAAATCTAGGTTGGGAAAGATTGATTAACAAGAATTTGGGTCATTAAACCCATCTAATAACTTGAGCTCGGAAGAGGATAGTTACTTGAGGTTAAATTGATTGTGCCTAATATCACACTCTAAGGCTTGGAAAAGCTTAGAGTGAAATTCATTGATTTGGTTGGGAGACTTTTAATGAGATTTTAGAAATCATTATCTATTTACATAAACCCGTTCTTAGTTGTAAAATCGTGAAATACATTGGATCGTTACTTGAGTGTAATTTCCTTTGTATCCAAACATGTGGCCATTGATCATTTTACTCGCTTTCTAGGTTAGTTTACATTTCCGCATTAGTTATAATTTTCTCCAAAAACCAAAATATTATCTATCGTTTGGCTTTAGCTTAGTTGGTGAAAGTTCCTTACTTTCTTAATCGCCTAGCATATTGTTCCCTGTGGGATCGACCCCGACTCATAGTTGGGTAAATTATATTGCATACGACCGTGTACACTTTCTCTTTGAGGAGTGGATTTGGACATTATCAGCGACCCAACTGGTCGACACTCCATGTACGATCTCCACCACTGGTTGGCATCCCCAACTAACTGGAAAGAAACATAATCAACCCCGTGAGACTCCACTACACCTAACTTATGAAGCATCTCATGACAGCTAACAATAAATTCATACGCATCCTCCCCGGGAGTACCATAGAACCAAGGAGGAGACATTTTGGTAAATCCCTCGAACAATTTTCGCTCCTCACTGGTCAACACTAGCCCATCCATAGGCCTTAGAGCAAAATCAGGCGTTGAAGTAGCATCAATACGGGGAGCCACTGCTGCTGCAGGCAATACCCTCTATGTCCGAAATCCTGGAGCAACCATAGCATCGGGAGTATGACCTCCCACTCTAGTCTGCGAGCCATCTGGAGCAACTGGAATCATGCCCGCCGGAGCCAAACTATCAAAGTACCCCAACACTCGAAACACAGCCTCCCGAAAATCAGGAGTAGCAGCGACCCCAGGCTGTGCCTCAGCAGCCCTAATCTCCTCCTCCGGAATGTCCTTAAGCTCCGGAGTCAATTCTCTGTCAGGGTCCTGAGCAGGTGCTGGTGCTTGGTCCCTACCTAGAATAGCTGCACGGCCTCTGCCCTGCCACGTCCTCTGCCTTGCTCACGGACAGCTGCTCGGGCAACGGGTATGGATGCGGGTGCGGGTGCAGGTGCATGTGCATGCTCCTGACCTCCAGTAGTGGTCGATCGCGTCCTCACCATCTGTGAGAGAACATAGAAACGAGGTTAAGATACCAATCTGAACAATCTCGCACGAAAAGAATGAACCAGATACCAATCGGATTGAACTAGCACGAAAAGAGAGAAAGAAGTGGAGTGTTTCCTAAATATCCTATAGCCTCTCGAGGATGGGTACGGACGTCTACGTACCAATCCGCAAGACTCTACTAGACATTGCTCTTGTACTCATTAGACCAATTAACCTAAAAGCTCTGATACTAACTTGTCACGACCCAATCCACGAGTCGTGGTGGCATCTACACAATCCCCCCGAGTAGGCGAACCACATTCCCAATAATAAGTTAAATAATCGAAAAATTAAGGAAGAAGAAGTTATCAAGTCTTAAATACTTATTATCACTAGAAATGTCATGACATCCCCAAAATCTGGTCAAAGGGTACAAGAGCGCTAAACATAGTCCGGAATACAAGTCTGAAAATACTCGAAGGCTACATATTATCTGTCGAATACAAAAACAGAAATAAATAAAGGAGGTCCTTCAGGGGCCACGGATGACCAAGTAGCTCACCCTGAATGATTGGAAGATGTCACCCTCGCGTATCAGCCATGGGGTGTAGAACTGGAGCCTGGATCGTACGCTGCACTCAACAAAAATTGCAGCAAGAGTAGTATCGGTACAACACTAGTACCGGTAAGCATCATAGGCCGACAATGATTAGATAACGCATGAAGAAGTGGAAACTAACAAGTAGCACATAGAGCAAACAGGTATGGTCACGTATCATATACAAGTAAAGTGTAAAGGAATCATGAAATAAGCCAAGACAGATATAGTTCACCAAATAATCAGTCAAATATATGAGTGGATGAATGCAATGCAACAGCCACTTCTCCCACTCCACTCTCGTACACACATGCTAAGGGCAGTGCCTCAAAGCCATGACCCATGGGGGACCCGCGAAGTCCATGTACCACTCGTGCTCTCCGGCAGAAACCTTGGAGGCTATCAATCACTCTCAATTTCCGGCAAAGACCTCGGAGTCTCTCTGTCACTCTCAATCTCCGGCAAAGACCTCGGAGTCTCTCAATCACTCACATCACCATCAAGACAACATAAGAATACTATGAAAAGCATGCCATGCATGATACCAGTCTCAACAATATCACCAATATACAATCAACAAGTACATGTCATGTTACTGTTCACGGATCAATTATCATTATAATACTTCCCTTCCATGCGATGAGTGAGCTAGAATGTGACAGAGATACAAATAGGTGATAATCACATAAAACAACACATATGATGACGACAAGCCCACATAACAGCTGACAGAACCAACCTAATTGGAATTAACCTCCACTTCATGCCCGAAAGACTATCATGCTATCCCCGTCACTTTCTACAACTACATACGATTCTTTACTCAGAGTCTAACTAAGGTAGACCGTAACCTACCTCAATGCCGAGCGGGTGCCACGAACAATCAAACTAATGCCTTCCTTTTGCGTAGAGCTTCTGAACGATCAAAATCTATAAAATATGCGATCTACGTTAGAATACGAATCTAAGGACACCCATATTGCTATATTTATATTCGAAACCCAAAAACACACCCCAAAAAGTGGTCTTGGGCCCACAAGGGCAAGATTGAAATTTTATTGAAAAATAATTTCACCCATTATCTAAGGATCATATATTTTTAAAATTGGTCAATTTCATCCATAAATGGACTCTCAAATCATTAATTCTCCTTTCTTAGGACTAAGGCTGGCCAGTGGGCCGGGACAGCCCGATCCCGCCCCGGCCCATCCCGAATCCCGACCCGGCCCACCCCGTTTCGTTGGGGAAAGAGGGGATGGGGATTGGAGCTTGGCGGGCTCGAACTCGAGATGGGCCTAGAGCTTGTCCCGTGTGACCCGACCCCGCTAGGCCCGCTCCAGTCTCGGCCCGCCTCGACCCCGGCCCATCCCGCCCCGGCCCATTACATTTTTAAAGGGTAAAATTAATTATGAGGTGAGGGAGGTTCGAACACATGACCTTAAACCCCTCACCAGCACTTTAACCAACTGAGCTACAATGCCTTTTGCTAAGCAAACTACATACAATAATAAAGTAGTTAACACAAGTTTTTTTTTTTTTTTTTTTAAATTCTGTTACAAAATAGCTGTTGCACAAACAGCCATTTGCAATTATACCCGTTGGCAACGGCTATAATCCGTTACCTTGGCCCCCCAAACACTCCCCAAAATCCCCCTACCCCCTTAATATTTAATTTTAACCCCTAAGTTAGTATATTTACATTTTAACCCAATTTCCAACTATAAATACCTTCTCTTCTTCTCATTTTTTCACAAAATTTCCTACCATCTCTCCAATCTCTCTCTCTATATAATTCTAAATTGCAAACTAAATATTATTTTTTATTTGTTCATTGCTTTCAAATATCGAAAATTGGGAGTGAAGTTAGCAACTAGATTGAGGATCATCGAGTAACGTTTCAATTTTCAACTTCAATTACACCTCGACGATACGTCGGCGTTTGGTACACTTGAACCAACAAATCCCAATTCCGAGGGAGCAGGAAGTGACGTTGAAGACTTTAACCAACAAATCCCAATTCCGACTATAGATCCTCAAGAGATTGTCAGAAAATTAGAAAAAGTGTGGTTGCATATGTAATTTCTTTTAATGCCAATTCTACTTTGTGATTTGCAACTTTTGAACTACAAAACAAAGTTGCAATTTTGAAATTGTATTAGAAAAAAAAACATATTTATGATAAATAATAGAAAAAGGCTATTAGCCTTTGGGATGTTTTTTCACTGTCTTGTTCAATTATTTAAGTGTTCGAAAAAAAATAATTAAACGTCCAAGAAAAAGTTGAAAAACATCCCCCCAAATCCCCCTTCCCGTCCCATCCCGTCCCCCCAAATCCCGTCCCCCCCGATAGTGGGATGTGGGACGGGATGGGACCACTTCCCATCCCCCTAATCCCGTCCCCCTAATCTCGATCCCGACCTACTCCACCATCCCCCCAAATCCCCGTCCCCTTAATCCCGTCCCATCCCGTCCCACTGGCCAGCCCTACTTAGGACTAGGACTCGAAACCTTTAATTTCCCCACAATCTTAATTGCCAGGAATTTGGAGGCGTACATATAATTTAATACATCTAATATTCGACTTCATATACCCAATATATCAAAACCATAGTCAAAGCATCGAAGTCATAAAAGAAATTTTGAAACATGAAGAAATGGACGGACCAGTAGCTTGGAATAAGCAATACACGTGAATTCATCAGAATTAGAAAACTTGTAGCTTAGAAACATATCCTCATTATTGCCCACAATTATTCATAATCATTACCCAATCAAAATGGTAAATTAGAACACTTATTTTATGTCATTCATGGAAATATTAAAGTTGCCCTATAGCACATGACGTAATTACAAAATGGAAAATTCTACCAAGGCTTAATACTATATTAATGGTTATATGAAAAGATAAATGGACAAGAAAAGGGAGTTACCCAATTTGCCAAGAAAAGCTACGAACAAATGCTACAATTCTCCATATTCACAAAAAGCAAATTGAACCCACAATCATTACTAATATCATCTCTGACATGAACACTATAACCTAACCACATAGAGGATTAATTATATTACACCAAGAATCAATAATTCAAATGAGACTTACTTGATGCCCTTAAATTGTATGTACGAAAATCCCTTCAGTTATTGCGTTCTCCCGTTCTTTTCTTTTCCTTGCCAAAGGTAAATATATTATTTTTAAACCCTAGGCTTTTAAGATAGATGGGTTATAATAAGTGGGTTAAGCCCCATAACTTAGCCCAATAATTTCTACAATTTACTTTCTCACTTAACCATTGTAATAAATATAGTCATCCCGTCAAATACTTTATTTACACCTTATGTGTGTGAAACTCATATTCCTATAAATAAACTATTCACACACATTAAATAAAATGTATTTCAAAAAGTACCAGCTAATTAAATCACCGTGCCACCAATTCCCGTAAGTCAAGAATACCTTTTAAAACTACGGAAAGGGTATTTTAGCGAAAACGATTTCAAAAGTGCTAAACGACCAAACGGGTCGTTACATGATATCTCAATTTCGTTTAGACTTATCATTTTCTATATTCCTAATAGATTACTTACACGGTAACATTTTAAAGTGAAAATATTAAACAAATGGCTTTTAATCATGATTTTTTGATACATTTTAATTTTGATATTGCATTCAATTTAATTGTACTGGTGCTCTTCATATGGGCTTGAATTTATCTTAATTGCAGAAAGTAATAAAGGACAATATTATATCTTACCATTTAAAGGAGCATTGTTGACTATAAATTAGAATCCAAGAATATCAATAAATAATTTTCTCCAATCAAATACACCAAATTAGGTGAGTTCATTTAATAATGTCAATTAATTTCTTTTTAGAATTGATACAAATAGAATTTGTTGTCAAGTGTCTTGTTCATATTACGCCACTTGGCTTAATATTAAGCTAGACTGACCTCCTTTTATTATAAAATATATATATAGATATTATTATTATTATTATTATTATTATTATTATTATAATAATTATATTAACAACTCTACTACTATGTGTTGATAATATCGTATGAGTATATTAGGTGAGTTCATTATTATTTTCATTATTATTATTATTAACAACTACTACTACTATGTGTTGATAATATCGTATGAGTATATTACGTGAGTTCATTATTATTATTATTATTAAGTAGTAGTAGTAGTAGATTATTAAATTAGGTAATATTTTAAACTACAATTAATAACTTCTTTAATAATTAATGCAAATAGAATTTGTTGCTAAGTGGCTTGTTCATATTACGCCACTTGGTTTAATATTAAGCTAGACTACTCTCCTTTTATATATGTATATAGATATATATGGATATGTGTTGTACTTATTTGTAAAGAACACACTTATGTGTTATTGAAACCCTTTAAGACTTAGTTGATATTCCGAATAGGCAAACGATTCTAAGATCATTAGATGGTAGAATGACCCGTTTTACGAGACTTAATCTACTTTCAAAATTGTTTTCTTAAAGAATAATCCGGAACAAATTTGCTTTCAAATGGCCTAATAGCTTAGAAAGTTCTTAAAATATTGGAAACTCGTTTTAGCAAAACGATGGGTACAAACTGACTTCTCTTTAAATAATGAACCGCTTAAACTCTTTAAAATAAGCATGGGCTTTGTTTACAAAAAAATGGAACAGTCTTGGGCGTGAGCCCATTTGATTTGCAATTTTTTTGGAAAGGCCTTTTTAACTCAAAACCCGATTTCAAAGTGATAGTTTTCAACACCAAAGTTTGCAAATCCAAAATGAGGAAGAATTTGGTTAAGACTTGTCTATGCTAGCAAAAACCATGACTTTCAAAACAAAATGAGATACACTAAATCCTTTTCTTAATTTAATTCACATTGAGTAAAATTATACTACTTTTGGCCGATTGAAGTAGAACTCTACTCAGAGGAAAACTTTGAGTGTGTTTTGATCTAGAAAAGTAATACAAGTCATTTAACTCTTTTTGAATAAGTTCAACTGCATTTTACTAAAAAAATCAAAATGATTTTCAGAAAGTTTCTTCAACGAAAATATGTCATGAGTGAACAAGTAAGGGCTTCCTTTACCAATTTCCCTCTGTTATACCATATCCCTTTAAACACTTTTTTAAGCAAATATATATTTTTAGCCACGATTTTAAAACCCGTAGGTCAACCGCATTGTGTGGATTCCTTCCGATGTGCCTAACACCTTCCTCGGGGAATCACCAGAACCCTTACCCGAACTCTGGCACTTTTTTAAAGGTATCATAAAACAACCTTAATACAAATGATTTTTCTAATTCCCAAAATTAATTAGGTGGCGACTCTGTTAAACTAACAAAGAGCCAAGGGTAATGGGGTGGTGGCGGAGGGTGGGGTTAAGAGTGGGGTGGTGGCGGAGGGTGGGGTTGAGAGTGGGTGGTAGGAGTAGGTAGGTGGGGCTGGGGTGGTGGTGAGAGCGGGGTAGGGGTAGGGAGGGGAAGGTGGTGGTGGTTGTGATGGCAGAGGTGGTTAATGGTGGTGGGGTGGAGGGGTGGGGAGGGTGAGGGTGGTGGTGGTGGTTGATGGTGGAGGTGGTGGTTGATGGTGGAGGTGGTGGGGTAGGGGTGGGGTTAGGAGGATGGGGGAGGAGTGGGGTTGTCCATAGAAAAGTACCTCTTAATGATTTTAAAACTTTATTCAAAATCTTAATGATTAAGACCTATTCAGACTAAATAAGTGATTAGATCTTAACGTAAACAAACTACTTAATTGCCTAAGGTCTGAACCATTCAAATTCAGACCTTCATTAAGTGCAAACAAATGAGGCCTTAGAGATTTGCAATTCAAATGTTATAATATGACTAATACTGATTTGGAAGAAATTAGAGTTACGTCTTGATTTCATTCAAATTAATAACATTTTCATTTATTTTAAGTAATACTTTAATCAGTTTAATGGCAAGGATATAAAACTAACAGTATAATTCTTTTTAAGTCTTTACTAAAATATGTTTTGCGAATATGTAAGAAATTTAATTTGCTTACCACGTCAAGTTAGCTCTTATAATTTTTTCATAATGGCATTATGTTTCTCATCAATTACTTTTCAATTAGTTTTTTTTTTTAATACATCCTTAGACTTATGAGATGCATACAATTATAGTCTTTCCATAGTTGTATCGTTTTTACCATTTTAGTGATATTTTCAAAATTCTATGTACTATAATTTTATATTTCAATGATGCTATAATAAGTTAAAGGGAAAAGTTTAAATTATGCCCTTAAACTATTCAAAATTGAGCAGCTTTGTCCTTCGTTAATAGTTTAGCTCAAATATGCACTCATTGTTCAATAGTTGGCCCAAAAATGCTCTCAATTTAACAGGAGCCTCCAATTAATCTAATTAGCTGATTAATAAACGTAAATGCCCAAATATGCCCTTAAGTATGTGAAATCGAAAAGATATGCTCGTCGTTAATGGTTTAATAATTATTTAACATGTGGAAATACACCGGGTATGTTGTTGTACAAATTTCATAACATAAATCAAAAAGAAAGTAAAAACAAAAACAAAAACATAAATGGCGTTTTAATCAAATATTAAGGAATTGTTGGTCCAAATTTATGTAAAGAAAATTAACCACACTTCCAATCCGACATCCTATCCCAATTCCCATGAGCCAAACTAATGATAATATTATCCAATTATCTTATTCTTAGCCGTCTTCCCAACCCCTACTCTCCCCAGAAAACTCTACCCACTCAAACATGTCAATATTTTTTCATTCATAATGATGTAATTTGTTAGGTCAGTTGACAACCTATATGAAAATCAATTATCTGATAATAAATTATTAGTCCCATCTATATTAATCATATGCACTTTCATTTTGCAACTTGATAATACTATAATTCACGATTATTTATATATGCTAGCTGATTGAATTTGACTTCATAATTAGCTTTTCAACTAATATATACGCTTGAAAGTTAGAGGTTGTTGGCTCCAGGAGATAGGAGCAATATAAAAGAATGATCGCAATAACTCTTTTTTTTCTTTGTAAAAGAATGAAATCACTTCGTTATATAAAATAGTTTTATGATATTTATTTGGTGTCCCAAAAAGAATTAGGTGGTATATAATTATTGAGAAAATTATAAAGTTTAATCAAATAGTTAATTGTACTACGAATTTCAAAGTGGTATTTCGAAATAAAATAATGGATTATCTTCCATATGACTATAACTTTTTTATCTTATTCTAAAATTCTTTATAGAAATGGTTTTGTATGTAAAATATGCTCTACAAATATTAATTTACATCAGATGATTCATCTGTCCATAGATTTTGCCTATTAACCATTGGGAAGATGGAGGATTAAGAGGAACATATTATTATCGGTTTGGTGTAAACACCATTGCGCCACCTCTTGATGTATGGATTACAAGATCATATAAGGAGACAAAATAACCATCACCAACCAATGTGGGAACTCAACACTCTGGATGTCAAAACTGAACATATGGAGCGTGAACAATATAAAATGGAGTCAATATCAGGTAAATCATGAATTGGATGGAGTCTCGTGCTGATATTATGATAAGAAAATAGACCTTGAGCTTAACTCAACCCAAAAGTTAAGCTCATGAGATGAGAATTGCCTAAAATAATCTAACGAGACCAGAGACCAATAACCATCACCCAGCAAGGTGGAACCAACTGTATATGGAGTCAAATAGTTCTTATTATCCTACATTTCTTTATACAAAATTTATGTACTTTTAACTATCAAAATTATGTTTTGTAAAAGTTTATGCAGTTTCTAGTACACACTGTGATAATTTCACCGGGAATCTGCTACTTTTTATTTGATAATTCTGTCGATCAAAGCTTAGACATGCGGCAAAAGAAACCATCTAGCATTTTTTGTATCAGCTCCCTGACCCGCAAGGTTTTCGCGAGTAAAAAAATAGATACTTTGACCTTTGTATATTCTGAATCTCATAGATCCTTCTCTTTCAAGGACCACCTCTTTCGTCATAGATCCTTCTCTTTCAAGGACCACCTCAAATTATAACACACCCCTAACTATCCATATAGTATTGTTACATTAAAGAAAGTGAATTGGAAAAAAGAAAAATAAAAAAAAATAACTGACAATGTCAAAACACGTGTCTCAATTCTAGTCCAATGTACTAAGAATATATATCAGCTAAAGTTTATAAACTGTAAGTCAAAAAAGAGATGTACCAATTCCAATGGCTACCGAAAGTTCTTTTGTTTTGTGTATGCACACACGTGCTGACGTGCATACAAATGCATGGAATAAACTTTTTTTCTAGGACTAAAGCATCTAGTTAATTAGTTGCTAGTTGGACCAAAGTCAAATCATACATATATAATTAGTTTGCATGGCAAAAACTTTTCTGCGACAAAAAGCATCTAGTTTAGTTGCACCAAAGCCACTAGTCCATAAACAAGTACAATCTGTTCATTCGAAAGCAGGTAGCCATTATTTAAAGCGATAATTGTTGGATAAGATATAGATTATACCATGTAAATTGAGGTGGAGAAAGAATTTGAAGTTTATAGATTTGGAATTTTGATCCTTTTAAGTTATTGAGTTCTAAATTAATAAATTTGTACATATTCAATATATTTTTTAAGACAAATATAAGATTTGAACGGAGCTTCTGAGTTCGGCCTAACCCTTAACTTCTATTCTAGCTCCGCCCCCGTAGGTAAGTAGTACTATATGAATCCAATTTCATTATCAGCAATGCCTCATGCCAAGGTATTATAGATCATGCCTCTCAGGTAGGGGCGAAACTAGAAGAGGGAAGGGGGACGCCCTTCGCAGAAAATTACCTGTAATATAAAATATTAATCCTCTTTGGTGAAAACTCTGCCTTCGCCACGGCTCACAGTTATGGCTGGCTTCAGAAGTGTTGAATTTAAAAAATTATAGCAAGTAGGCATCAAAAAGGTTGAGTTCTTACCACAAAGTGAGTCATTTCTACTTTTTCTCTATGAGGAAATGGAATTTTGCGTCACACAAATTGCTGATGAAAGGCTTCACGTTATGGTTGTAAAAACAATAGTTTTAGCTCAGACCCCGTATATGAGTTGAGAATCTACTAAATATGTACAAATATCATATATACTGCAATATTCCTCGAACACACAGCACAAGTATGGAAAAACAGTGTTGTTTCCACAAAATAGTTCTATACAATTGAGCAATTGATGCAACAAAGGGATTAAATTGAAAAATACGGCTGACACTAGGCCTGTGCACGAATCGGTTCGGTTTAGTTTTGGCCATCATCGAGTTGAAATTTCGAATTTCGACTTTCTAAAATTTTCAATCAAACTCCATCCATTCTAGGTTCAATTCGATTTGTTTTTTATTATTTCGGTTCGGTTACACAAATCGATTTGTTCGGTTTATTCGAAATTTAAACAAGTAACTATTTCATTTCAATTTTAGAGTAAACATAACAAAAAAGCATGAGATCCTAAATTTGCAGCCTTATAACCAAGATATTAACCAAGAAAAAAATCATAAACTTGCAAGCATAATAGCATATAAATAGCAAAACAAGAGCTTGAAAACTTGTGCAAGCATACAAATCCGCCAACACCACATTACATATACCAAATTAGTCATATTAGTCACTTGTGGCATATAAATTCGGTTTGTTCGGATCGGTTCGGTTGATAATTGAAGCCAACCGTATCCGAACCGTTAAACCGTAATATTTTACAATTGCATTTGTAAATTGAAATCGAATTGTATTATCCAAATTGAATTATCCGAATTGTTTCGAATCGGTTCGAAAATTCGGATTGAACCGATTTGTGCACAGGCCTAGCTGACACTTACAAAATATAGACGGACATCAAACTTTTACTAATATTCTATCTTTGCCTCTTGGCTTGTTGGCAATTCCATTCTTACAACAGCTTAATCTCCTCAAAAAATTTCAGGTATCGAATTGAACACTGCAATTATATAAGCATGAATTAAGCTAGGGTAAAAAAAAAAAAAAAAACAGATGTATTGATTTACTACCAGCAAAGGCAAATCAATTCTAAATCGTGATGGAAAAGAAAGAAGCATTTAACGTTCAACTGGACATGTTTACACACCTTGAAGCTTTCTTAATGCTCATGTAGTAGTAAAACAACGGAAGATTTCACTTTCCTGCTTCACTTGGACAGAATTTTTCAGCTGCTCCACTCTTTGCAGGTGCGACGACAACTGAACTAAATCCACGGTCATAGAATTTGATCTTTGAACGTGTCTTTCTCTTAGAACTTCACTTGAAACATCCTGACCGTGATCATCAAGAACTTGGATGATCCTATCTTTTCCAAAATTTTCAGATGGATACAATTGATTGAACATAAAGCTTCTCGAATCACTTATTCCGCAAAACTTCTCAAGATTACGATCTCTTTTAAGGTAAGCACAATGATTTTCTGACAGAAGAGAGAGAGCACAAGCGGAGTTTTGCCCTGCCCATAATTCTTGAACTGACTGTGTTGCCCTGGCATGAATCTTAGATGAATCTTCTTTTCTCATTACATGATGACGCTGGAGACTTTTTGCTGGTAACTGTTCCAATTTGATGCGCTTGCTATGGTTTTCATATTGTTCTTGACAAAAGGAACTGTTGGGATGTATTTCAGGGAAATGAAATGGAACTCTCTTTTCTGAAGTCATCTCCATTAGCCTTGAACCTGCCATGTGCACATAGTAACACTCAATCAAACGGAAAATAGTTTGTCCGCAAAGCATATAAAACATGGTAGTGCCGGAAGCAAAGAGAGTTATTAAGCATTTAACCGATGTGACTAGCAAATCAAAAATTGAAAAACAAAACACGAAGTAGTATACGTACTAGATAGGAAAATGCAAAATAAGATGGTGTTGCAACGACTCAAGTTTCTCGACATACAAAAAATGAATAAATTCGACGAGGAATTAAAGCATTATCATGCCACTAGAACTAAAACATTGTTGGAGTACTCCTAAGTTCAAATACAATCGACCAAGTTGAGAATGGTTAAAAGAGGGGATATTATGAAGCTTACCCCAGTGAGTATCAAATTGAGGCTTTCTTCGGCGCTCATTATGGCCTGCAAGGCGTTTGCGACAACTGCGTTTACCTTCATCAAATTCTGCCAGCAAGTGAAACCTGCATCTCAGAAAGGTCACAAAAGTCTAAGCTAGGATGGATAAAAATATCTAGAAGAGTAGCTAACTTCAAGATCTAAGCTAGCCGTCTTCGCTAAACCACAGAGAGTAGTTTTTACTTAAGGATTATTCAGATAACAAAATGGATTTGGAGGACTCCACAAATGAAAAACTGCAACTATCTATATTCCTTCACCCTACTACAGCTTTCCCTCATTCATCCAAAGTCAAGTTTACAGAAACGGTTCAGCTCAAGTTAAAGTAGAGATCGAAAATCTAGGCAGTTGGAAAAGGAATTCTCAGAGTGAGTCACTCTCTTTTCTCTGAGAGTTCGCTAAAACATTATCAATGAGGGAAACAAAGTAATAGTTCTATGCCCTCTGCTTCGTATCTTTCTGTGATGCCCATGATGAAGGGTGGGCCGACGAGGGCAGTAGAGAAGGATTGGCAGGCTTTTAGGCTGGAAAGCTTCTGTAGAAGGGGTCTACACAACACCTTAAGCAAATCCCACATCGAAATGGGAGACGAAAGTGAGGAGCTTTATAACACATGGCACATGGTGCACGCGCTTTTGGACTCGATGATGGCGTAGCCCAAAAGACAAATCCGTGAGTCCTGTTAGACCAACACGGACAATACATGCTATGGGTTTGGGCTGTTACACTTTCTCCATATTCGTTTTTATCCACAAGATTTTGCCCTTTGTTTGGATTTGTAAGCTTCATACGAAAACTATCAAACTGGTAACCAATTTCCCTAGATCAAACCCAATAACATTGATGAATTCGCATTACCAAATGGAGTCATATTATAATTTTGACTAGGTCACTGATGTGTTCCAACCTAATGAGATTTTACAACACAACAGAAGAAAGCAGAATAGAAGCTAGACTATACCTGCTACACTGCTGACAAAACCTTTGCTCAACGCCATTAACGACAACTTTAGAAGTTTTTGAGTGTACCTCACACACTCTGTGCCTTTTGTGATAGCCTTTTGAGTCGCTCAGGTCCTTGTTACAACCATAAACTTGGCACAGAGGAACCTGAGAATGCAAATTTGTGGTCCTCAACTTTTTTCCTAATAGCAACGGTTCCATCAAAGACGAATTACTCTTGATTTCTCTATAAACAGTCGAATCCTCCTCCATATGACCATGAACTTGAAAGACAGGAGAATGAGAACGGGCTTTTTCCGTTGGCAATAGAGAAACTGAACTTCCTTTTGGAGATTGACTACTCCTGACTTCTCCATTATGAACCAACTGCTCCAATTTCAATCCAATTGGCGATGATATTGGATCATTAGACTTATTACCCATATGACTAAATCTCGCTTCACGTTCCACTTCTCCCACAATTTGGTCCAAACTAATTACAGAAGTAGATAAAAACACCTTCCTAGAATTATCAGCTATTTCAGCATGTAAACCTCCTGACAATTGATTACTCGCGGTACATTTCTTCAAAATATCAGCAATTCCTGATTCTTGGAATTCTGTATTTACATCTATTTCTTGACTAGGGACAAACATGTTTTTATCAACATTACAAAAGGGGTTCAAGCTCCAATCCTTTAGCATATTTCTACTTCTTGCAAATGTTGGTATATTATCAGGAAACAACAAGCCACTTCCTTCCAAAGCATAGTTCATAGGTTCCATTGCTAACTACAAAACCTCCCAATCTTGGTGCTGCTAATTTGAAAACTTCACCAATAGCATAATCCCAATTGGTTTCTGAATATGCAAAAAAAAAAAAAAAAAAAAAAAAAAAAAAAAAAAAGGTTAAGCCAACAAATTGCCCTAAAAGACAAGAGAAAGGTAAGTTGCATCCAGATTAGAAAAATTACATATTTGTTCACCTATCAAGCTTTTGAATATCAAGAAACAAGCATAGACAAAACATGGAACCCAATTTAGATAATCTAAGAGGGAACAAAAGTCCACCTATATAAATGCTGAAGAAACAAAAGGCTAAAGTTTTTTAATGTAAAGAGACCAACATGGAACCTAAATCTTACTGTGTGCCAAACAAAACAAAAAACAAGAATGAAACCACTTTAGATAATCTAAGATGAAACAAAAGTCCACCTATATAAATGCTAAAGAAACTGTGTTTTTGGTGAGTAGCACTTAAGGTTGTCTTCAGCTTACCAGAGAAAGATTGGAATAAAGAGAGAGGAAGCTTGATTTGGTGCTCTGCTAGTAGTAGTATATTATTTGGTGCTCTGCTAGTAGTAGTATATTATATTATTGCTAATGTTGAAGCTTATACCTTTGTGAGTCAAACATAATTTATTCACCCCTCTAGAAAAGGTGCCACAAGGTCTTTTGTAATTTTTGACTGTTCTGTTTGTGTCTGTGTGTCACAGAAATAGATTCTTCCAGTTCAGTCTACCTTTTCCCCTTTTCTTTTTCTAATAACCTAATTAAATTTAGGGAAAAGGGTCAATTTGCCTTCCTACTACATGAAAAATGATTAATTTTCTCCGGACAATTTGCACATTGCCCTCCGTTGGGTGGTCTTATAAGTCAGACTTTTAGTTATGTCTTAAGACAAAGTTTACCGCATAAGGTAGATTTTTTATAAAGCCTTGCTTGGCAATTTTTATTTTTTTTTACTGAGCGGGGTTCGAACTCAGAACCTTTGAGGTATTTTTGATCACTTTTCTAAGCGAAGGACAAAAATTAAAAACTAGCAATTTGAGGGACAAAAATTAAAGACCATACTAAATGAAGGACAATCCGCGCAAAAAAAATGATTTTATCCTCCTGATGTTAGGTAGGTGTCTAAAAAATATTTCTCCTCCGTTAGAATTTTTAAGGTAGACATTCAATCCCATATGTCATTAACATTTAATGTGATAAACGTCACGTGACATGTCACTTTACTACCACCATATTCTATCCCGTCCACTTCACTTCTTTTATCATTAGCACTTTCTACCCCTCAACCACAAGTGTCACCATCAATATCGTCATGAGCCCCATCATTTTCACTACCTCTACATTTACTAAGTCATGGACCCTTCCTCCGCTAAATAAAAACTGGTTTATTATAAGCATTAGAAATCAACAACTCTAGCTTACGGACTCCCAAAAAATATAAGTAAAACTAACTCAAATATCCCTACAATACAAAATAATTATCCGCTCATGTCTCTCTTAAACTAATTGCCTATCATACCCCCTCACCCAAAAACTATTTACCCGACGTACCCTCTCTCTCAAAACCCTTTCTCCATGATATCATCACCGTATATTTATATGTCATGATGGTATCATGGAGGACTAAGAAGTCCTTCTCTTAGTCCTCATGATACCATTTCAGTATATTTATATACCACGATGGTATTCATGGTCCTGAAAAGTGTCTCTTTGAAGGATCGAAGCAGTCCTCCATGATACCATATATATATATATATATATATATATATATATATGTATAAGATGATGGTATCATAGGGGTTTTTCGAGAAACTTGTGTTTTTTTGAATAAATGAACATGATCATCCATAATACCATCTCAATATATTTATAAATCATGATGGTATCATGGAGGACTAAAAGAAGACCTGAAAGCAGTCTTCCATGATACCATCTCAGTATATTTACATACCAGTATCATAATTTGGGGGCATCTCGGATAAATAATTTTTTATTTTCTTGGAGGAACGAAAGTAATGAAGGTATGGGCAGATAATTATTTTGGTTTGAGGGGATGCGCGCGTTGTTTCCCCAAAATATAACGGAGGATTAACTTTAATCATTTTCTTATAGTAAAAGAACAAATTTAACCATTTTACCTTTTATTTATTTCTGAATGGAATGCATCCGCGGATAGTGCCAAAACAAGAAGTATAGTATGTATTTGATCACAAATTTTAAGATTGTAATTCAATTTATAGATGAAGGAATAAATTGAATTCGAGTTCGGGTCTTGAATCTCGTGCATAGCGGGAGTTTAGTGCACCGAACTACTTTTTTTTAGAGTCATTCAAAGTGGATTAATCCGAATTCATGTTCAAAAAATTAATATTTATAATTAGTTATATAAATTTAATAATAAAAAAGAGGGAGAAAAAAATATAAAATGTTAAAAGTCTTCTTTTGCTTCTGCTCGATAAAAGGAATACTTTTGAAGAGCACATGTTACGTTTTCTCCTCCCTATCAAGCAAAATACAATTATTTAAATCATGAATTTTAATTAAACTGCAGCTACCATAATGTTTATTAAACTATTTGTTATTAGTTGTATTTGAGCAGGTATGTCTCATCAAAAAGTGCTTCGTGGACTTTAACAACAACATTATAACCAAACGGCCTAACTAATGATTTTGCAATTTATTAGAAAATAAGTTTTAATCAAACGTTTGAAAATGTGAGGTAGTTTGGTTGGCATGAAATAGAATATCACTTCAACTACGCGCACTACTAACATGTTTTATTTTTTCTAATAGATTAAAAAGCCAAAAAGAAAGATCACTAGAATTTGTTTTCCCAATATATTTTGAAGGATAAAGAAGAAAGTTGTCACGCCCCGAACCATGGTCTGGGCGTAATACGGCACTCGGGCCTTGCTTGCATGTGTCCGAGCGAACCTCATGGCTTGCTTGTCAACATGGGTATCAAAACAATATAATCTATATGATGCAATTTAAATGAATCATGAAAATGTAATTTGCGGAATAAAGTCTTGAAATTATCTCGTAGCATGAAATATCATGAAAACATAACAGTCTGCAAACATGAAAGCATAACTAACTCTGTGGACTAACATCTGTCTATGAAACCTCTAAAACATGTCTGAATACTAGCTACCAGGACATGGCCCTGGACTACCATAAATTGAATACTAATGCAGACTCCATGTTGAACCCCGAGAGGAGTGGGGCTCACCAATAAGCTGATAACTGAAGTGATCCTACTGCGCAGGTGTAAGCTCCTGAAAATCGGTATCTGCACCGTGAAGTGCAGGCCCCGGGCAAAAGGGACGTTAGTACATGGTGAATAGTACTAGTATGTAAAACCTGCTGAAATGAAGAACATGGCACAACATAGGTATAGGACATGAACTGAAACTGAATGTAACTTGAACATGAGCATGAAACGTGAGTAAAGTCTGAAAACAGTAAATCAATGGAAATACATGTATATAAAACTTCTTGTAACGTGGGGAACACTATAGTATAACCGACAACATGATCTGGTACTTGCGTCCTACTAGCAAAACACTCACACCTTGCCAGGGATATGAGATTTAAGTAATAATAAGTATGTAAGGATCCAAACTGCATAATGAAGGTGTTGCCTCCTTGCTGACAACCCTTATCCTACGGTGGCAACGTAGTTTCAGGCTATCTGAGCCTTCTCGGTTAACTAAGCAATTCCCAAAAACATGAACATGATATAGTTGGCTAAGAAGCCCATGATTTTCGTGAAATAACTTGTAATCATGATTTCGCGAAATAACTTGTAACATGGTTTCATGAAACATCTTGTAATATGGTTTCATGAGATAACTTGTCATAGTCTTGCAAACATGTTCTTGATTCATGAGTAATAATAATAGTTCATAATTATATATATAATTGACTTGAAAACATGCTTGTAACTTGCTAGATAAAAATCATAAAGTTTCATATAAACATAATGAGAACACATGAGGAAGAATTCATGATTCATGGATTAAGCTAGGGTTCCTAATAACCGTAATGGAAGATTAGGAATACAATAACGAATATAGATACAACATTCATGTACATAAATACATAAATACGGGCTACCAATATGTTGGGTTTAATGCCCTAGGATTTGAACTTCATGGATATCAAGAAACGGAGCATGGGGAAGAACGTAGAGATTCCCACATATGGATGGAAGTTCTACATACCTTAATTGCTCCAAAACTTGAATTAAAGACTTGATTTTTGGAGAAGATTTCCTAAATCTTGATTCTTGAACCTTGAGATAAGTTTTCTTGGAAACCCTAGTTTAGGAATGATGATTTCTTGTTTAGATTACAAGGATATGTATAATAATTGAGTTGGAATAATTAGAGTAGGCTTACCTTGGTGTTCTTGATGATGGAGGAGGGTAGGAGGTCGTTCTAGGGCTTGAAGGAATGAAAAATAATGATGTGAACTGATACGGACGAATATATACTGTGAAAAATTAAAATTTCCGCCCAGTTAAATACGGGCCGTATTTTGAAATACGGTCCATATTCTGAAATACGGTCTGCACTGCGTCTCTTCAGTAAAATGGTCATAACTCTTTGCACAGATGTCCGTTTGACCCCATATTATACCGTTGGAAAGGTATTTCAAAGTTCTACAACTTTCATCAAGGAAGTTTTCCCAAATTCCAAATAAGTTTTGAAATACGGGCCGTATTTTGAAATACGGTCCGTATTTAACCATTTGACATCCAAATGTCAAATTCCAGAATGCTCAGAAATCCTTGGTACCAGTTTATGACTTGAATTACGGCACGTATACTGAAATACAGTCACTGTTCATGGGCTTAAACCCCCATCTTACAATTGAACAGGGAAATTCCAATTCCCACATTCTTTATTTGATTTTCTAAGTCTGGGATCATGGTCAAAGCTTTCGTTAAAGGTACGAGGTGTTACAAAAGTACTAAAAGCTAGCACCTTTTAGAGCTCAAGTATTTCTAGAAATTTGAGGATTTTCCACTGACGTTTTTATCAGAACGACATCGGTAATCTGAATTTCCAACGAAAATTTGTGAGATACAATTTTTTGATGAGCACATATTCATGAATTTTGTCATAAATTCCGTGAAAAATATAGGCATTTTAAGTAGCTAACCGGGCTTTTTTCTTTTGGATCGTTACTTTTTGGAGAAGAATACGCGATTAGATATGATTAAAAGGATAATTTTATTACTTTGAATGTGAGGTGTTAACTTACTATACATAGTTCCAATTTGAGCAAAGCTCATATTATAATGGAACGACGTGAACTTGTTCATAAATAAAAAAAAATCTGTAAATTTGAGTTTATACAAATAAAGTTTGATTAATTAAGTGTTTTACGTAATTGTGAAAAAAATCTGTAAATTTGAGTTTATACAAATAAAGTTTGATTAATTAAGTGTTTTACGTAATTGTGACTATTGATGATTTTCTTTCCTTTATTTCTAATTAAATGGTAAATTTTAACTATTGTGGAATTAATTCACTATTGTGGAATTAATTCAATCTTATAGTAGCAAAGATATTGTGTTATTTTTTTATTTGTAATATTGTTCACGTTCTTGACTTAGTTTTGAATCTAATGCATTAGATAACGTCTCATACTTACTAGGTAATTCCCCGATCCCGTTTATTTTTGTGATTCATTTACGAAATGTCTAAAAATGAAAGTCTCATCCCTTTTCTCACAAATTACTGAGGCAACTATAGCAAATGGGGCAATTTGCAGGGTTTCCCTTCACTGGGGCAGTCTTTAATTTTTGTCCCTCAAATTGGTGGTCTTTAACTTTTGGCCTTGGCTAAAAGAATTTTGATTTCGGGTTCGAACCCCCGCTCTGTCAAAATTTTTTTAAAAAAATCGCAAAACAGAGTTTTGCAAATTCTGCCTTTTGGTCTTAAGCAGAATTTTGCAAAATTCTGGCTTGCAATTTTTTTTTATTTTTTTTTACTGAGCTGGAGTTCGAACCCACAACCTCGGGGTATTAGACGAGGGGCAAAACTTAAAGACCACCAATTTGAAGGACAAAAATTAAAGACCACCCCAAATGAAGGGCAATCCGCGCAAAAAAAAATGAAAAGAAAAACAATATATAATTGGCCAATCGAACAGAGTTCTTCCAAATACTTGTAAGGAAAATTTACTTGCCATAGTTACCTGTAAGACTTATTTATGAATAATAACTACCTTATTTTTTATTTAATTTTCGTAGCTTTATTTTTCCAAAATTACATTTCATAACTGGTCCAGTAACTTTTGAAATATAATACATGTACCTCTCTATTCTCCCTCACTACATATTTAAGATTTATCATCTTCTCCAAACCCTAAAAAAAAAATCCCTCTCCTCTCCCTCCTTCCCCTGGTCTCACTGCCACCTCTCTCCCTCCCTTACTCTATCTCCAGTCTCTCTTCTCCTTCCACTCACTTCCCACCCTTCCTTCTCTATCTCCACCACCCACACTGCCGTCAACACCACCACCACTATTACTACCATCTCCATCTCCAAACTCGAAAAAAAACCTTAAGGTTCTAGTTCTTCAGATCTGAACTCCATATGCTTTTGTTCCACCACCTACATCAGAAGAATCCTACAGTAGTAGCAGCAGCCATGGTCGACGACGGAGTGAAGCTTTATTAAAAAGAGTCATGGTCGACGACGGAGTGAAGCCATGGTCGACGACGGAGTGAAAAGAAGAGCTCTAACAACGGTGAAGGACGACGGAGTGCAGCTTTATTAACTAGTCCAATTGAAAGTCTTTATCTCCGGATAACGTCCTTTTTGTAGCAATCTGAGACGACACGCTTCTTTCCCATGAGAACACCATTGATGAGAGTTGTGGAGCTTCATGCCCACCAAGTGTTTGATAAAATGTTTCAGTATATTTCAGTGTATTTCTGTGTATTAACAAATAGTATATTTAATTTTCAGTATATTTCAGTACATTATTTCGCTGTATTTCAATGTATTTATCTTTTTTTTGGTGTAAATATAGTGAATGTTCCAAATATAGAGCCTATTTTTACAACATTTTATTTTCACGACTTTTGTATTTCGCTGTATTTCAATGTATTTCTGCATTTTGTATTTCTAATTTATGAAAGAGTTTCTGTTATATTTCTTTGTATTCCATTGTATATACGCATACTACAACTTTATATTTCTTAAACAATTAACCATATTTCATTATATTTCAGTGTTTATTTTTCTGTATTTGGAAGTTTTTAGATCTTTAGTGGTTTTTAAATTCAAAAAGTTTTGATTGTGATAAAAGTTGAGAGAGATTCGTAAGCTTTTATGGAAGAACAACCGTTATGCGTAATTTATGGGAAGTTTTAAATTGAATCTCATAATATTTTTTTTTTAAAAACTGTTCCATAATTAGGGCCTGATTTTACTCTTCAATGATTTGTGTGAAATATGGTTGATTTAATTTGACTTACTATTTAAAAAGGAAAAGAATATTATGTTCCAACAATATAGCCTATTTTTTCTCTCAGATTTTTTTTTAAAAAATATGTTCCAAAAATAGAGCCTAAATTTACTCTAACGTGTTTTGTATTTCTCTGTATTTTGCTGTATTTCGCTATATTTCATTGTATTTCAAAAATGCGAGATACAACTGAAATACAGCCAAAAGCAGCTACGAATTGTAAATCTTCAACTTGTAGCTATAACTAGTTAGAGGCTATTAAAAGGTAGTTATTTGTGTAATAGCGCCTTGCTTGGCCCATAAATTGTTTGCCGTTTGGTTTATAAATAGAGAAATTTGTGCAGCTTCGCTTGGTATTCCAAGCAAAATATTGGGATAATTACATTTTGGATTGCTTAAAATAATAATAGCCAACAAATATATAGGTTTTGTACACACATATATATGTATGTATGTATATTGTAAATTTTAACTAGCGACTGTAATTAATTTTTTGGATTCAAAAGATTTTGTTCCAAGTTTCAATTTGTGGTTAAAAATATCAATTCGTGCTCTGGTTGTAAAATTGGTTAGGGAACAAACTTTAGTTTAACACTTGAATTGGCCATTCGTAAGTTGATGGAGTTTGAGATTCGAAAACTTGTTGCAAAATTGTTGTATTGATGATTGTCGATGTTGAAATCACTTGAGTAACATTAGTTGGAGCTGAAAATCATTAATTCAACAGTGAGTAGAAAGTTTGAGATTGAGATTTTCAAAATTTGAAAAATATTGTAATTTGAAGTGGGTGTTCAAAAATCTTGTTGATAACACTTGCGTAAAACATATACTACTAAATTTTGAGCTCCATTAGAGCTGGTTTGATTCAGTTTTGGGAGAAAACTCAAAGCCCAAATTCAAAGTAGGTGAGAAATGGAAAAGAAGAAGAGATGTGTATATCTGTGTATATCCTCCATGTATATTTGTGTATCAACGTGTAATCACCCATATGTGTGTGTGTGTGTGTCCATTGTATATATGTGTGATATATGTGGATGAACAATAATATACATTTTATACACGTGACACAGATGCATTTTTTCAACTTGTTTTCAACTACTAATTTTTACTTCAAACTAGTTAAAAACCTCCAATTTTTTCTCATTTTTTGTATATTGCATCGTCCAGGTGTTCCCAACGAATCCAACTAGACTCACCCTGAAAAAAATATACTTTTCCCTCAGTCTTTTGGGTGTTATATACTATTGGTATTTTTTGTTGGCAAATGATATTACATGGTAAGTGGCGGTAAATATTTTATTTTTCTAGTACATTTCTGAAACATATCTTATAAATACATGGGATTTATAAAGAAGTAATTGCACTGTTTGTGCTTCAATCGGAATTGTATCCCATTTCTACACTCTCAACTATCCAGCCCAAGCTCATTACTAAAATGGGCCATGTTGTTCAATACTTGTCCTGATTGGCCCATATTGTATCTAATTTGAAATATTGCTCACTTTCCCTATTTCTCTGCCTCAATCCACTCGATGTTTTATTGTTAATTGGAATTTGAAAACTCGATTTGTTATTGTGTTTAGAGCTCAAAATATAGTTAGAGTACTAATTATGTCACAATTGAAAGATGAAAGTCATATTAGAATGTAATCCTCCATTATTGAACAAGCTCGAAGAAGTGGGTTTGAATTTAAAATATGATTTTTATGAGAAATTTGGAATGGATTTTGTTCAGATTTATTGAAAATAGTGGTTATACGGGTGTAATCGGAAAATATGATATGTAAATGCATAGCATAGTGTTAGGTTGTATATTTTTGAAAATCAACTAGCCCTCAAAGTTGGCTACAGTTTTCTTCTTGATATTTTACTAAGGTTAATACTTAAGAACGCTTCAACCTAACAAAAGCGTGTCTATTGAAACATCTCAAAGTGTTTTAATTTAACTTTTAATTATTGCTAAAGACTTGCATATAAGACTGAGGAGCGGGTTGATGATTTCGCTTGATCCTTATAGCTCACCATTTAGTGCACTATGAAATCCATGTACTAACACTGCCCGGAGACGTACCTAATATGGTTCGAGATATTTAGAGATTTCAACCAGGGCCGGATTTAATTGGAGGACACCTCGGTAAAAAATTACAGTATATATATAGGATAAATTTTCTGTGTTTAGGTACATATATTAACTTTTGAACACCCTGAGCATATGCAGAAGGTTAGTTCAAGCGGTCCAAGGTGTTCAAAATTGTCTCTAGCATTCTAGGTTTGATTCCCATTAACCACATTATTTTTTATATTTAACTTTTGTTATATTTTTTTGAACCCCCTGAATGAAAATTCTAAATCCGGCACTAATTTTAACTAATGTGAGGCAACTACATATATTTGTTGTGGCGTCTTATCAAATTATTTATGGTTCTATCTTTCGGACTGTGACCCTAGATATGTGTAATCAGTTTCTATCATATCTTGACTATGTTGTTGTGAGATTTGGCCTGTTTTACAAATATTTCACTGTTTATGATTTTCTGAGACTTCGTCTAGTTTAAAAAATTTGATTTATTTTGTTCACATTCTCATATTGGTTTTAAAAATGATTCGCCTAAGGTGTAAAATCACTCGTTAGGCCAGTATTAATTCAAACTACTTGATTAATTTTTTATTTTATCGGGGAGAAGAATATGCAGTGGGGCTGAAAAGGAGAATTATCTTTTCTTTTTTGGTTTTTTTATTAATATAATGACAAATGCTTTTTTTTTTTTCTTCTAATGACGTATCATTTCTTTCATCATCCGTGAGAAAAAAGTCACACATATTTTATCAAAATTGAGGTATTCAAATGGCTACTGGTGATGTAGAAATGACAATTTGTGTCAAGTTTGGGCGGCTAACTGTGTATTTGTGGCCTTTTTAGTTTTAAAATTATTTAAAAGGTACTTCCTTCATTTTAATTTACGTATTTGTATTATTGGAAGAGTCAAAAGATATCTTATAAGCCAAAAAAAAAATAAAAAAAAATTGGGGTTAATTATGATTTTTTGTATTTTTAAATATTTTGTATTATGAACCATTACGACTAATGATATTCTTTATATAGTTTCTAAATATGTAAATTTTACTTTTTTAAAAAATTAAAAAAATTATGCTCAGATTTTCATCGAACATTAGTTAGTTTAATCCTCGTATTCTTAATCAAATCACATAAATTGAATCAAGTGAGTAGTAATTAAAAGCAAATGTTTAGTGGTCGTTTGGCCATAGATTCCAAATATGTTTCACGTTATTTGAAATTTATTGACTTGGAGTTAAAAATGGAGTTGTGTTTAGTCATACTTTTCGCAAATAATATTTGAAATGATGTTCATGCTTGGATGTACATAAACATAATTTCAAATGTGAAAAGTGCGAATTGGAAAATAAGTTATAAGTTGTTTTCTAAATTTGAAATACAATTTCAATTGAATTTGGATTTTTCATGGCCAAACACTAATTTTAAAATAAGTGAATTATTTTGAAAAAAAGTGAATTATTTTTAGGCTGAAGTGGTTAAAACACCCCTAAACTTGGCACGGATTATTAATTTAGTCCCTAAACTATGCCTAGTCTTAAAAACACCCTAAGCGTGGCTAAGTGAATTTTAAAACACTCCCAAGCTGCCACATGACACAGCGAGTGATCTCAGGCTCTTCCACGAACGTGAGATCATAAAAACTTACCACATCAGCAACCAAACGGTAAAAAAAATCCATTTTTACATTTTCCTTTCTTTTTGGTCCTTTGGCAATGGCTAAAATGCCCCTTTCTCCTCTATCTAAATCCTCCTTCATTAAAACACACCCCAAATTGAATTTAAATTTTTTTCTTCACATTCTTCTCTAATTGCTAAAGTTCAAAGTGTTTGGATTGACTTTTTAAAAATAGATTATAATCTAAAAGCTACTGTCATAAGTTGAGAATACCCAACTTTTAATTTTTAGCTTATTTTTATAGTTTTTTGACCTAAAAATAAGTGCTTAAAAGCATTGTTTTTTAATCTTTTATCAAACACCACAAAAAGTATAAAAATGCTTATAAAAGCTAAAAAAGAAAATAAGTCAATCCAAACACCATCATATTTGTTGGTTTCTCTCTCAATTGTCTTCATTACTAAAGATTGTAGATGTGGATTTCCGCGGTTTTGAAAATTTCATGGCCTGATGACAATCCGCGGAAGAGATTTTGGGCCGTAAAAACTATACAATATGTAATTTTTGTTTTTGGTATTTAGAATGGTCAATTTTAGCATAATTTTGTTGGGTTTGTTCTATTTATAAGGGTCAATTTTTGATAATTTGCTGGGATTATCACTGATTTTCGCCCACTTTGTACAGGTGAAAGGTCGATGTTCTTGCAAATTTTTCGACTGGTATGAACCACCATTTCCGGAAAAAGCTAATGTTGTTATTTGGGATTTGTTGTAAAAGAAAAATAAATACGAGCAAGAGTTGAAATGGTTATTGAAGATTAGACCTATATATTAGTGTACTATGTAATTTGATGATTTATTTTGGAACCCTATGTATTAGTTGGGTTTTGCTATTTAAGAGCATTTTGAGAGAGATAGAAAATTGTATAGGGTTTTGAGAGAGTTGGGTGATTTAATTGATGGCGGGTTATCGGGTTGTGTATTTAACGGGTTGGTATTTTTTATTTATTCTTTAACTTTTAATTTATCTACGTGAAGGACGCATGGGCTGGAAATTCTAGCTGAACTGTGAGTGACTACACGATACTAAGGTGCATGAGTTTGAGGGTGTTATTAAATTCACTTAGCCAAGCTTATGGGTGTCCTAAGACTAGGCATAATTCGGGACTAAAGTAATAATCAATGTCAAGTTTAGGAGTGTTTTAACCACTTAAGCCTAAGTTTTATGGCCAAACGGGTCTTTAGAATGTGTGAAATAATAAGTTAGTAATAAATAAGGCAAGTGTAAAATTTCTGAATAAGTTATTTAAGTTAAAATATCTTATAGAATGATGAAAAAGGAAAAAGAAAATATCCTCATCGAATCAAATCCGACATACTACAGAAAAAAGTCTTATACATTAAAATCCCCCGCCAATTGATCTGAGCCATCCAAAAAACAAGCTTCAACCCATAAAAGAACACTAGTAGTACTTGGTCTTTCCAATTTACTCTCTACCCTTGTCTCCCTCTCATCACACTTCTTAAAAAAAAAAAAAAAATCTTGTTGATCTTCTTGAAGGAAGATGGGAATTGAGGAAGTGAAGAACTATGTGGTGGAAAAATTGAAGGAATTGTTACTGTTGCTAGACCACTTTGGTGCCCAATTCCTTCGTTGGTCCGACAAGGTGTTTCCACCAGACACTAGAAAAGACAAAATCAACCACTGGTTTCATGTTGCTAAACCTTTTCTTATTGCCACGTTGGTTTTTGCGTTCGTCAGTTATTGTTGTTATTGTTGTTGTTGTCGTCGCTGCGGTGGTGGTCGCCGCGGTGGTGGACGGGACATGAAAGCTCCTGGAAGAAACTGTAGAATGCCAAGAAGTACTTTTGAGAGTAATCCTAGAGATTACTTTCGGAATCTCCGAGCTTATCCTGGTGATCAACTTGTCTAATTAGGTGTCTACATAGTTAATTAAATCGAGTGTGGTGTTGGTTGAAGTACTTTTTATGTATGCTTAAGTAATGTTAACAACAATAATATGACTAGTGTAGTCTCACAAGGGGTATCTGGGAGGGTGGATGTACCCAAACCTTACCCCTACCTTTGTGGGATAGGATGTATGCTTAATTAGTGTCATTTAGTTTATGTAACTTTTGTTTAATGTGTTGTTTGGGTTTGTGATGTGAAAATTTGAAAAAGTTAAATGATCCCTGAATCTTCTTTGCTATAAGCTTCAACATCTCTTCCGCCATTTCTTTTAAATATGTCCTCTATCCCAATTTATTTGTCGCAGTTTGAACTTCAAAAGTCAAACTTTAACATTTTAATCGTAAATTCGGATATGAATTTTTTAAAATAGAATCTACATAATTGGTGATCATTTCTTTGATTGGTTCGAGAAGGTGTTTCCGCCGGACACTGGAAAAGATAAAATCAACCGCTGGTTTCACATTGCTTTACCTTTTCTTATTTCCATGTTAGTTTTTGCAATCGACAGTTATTTTTGTTATTGTTGTTGTTGTTGTCGTCGAGGACGAAGGATCAGGATGATGAAAGCTCCTGGAAGAAACTGTAGAATGCCAAGAAGTACTTGTGATTAGAGTAATCCAAGATCGTACTTTCGGAATCTACCTTCTTATCCTGGTGATCAACTTGGTCTAATTAGGTGTCTACATAGTTAATTAAATCGGGTGCGGTGATGGTTGAAGTAATTCTCTTGTATGCTTAATTAATGTCAACAACAACAACAATGTACGCAGGCCTTACCGGGGTAGGATGTATGCTTAATTAATGCCATTTAGTTTCTGTAATTTTTGTTTGTTCACATGCAGTAGTAATGTGTTGTTTGTGTTTGTAATGTGAATAATTTGGACAAGTTAAAGATGTCAATTTCTTCTCCTCCGTTTCTTTTGAGCTACTGTGAAAAGTTCCTTGAATAACTAGTTAACTACTACTATACGGAGAAGTTGGTTTTATTCTCAAACAAAGACTATGATTTCTTTTTCTTTTTTTTCTTTAGCCATGATTGGTGGCATGTATCCTGATACATGTCAAGTTTAAGAGGAAATAAGATTTTTTGGCCTCTTCCAATTTGAATTGAAGAAAATAACTTTTTCAAATCTTTTATGTGTTTTTTGAGATCTGTAAAAAATAAAAATATCTTGTAAAAGGGTCAAAGAATTAAAAAAAAGTTTATAAAGGGCCAAATAATTATTTCTCCCCCAAGTTTATGCTCTAATAATTTAATGAAAAGGATATATACACAATCAAGATAATTATTATGAATAATTGATAGTAAAATAAAATCATAAAGTAACTAGCTACAGGTTAAAAAGTGTATTGGTAGTATATACTTTTTTTTGCACTATAATGTATTTTTAGACCTAGATTGATAATTGACGCCCCACCTTTTTCTTATTAATTTAATTTTATGTCTTTCTGCCTTTCTTTATACCGACACAAATGGAAAGAGAAATATTATACAAATAAAAGTAAATCCGGGAGTGTCAAGTTCCTATCTGATAATTGCATATTAACTTTAGAATCCGATTAATTCGAATTTAAAAATTCACGTTTAAAAATAAGATGCTACTTATTTTTTTTATAGGAAAAGGCATTCTTAACAATAAAGCAACTAAAGCAATAATTGAGAGAGCACTAACCAAAAGCTAAAAAGGAAAATTGTTAATTAGTGGATTAGATCAATTGCAGTCTCTACCAACTAAGGAAAATTGTTAATTAGTGGATTAGATCAATTGCAGTCTCTACCAACTTTAGCTTAAATAATGCAGTGAAACTTCAATCTTAATATATAAAGAAAGCCGCAACAGCGGTCTTCTAGAAGTTCTATAGAAGATAAAGAGAAAGGTATAGCAACAAAATGTCATGGATTGTTTTATCAAGTTGGTTGGAATTGGCCCCATCTAAATAATTACTTGGTCCCAAAATTCTTATGATGTCCAACGGTCCAAGTCTACCCAAGAAACAAAATTTTTGAAACTTCCTCGATACTAATTAAATGAGTGATAAATAAGTGAAATGATAAATTAACAGTGGTAGGGCTACTTATCGGGCAAATAATTACATTTAACGATTTAACTTATCGTATTATCGACTTTTAAATGTAATAATCCGTTAGTCAATCGATAAGATATCAATTGATTCGGTGGTATCAGGTTAACAATTATTACGCGGATATCAAGCGATATATTAGCTAGCTCTAAGTATAATAAAAATTAAAAGTAATGACAATGAAAATGTCCATAGTTAGAAACTAATTTCACACACCATGACCAATTCATACCCTTATATGCAAGATCTCAGTAGAGCATCACATTTAGTCTTATCATTTATGCAAATTGACTAATTGAGTATCAACTGACCGAGAGATAGCATTATACAGTATGATTCATCAATGCACAACTGCTTATGCTTACTGCCGGCTTCTTTCGAACAACTCCAAAATAGGGATATAACTTGTTTGAGCAACCTATAAATGAATAAGCATTCTCACTACTTCCTCCGTCTCAATTTTTTTTTTCGCTTTTTTAGTTTACGCGTTCCTTAAGAAACAATGATTAGAAGGGTTCTTTTACTACTTAACCTTATTTATGTCTAAGCTATCATCTCTCTAAATTAAATGTTCAAATTAATTTATGTGTTTAGTCTTCAAGAAAAATTCTATCAAGGGTAAAATAGGAAAAAATGATTAATTTTGCTTTGAGCTTCAAAAATGATAAATAATTTAAGATAATTATTTTTAGTAGTCACAATAAATATTTTGAGATGGAGGGAGTATGAATTTTTAACTAAAAACGGCTTCACAGCAAATTGGATGATGGAATGTAGAAATTGGAAATTGAAAATGGCAACAAATTCAGTAGAGATTCAATTGCGGTCGATTTCTCCTCAGCCTATGCATTACACTTAAAAGAATTTATCCTCTTTAAAATTTAAGCTATTTATGAATACAAAATTTCCAATTATTTATATATCTAGGGGTAAAAATGTAAATAAAATAACTCTTAACGGGTTAACGGTTTATCTGAAGGAAATTGAGTAATCTGCCCCCTCACCGATAAACCATTAACTATAAAAAATTTACCCGTTCACCAACCGTTAATTTGATAATCTAATACCAATAAGCCAATTTTACGATTGAGTTATTGATTACGATTCGATTTTGAACTGTCCTAAATAGTAGTACTATGTGAATGAAAGAAAAAGGTAATGACATAATTTCATATGTTTAGCAATAAGAAAGCCACATAGCTGATTCTGTGAGTTAATTCCTCAAATAATCATGAAACTTAGACTTTTTAATTTGAAGTCAAGTGTTAGCTATTCTCGGAAGTCATTCCTTGGTGAGAAAAGGGCCTGATTTACCCCTCTACTTTGGGAAAAGATTCATATGTACCCCCGTTATACTATCAGTTCATTTATACCCCTACCGTTATAATAGTTGAAACATTTACCCCTATTTTTTATCCCCTGTCCACCGTGGCCAATGACTTTTTAAATAAAGGGAAAAGGGCCTGATTTACCCCTCTACTTTGGGAAAAGGTTCATATTTACCCCCCGTTATACTATCAGCCCATTTATACCCTTACTCTAATAAATGTGAAAAGAGATTAATGTCGTAAAAGAAAAAATAATATTCAATGGAGATCAAATAATTAATAAGGTAAATTAGTCAAATTCTAATTCTAATTGACGTTTCCTTAAAAAACCATGCAAAAGACAAAAGGACAAGTAAAATGAGCTAAACCAAGAATATTTACCAAAAATTAAAAAATAGTAGTTCTTCGTTTAAATAGAAAATCAAATTTCTACTTTGTTTCGTTTTAAACATGTAAAATTAATTTAATAATTTGAAATAGAATTATCCAAATCAAAACTTGATAAAAAAATAATAAGTATTGTTTAGGTCCAATCTACATACATTAACAATAGAATATCTTACACCTTTAAATTAATCAAATTAAAATTCCAAGTATCAACTAATGCTTAAATATTGCTATTATTTTATCTCAAAGATAGGAAAATAATTTTTTTTTAAATAAGTCTTTTCTTTTAAAAAATATTAATAAATTTTTGCACAAAAGTGTACTGTTTACTTCAATGGGAATGATGGATATGAGTTGGCTCATGGTGTGGATAGGCAAGGAGTACACTTTTGTTCACCCTTCTTTAGTACATATCATTATTATAGTTAAAAAGCATATGACACCCAAGAATCCCATTCAAACAGTTTTCTTAGTTCCTTTGAATTTCTTTTTTTGTTCTTTGTGTTTTTATAATTGTTTGACCTAGAACATTGATACTTTGGATGTTACTCTGATTTGGTAGATGTAGATTTATTTACATTATTTACACTATTTTTGTTCTTTGATAATTCATTAACGGTAGGGGTATAAATGGGCTGATAGTATAACGGGGGGGGGGGGGGGGGGGGAGGGGGGGTTAAATATGAACCTTTTCTCAAAGTAGAGGGGTAAATCAGACCCTTTTCCCTTTATTTAAAAAGCCATTGGCCACGGTGGACAGGGGGTTAAAAATAGAGGCAAATGTTTCAACTATTATAACGATAGGGATATAAATAGACTGATAGTATAACAGGGTAAATATGAACCTTTTCGCAAACTAGAGGGGTAAATCAGGCCCTTTTCCCTTCCTTGGTTAATTGTAGATCAGGTGTAGTTTCTAGGAAGGTGCATAAAGCTTTCTTGTTTACTTGTTACTCGATTGAGGTGATGTTTAACGTGATTGAAGAAGACCAAAGGTTGGTTGAGTGACTAATCTCCCAAATTATTATTATTATTATTATTATTATTTGAAAATTTTGATTTTGGTGAAGTTTGTATTGAAGTTAGAAATTGTGTTTGCCATAAGTTTTCAAAACACATTTTACTGTTTTGTGAACATAATTCTAAAAAATACTAAGAATACCCAATCATATCAAACAACATATTTGTTAGTCTCAAATTATGCAGAATTTTCATTGATGAAGTTAATTATCATTATCACAAATATATAGATAAATTTGATACTAAATTATCATTTTTATAATGAACTAGATAATAAATTATTTTAAAATCATAACATGATATTTTAATAACAACTGTCAATAACACAATTACTAGCTACTACAACTCATTCACTTATGTTGGATCATAAATAGATGGAAGACTTTATAAAATATGGAAATTTGGGGCAAGTTTTAAAATTTTAAAATTGACCAACAGTTATATCTTAGATCAAAAAGAGGTTTAAAGCAGATTTGAGGATTTGATTTTTAGGATCTCTCAAAATTCTACATAAATTTCTACATACCTAGTAGGATATACACTGATCATATCCCTTACCTTGATGAGATAGAGAAGCTTGCTAGTTAAGAAAATAAAATTAGTATAATTAGGGAATCAAAATCAAATCCCGCAAAATAATGATGGTGTTGTCAAAGTTTTCACAAGCAAAGAAAATTTTGGGCACAGCAAAAGTAGATATTCTCTCTAGCATGTTTCTTGACTCTCTTTTACCTAAGTGTGCCTATCGACTTTTCATCGACCAACCAAATTAGTCCTTAGTGCAGTGAATTGTCATCTCAATGTACTATTTTAACTTAAAAATAAAATAAACTATTGCGTAATAAAATGCCGTTAGTCAATCCCCATTTTCTGCATGTCCTTTTAGATTCGTATATATTACTACCATTTCTTTTTGCTAAGCTATAGTAGCATTTTATTTTTCTCTTTCCTTTTATATTATAGGTTGTAGTACTGTCTTTTGGTCACTCTAACTATGCAAATTACTTAATAAAATCATTTATCTATTATTTGCTCTTCATATGATTATTAAAGTTTACATATTTGCCTTATAAAGTAACAAGGCTAAAAGTCACTTTAAAAGTAGGAAAAAGGGTCAAAAAATTCTTTTATTTTGAAAAAAGGGCTAAAAATATCCTTTGAATTTATTTTGGGTAAAAAATACCCATCTCATCCTTAAAATTTTCAAACATACCCCTGTCTTGACGGAAATTATCCCCCCAAATAATCTGAAATCCTTTTTTAAACCCGCTCCATCATTTAAATGATAGAGCGGGTTTAAAAAATGATTTCGATTTATTTTGGGAGATAATTTCTGTCAAGACAAGGGTATATTTGAAAATTTTAAAGACGAGAGGGGTATTTTTGAACCAAAAAAATTACAAAGGATATTTTTAGCTCTTTTTCCAAAGTAGAGGGGTATTTTTGGCCCTTTGCCCTTAAAAATAAAAGAAAAAGGGTCAAAGTAGTCCCTTAAGTTTTAATTTTCAATTAATATAGTCCTTGCTCTTTAACATAAAACACTAACAACCTTTTAATGATACAAAATAATACTACAATTTTAGTTCAACTCTAATTGTGGCATTAAAAGTAATGAAACTCACAAAAAATTGCGACTGATAACTTTAGAAATGAAACATTTTTTTTTCATTTTATCGTTGCTAAAAAAATGAAATAGCATATATATACTCTATTTGCTTGGAAACTTAGGAGTTCAACGATAAAATAATGTTTCTATTTATTCATTTTATGAGTAATCTTTATTGTGATAAAATAGTTTAAATTAATTGTTAGTTGTTTCTATGGTAGAAATTATTGCCAGAAAATTCATAAATAATAAGGAAGGCATTGAATTCCTTCAAACAAACAAAAAACTATGTCCTAATAAGAAACAAGTCATTTGTAAAGATTAATCATAAAGGGTTTTCGTAAAGAAAAAAACATAGATGCATATTGAAGGACATCATCACAATAATATAAATCATTCTACATCACATAAAATGAGGAGATTCTGTTACATCATTGGATACTAATTTTTTTAAAGTTTTCAAATATTATTTTTGTCAAGCTTGTAATATTATTTGGGTGAAAATTATTTCTCCCCTCCAACTCTGCTAAAAAAATTAAATATCTCTCCCAATTTCGAACAATAGTTGTTCCTCTCCTTTATCTCATTTAGAATTTTAGTACCAATTTTACCCTCTACGTTAACACTCTTCATTTATTTTTACGTTTAAATATTATGATTTGTTTCTTTGTTAAAAAAAATAATATTATGAACTTACTTATGGGACGAACACAACCTAATTTACGAAGTAAAAGAAAAATAGTTAGAGGACTATTATTGTTTGGTGTTAAAAAATAAGGGATGTTTAAACTCAAAGTCCAAACTTATAGACTACTTTGGCCCTTTTTCTTTTATTTTTAAGTGACTTTTGGCTCTTGTTACTTTGTAGGACAAATGTATAAACTTGAATGACCATGTGAGAAAAAAAATAATAATTTACTAGATAATTTCCTTAAGTTGATCAGTGATCATATGAGGAATTGACTCTAAAAAGTAACGTCCTCTTTTCTGTCACATGTTATGTTGCTTATATTTTCATAAGTATGTATTAAGAATAATTAAATTTTAAACTTTACTTCCTCAATTTCAATTTGCATAACACATATTTTATGAGTTTAAGTTATATACTATTCTTGTTAGAAATTATCTAATTAGTGGACTCACATATTTAATATAATTGTACATAGATATGCTATCAATTAAAGACGACCATTTTTCTGATCTAATGAAGTGTTATTTGTATGGGCTATATATAAATCTTATGTTATAAGGTATAGATTTTATATGCGTAGAAACCTAATTAACTTTTCAGTTATAATTGATGGGTTCATAACCGAAGAGTTACGCCTCTTCTGAAAGGTTTCCTTTGAAGAGTTATGTCTCTTCCGAAGAGGTGTTTCGCTGTTATATATTGGTTGTGATCCCTAAGTCTGTTGTCAAATTCTTTTCATCTCTGCCCCCATTGAGAGAAATGTCACAAAGAATGTTATACCCCATTTTAACGGATCAAATCGAAGTACAACATATTGGTGATTCCTATTTGTTTATTTTAAGGAGTCGCCACCTAATTAATTTTAAAGGTGAATTAGGACACCTAATTATTAACTAAGGTAAAACTAGACTAGACCTCCGTTAATGGTCTGCTTAACTAATGTGATTCTAGATAAGGGTTTTTGGTTATCCTAAAAGGAAGGGGTTAGGCATCCTTTAAGATTCGCTAACTACGATTAACCGGTCAAACTTAGGTTATTTAATCAAGACTAAAACAATACAAATATAACATTTTAAATGTTTAGGAAAATAGTTTGTAAATATTATCAAGATTTCAAAAACAAAAATGGAGAATATAAGGCATTTTGACAAAATAATATTTTTATATTTTTATGGGTAATATAGGAAAAAGTATTTCCCCTTAAGTAATTAAGTGATTAAGTAAAAGATTTGCATTTGATAATACAATGGGTTTAATACTTAATGCTAGCCGAATTTAATGAATACAAATACATAAGTGGACATCATAATTAAACAAAGGGATTAACTAATTAAGTCCCAAATGAAACGAATGAGGCATTATAGGCAGTTTTATCTTATGCGTTTAGAAAATTATTTTTTATTTTTTAAACAAAACAAAGGGTAAGTACGCTATTTTTTAAGTATGCAAAATTTAAACATCATAAATTGTTTTAAAAATACGTCAAGTATGGTATTGTTTTAAATTATGTCATAGAATAAGTACGTTATCTAAATTTAACTACCTTAAATGCGTTATTTAAATAAGTACGTTATTCTTTAAGGTATTCTAAATCCAAATATCATAACTTCTAAATTGTTTTAAATACATTATTTCTAAGGCAAACTCGAATTCTAACTACCCATTATTACTAAAACTATCCCCACTAATTCCTCTAGGATTTATCTAAGCTAAGAAAACAAAACAAAGTAAAGTGTTAGTCATACAATACAAATCAAATGCACAAAACAGAATAGAGGATGCAAATATGATTAAATGGGTTCGGCCCATTTTAGGCCTGCTGCGATCTGTTTTCTGCCGTATGGGCTTTGACCCAAAATCTTTTTTTTTTCTATGCTGCGGATGGAGGTTGACACGAGAGAGAGATCATGTTGGGCTTCAGCCCAGCACCAAATGCGGAAGAGGACGAGTCCCTTGGACTCATACGCGAGGGTCATGCATAAAAACGAAAGAAAAAGGATTAGTATGGGTCTAGATACTTAGTAATGCAAAATTTCATAACTCAAAGAAGGAAACTTCAAATACCATCACGTAACAGTAAGAAGATTAAGTTTTAAACTCGGCTAAGACAAACAGTTCACGGCCCAAATGAGTGACTATACAAGAATGGGCAAACTGGGCCAAATTTCGAATTAAGCCTACTGTACACATAGAGGCCCAACACAGGAAGAAGAAGAGAAGACCCAAATTTAACAAGAGTAATTTATCAATCAACCAAGTAAGGAATGATATGCCATATATACACAGATAAACCAACTCATATACTCTGGAGTATATGTGACTGAATATAACTTGTATATGCAAAGATATTGACTCAATACCACACACAATCAATTAGACAAAAGAAGATTTTAAAGGAAAATATACTTAAGGTCGCATATTTTAGAATTCCCAGTTAAATACAATAACAACATATGCAGGGAAGAGAGACAATACACCAAACAGTTTAGGACCGAGGGACAATATATCAAACAAGTTCATATATACATAGCATACACAACCTCAATTAAACAAGTACTACAGAATTATTTTAAGAAAATAAACCTCTGTAAACAAAGCATGCAAGCAAGTTTTAGCAGTATGCTCACTAGTGCAAAACACAATACTTTGGACTAGATTTTCATCCATTTTAGACTAGACTTAAGTCCATAACTTATAGCTAAACTCTCAATTTAATACACATGAGCAGAGACAAACAATTACACATAATTATAGGTATGAGACACTAAGCATGGACATAGCATTCTAAACTTGTCTTCAAATTCATTTTAGAATCCAGTGTCACGTCTATTATAAATGCAAACATGTACTATGTGAAGATGCATTTTTTACTCATAAGATGCTCTCAGTTAAAAGGGGTCTTAAAGGGTTTAAACAGGTTCGTATCGGACACAAAAGGCTTCAATCACACATGCCTTGGACTAAAAAAAAGTGACTTATCATGCACTTTTGATTTCAGAAACTAGTTTAAGTGATAATTCTATGTCAGACTCCATCAAAACAAGAATCTATACCACTTGTATTCATGATTCACAGATTTAAAAGTCAACATAACATGTGACATCATACACATCATCTCCAAGTAAAACTAAGATGATAAACTAGAAAAGACTACTCATTTTAGAAGGCATTCTCACACTTAAAAATGGACATGACCTATTTCAATACTCACATTTTTCTGACATACTCTATTGCATAACTGTGATTAGTCTAGTATAGAGATTCTCTAGCCACATATCTTTAAATACAACAATCATATGCTTAGACATGGACCATGCTTGAACAAAACACTTAGTCAAAACATGGATATACTGTTCATAGAGTAGTAATGGCCAAAACTTTAATTAAACTTTCATTATTACACTAACAAAACATGAAAAAATATATATATATCTGAACTTAGAGGGATATATAAGGGTTAATGGTATAAGACTAGTCAAGTTATGCAAAGAATGACATTCAAACAACAAATGCACTTATAAGCCCCTCCCATGAGCATATAACTAAACAATGTTCAAACTTGAGCAAGGTCTATAGGCATGTAAGCAGGAAACTCAATTCAACTCAAATCACAATGTTCATTTTAAGACATTAACCCAAACTAGGCCAGATTTTTAAAGGACTCATTCACAACTTCAAACAAACCAGAACCATATGTCTTAACCACAAGTAATCATTGTTATCACAATATCAAACTGGATATACCTTCACTATGTTATAATCTCAGCAATCTATGTTACTGTGTCATTACTAAACTAAATTAAACAACATTATAGAGGTGTTCTACACTAACATAATCATGAGCAAACAGAGATTAGACACAAATCTACCTACTAGTCATGCCTGATCTAACAACAACACTTAAACAAGGTTGAATATTCTACTCACACGACATATAAACTACTATCGTCACGTACTCTATTAATTAACAAGTAAAGCATAAATAGACATGCTAAACTACTAATAATAACAACAGGAAAAAGATAATGACACAAAATTTAACCTAAGCACCAACAAAAAAAAATAATACTGAACTAAACACACATAAAAAATAACTTAAAGGAAGACATATTACCTTTCTTGGGTGCAGTGAACAGGGTGCGGGGCTCTCAGATCTATGCTCGAACGCGAACGACGCTCAGATCTTTCGGATATAACCACTTACCGAGAAATGGAAGTGAAATTCCTTCCCAGACCCTCAATATACTCGAACACAAATGAAAAGGGAAAGAATTTAGAACCGAGAAATCAAACTAAACTCCTCAGAAATTATACTGTAAACTGGATTTTTTAAACTAAAATAAGGTTAAGTTTAAAGCCTTTTAGTCGAAGTTTCAGTTCGTTCAAAACCTGATTATCCCCCCAAAAAAACCTCCTCAACACTGAGGATGGGGTTCTTTATATAGAATCCCGAAAACCCTAATTCCTCTTCGTTATAGTTGTGAGACGAGCCGAAATGGAGGGAAAAATCCCTCCAATATTGATCGACCAATCGCGAGTGAGTATTCAAACTCACAAATGGACGAAAACCATTAAAATGGCTTCAGATTGAAAACAGAAAAAGAAGGAAGAAGACAGCTTACCACGGTGGAAAACTGACGGGGAAAGGACGAGCATTAATTTCCTTTCCCTGAAATGGTCATGCATGGCCTGTGTTCGCGAAAGAGGCTCTGTGAATTTCCAATCGCGTCGGGTAGAGAGAGAAAGAGGAAGGGAAAGGGAAAAGAGGAGGAAGCGGTGGGTTCATTAGGTTTAGAAATGAAAAGAAAAAGATACGGGCCGGGTCAACTGAAAGGGTAATGGACTGGGTCATTCAACGGGTAGTGGGCTGATCATTAATGGACTGGTCCGAAACACTTGTAAATTGATTGGGACGGATGGGCCCAAAACTTGGCTGATGGAAGGCCTTCTTGGGCTAAAATACTTGTTTTTTTTCTTACATTGCTTTGGGCCTCTAAATTTAAATAAAAGACCTTGTCAATTAATTACATTTTAACGTGTGCTAAAATATTACTTACTATAAAATATATTTATTACTAAATAAAATTATACGACGTCGTAATAGTCGTGCGGTAATATTTTAAAGTTTAACGGTAAGTAAATACTATTGCTTAATTGCGTAAAATAAATATGATGCGTGTGTGCATAAAATGGTAAATAGAAAATGTTAAAAGTGATCGTAATGCAAATCGTAATAATGGTAAATAATAATGATAATAATAATAATAATATTAATAATAATAACAATAACAATAACAATAATAATAACAATAATAATAATACTAATAGGCCATGACTATGGCGGTATTAATAGAAAGCTAATTAAAATTGCGGTAAAGTATAATTGACTATTCTTAAGCTATCAAAATATGAGAAGCATCAATAAATGTTTTGGAAGAAAGGTGGGACAAAATTGGGTGTCAACAACTTGTCCTTCTTTGATCGGTAATGATGAAAGAATTCTCGGGCAAAGACGTTGACTTAATAGCCTATTTTGTCCCAACTAGGGTAAATAAAGAAAATTTGAGAGGATTGTGGCCGAACTCCGGTCTCCGAGTTGCTTACATATCTCGGGTTGCACGAGAATCAGGCCGTGTGTATTTCTGGGATAACCACGACACCTATGAATAACGAGTCCTGATTGGTGCGAAAAATATTGTCCCAGTGTCGAATTATGATGACACTGGGTATTATGATCGAACTTGAGAATTCTAAAATATGAATATGTGGACTCGATGATCGGCTATTGGATGTAAGCGAAATTTTTTGGGTTAAGAGACGAACGTTCGAGGTAGACCCTTGACCCTTGTCAGGAGGTTTGATTACCCTTCCCAACAAATTGCCCTAGTTCACTGCCAAAGAAAAAGTTCCACGTTGCACTAAAGTTCCTGCGAAACTTAAACTAGATAAAACAGTTAGTAAATAAATATTGGAAGTAAAGTGATGTAAAATAGCCTTAGCTGAGGCTAATGCAAATGGGGTTTTAGGCCGATGATTCATGAAAATGATGCCTTTGGCGATGAAAATGATGCCTTAAACTCGATATGAAGATGAGGTTATTTAAACCGAATGATTCGAAAATGAGGCTTTATAAGTCGATATAATGGGGTTTTCTTTAAAACTCAATGGTTAATGAAAATGAGGTTTTTAAACCAACATGATTTAGGGTGCAAAGCATTTGTGCAGTGAATTTTAAAGCATTTGTGCGGTGTATGTGCGTTTGCAAGCATTTATGCGAAGCGGATGAAAGCATTTGTGCAATGCGTGTGCGGTGCAAAGCATTTTGAAGGCTGCCGTGCAATGTATGTGCGATGCATTTGAAAGCTGTATTGTAATATGTGTGCGGTGTACTTGAAAGCATTTATGCAGAGCATTTGAAGGCAGTGGTGCAATGTATTTATGGTGCATTTGAAAGTATTCACGTATAGCATCTGAAAGCGATAGTGCTATGTGTGTGCAGTGCATTTAAAAACAATAGTGCGATTTCTGTGTGGTGTGTTCAAAAGCATTTATGCAGTGCGTTGGCAGGGCATTTGAAAGTAATAATGCAATACATGTGCAGTGCGTTTGAAAACATTTATGCAGGGCATTTGAAAGCAATAGTGCATGTGCAGTGCATTTGAAAGCATTTGTGCGAAGCATTTGAAAGCATTTGTGCGAAGCATTTGAAAGCAGTAGAAAATATCTGTGTGTCAATACATTTGAAAAACCATTTGTAAGATTTAAGCATTAATTTATCATAAATTCCAAGAATTATCGACATTTGAGAGGTATAATTTCTCCTAAATATTATAAGGAAACTCAAACCGTTCGACGCGTAGTCCTTGCAAGGCTGTAAACATTATATATTTCAGCTTCCGCAATTTGAAAGTCTGCACTCAAAGAAAATTTGGTAAGTTTCGGGGGAGGTTGATTCGCGTTGACTTTGAAGATCCGACTCCTGATGCTTCATGCTTCCAATTTGGTCTGGACTTGTAACCTCCGCCTATTTCTAAGTCTTGGCCAACTAATAAAACTATTTGATTAAAAAATCATATTATTTCGAAAGAAAATATGCATAGTAAAATATGTATATAGTGACAGATAATTTCTGCTGCACTTGGAACTGTGACACATTGTGAAACAAAGCGAACGTTCTTTCTCCAAAGTCTTTCCTTTATCTGATGACTCTGTTGACCATATACTCTTTCGTGTCTCTCGACGTCGTCTTGCAATGATGCCTTTAAAATTGTCCCAATTTCTGACATGGGAGGATGCTGAACTTTTAAAATGATGAGACCGAGCCTTATATAGGCTGCCTACGTATCCCACTAAGGGAATCAGGTCAAGCGTAGTTCAAATCGTACAAGGCAAAATAAAATTGAGGTTTTCCAATAATGTGACCGAAGCCTATGTATCCCACCGCGGGAATCAGGTCAGGCGTAGTTCATGTTACAAACAAATGGAAATTTTCTGGAAATTTCTATGTTAAAAGCCCAAACCTGATATAGGTTTCTTACGTATCCCGCCGAGGGAATGTAGCCTTCATTACATAGAAAGACATTACAAGATTACATTTAAAATAAATGAAAAGCACCTAGACGTAGTATCTCTTGACGACATCTGTGTTGATAACTTTCGGCCAAACTTCGCCATCCATTTCTGCTAGAATTAATGCTCCCCCAGTCAGTACTCAATGAACCATGTAAGACCCTATCCAGTTAGGTGCAAATTTTCCCTTAGCTTCATTTTGACATGGGAATATGCCCTTCAATACCAATTGTCTCGTTTTAAATTGTCTCGGTCTTACATTCTTATTGAAAGCTTTGGCCATTCTGTTATGATAAAGTTGCCCATGACAAACTGCATTCATCCTCTTTTCATCAATGAACATTAATTGTTCATATCGGTTTTGTATCCACTTGGCATCACTCAACTCAGCTTCTTGGATAATTCTTAAAGATGGTATCTCTACCTCTGCAGGTAACACCGCCTCTGTCCTATAGACCAAAAGATAAGGCGTTGCCCCAGTTGAAGTCCTTACAGTGGTGCGATAACCGAGAAGTTTCAATGGCAATTTTTCGTGCCAATGTCTGTAATTATCAATCATCTTCCGCAATATTCGCTTGATGTTTTTGTTGGCTGCTTTGAATGCTCCATTCATTTGAGGTCTGTATGGGGTGGAATTGCGGTGAGTAATCTTAAATGTTTCGCAAATTTTGTGCATCAGACCACTATTAAGATTAGCTCCATTATCTATTATAATCGACTCAGGGATTCCGAATCGATAGATGATGTTATTGCGAACAAAGCCTGCCACCACCTTCTTCGTCACTGACTTATGTGAAGATGCTTCTACCTATTTTGTGAAGTAGTCGATGGCTACCAAAATGAACCTGTGTCCATTTGATGCAGCAGGCTCGATAGGACCAATGACATCCATGCCCCAAGATGCGAATGGCCACAGAGAACTCGTCACATTTAATTCATTTGGCGGGACTCGAATCAAATCGCCATGAATCTGACATCGATGACACTTTTGCACAAAACGAATGCAGTCTGATTCCATAGTCATCCAGAAATAGCCAGCTCGTAGAATTTTCTTAGCCAGAGTAAAACCATTCATGTGAGGCCCACATGTATCGCCATGCACTTCTTCAATCACCTTAGCCACTTCTTTGGCATCAACACACCTTAATAGTCCTAAATCTGGAGTCCTCCTATAAAGGATTTCTCCATTTAGGAAAAAGTGGTTCGCTAATCTTCGAAGTGTTCTCTTCTGAACACTGGTTATGCCTTCTGGATAGTCTCCTGCATTGAGATACTTCTTAATGTCACAGTACCAAGGTTCTCCATCAGGTTTTTCATCTACACAGAAACAATAAGCTATCTGATCGTGCACATTCACCTTGATAGGATCTATGTAGTTCTTGTCCGGGTGCTAAATCATAGAGGACAAGGTTGTCAAAGCATCAGCGAACTCATTTTGAGCCCTTGGAACATGTTTGAATTCCACCTTGATAAATCTCTTACACAGATCTTTCACGCAATGCAGGTACGGAAGTATCTTCACATTCTTAGTGGTCCATTCGCCTTGTACTTGATGAACTAATAAGTCAGAATCACCTATAACCAATAATTCTTGTATGTTCATATCAACGGCCATTCTGAGTCCAAGAATACAAGCCTCATATTTTTCCATGTTGTTGGTGCACGAAAACCTGAGCTTTGCTGAAATTGGATAATGCTGGCCTGACTCCGATATTAAGACTGCTCCAACGCCAACTCATTTGGAGTTTGCAGCCCCATCAAAGAACATTCTCCACCCTGGATATTCCTCTGAGATATCTTCTCCGACAAACAACACTTCTTCATCAGGGACATAAGTCTTAAGGGGCATGTATTCTTCATCTACGGGATTTTCAGCAAGATGATCAGTTATTGCCTGCCCTTTGACAGCCTTTTGGGTGACATATACAATATCAAACTCACTTAGCAAAATTTGCCATTTGGCTAACTTCCCAGTGGGGATAGGCTTCTGAAAGATTTACTTGAGTGGATCCATCCTTGAGATGAGATAAGTAGTATATGCAGACAGGTAATGTCTCAAATTTTGTGCAACCCAAGTCAGGGCACAGCAGGTGCGTTTCAACAAAGTATATCGGGCCTCGTAAGGCGTGAACTTCTTGCTCAAGTAGTATATTGCTTGCTCCTTCTTTCCCGGTTCATCATGTTGTCCCAATACACATCCAAATACATTTGCTGACACAGACAAATACAATAACAAAGGTCTTCCGGCTTCTGGAGGCACCAAAACAGGCGGATTAGACAAATACTCTTTTATTCTCTCAAAGGCTCGCTGGAAATCTTCCGTCTATTCGGTAGCAGCATCCTTCCTCAATAACTTGATTATTGGCTCACATATTACTGTCGATTGTGCTATGAACCGACTAATGTAGTTGAGATAACTGAGGAAGCTCATCATGTCCTTTCGACTCTTTGGGGCAGGCAAGTCTTGAATAGCCTTTATCTTTGAAGGATCTAATTCTATGCCCCTCATACTCACAATAAAACCCAATAGCTTCCCAGCAGGAATACCAAATGTACACTTTGCGGGATTTAATTTCAAATTGTACGCCTCAACCTGTCAAAGAATTTCTTCAAATCCGTCAAGTGATCTGAACTCTTTCGTGACTTGATGATGATATCGTCCACATAGACTTCAATCTCCCTGTGGATCATGTCATGAAAATGGTAGTCATGGCTCTCATATAAGTGGCACCTGCGTTCTTGAGCCCAAAAGGCATCACTCGATAATAGTATACTCCCCAAGGTGTGATGAATGCCGTTTTCTCGGCATATTTTTCATCCATCAGAATCTGGTGATATCTTTTGAAGCAATCAACTAATGACTGCTACTCATGCTTCGCACAGTTATCAATAAGTATGTGAATGTTTGGGAGGAGAAAGTTATCTTTCGGACTAGCCCTGTTGAGATCCCGATAAGCCACGCACACCCTGACTTTGCCATCCTTCTTTGGTACCGACACGATATTGGCTAGCCAAGTGGGGTACCTTGCAGCTCGAATGACCTTCGCATCAAATTGCTTGGAAAGTTCTTCCTTGACTTTTAAACTCAAATCCGGTTTAATGTTTCTCTTCTTTTGTTTTACCGGAGGACAAGAGGGATCAATAGGCAACTTATGCGACACAATGTCTATTCTTAGACTCGGCATATCATCATAAGACCATGCGAACACGTCTATATATTGTCTCAGAAGGTTGATCAATTCTTCCCTTTGTGTTGGAGTTAAATGGACGCTAATTCTTGTTTCCCTCACGGTTTCTGAATCTCCCAAATTTATGGTTTCTGTTTCATCCAAATTTAGTTTTGACTTATTCTCAAAATGTTCAAAATCCTTAGTTAACTCTTCAGGTTGCATATCCTCTTCATATTCTTCAGAATCTTGTTCGGCATTTACCATGGGCTCGCTTGTTTCATTACGTGCCACATTCACAGTATCAGCAAATTTACTAGTTTGATTACTGAAAAGCAAAAGAAAAATTAATTAAATAAAGGCGAAGTAAGAGATAGAAATGCGTAGTTTGGATTTGGCATTTAAGCTTTCAAAAGTTTAGAGGCAAAACACAACAAAAGCATAAACACGATTCAGGCCTCAATTGTGAATCGCGTTGTTTCATCAAATACAAATACAAATTGTCTACCAAGACTCCCGGAGAACCGGGGGCGAGGTACAAGTCCAATCATTCAAAACGTCTCCAGGCTCAACATCCCAGATAGTGGGAGTTCTGGGGCAATCATCCAGAATCACGTTGCATTCAGCTTCCTCCTCGGCAATGAATAGATTCCTGAGTCCTTTCGCGATGTTGTCTTCAACTGCTTCCTCTGATGCTTGGGTGACGGACGCCTTGAAGAATGACTGATTCAAGAGAGGAACAGGCCTTGGCAAGGGAATATCACTTTTTCTTTTGAGACTAGCTTCAAGAGTGGGCTCGTATCCAAGACCAAAAGTATCCTTCTGCCCGGGTAACTGAATTGGTTCCACTATTCCATCCCAGTTCACTCTAAAACCTCGACCAGGCTCGAAATCGTTCTTCAACATTTCCCAAGCTACCATCATAAGCACACGTGGCAGTTTTACCCTTTCATCTTGGGTAGTGCACATGGTTTCCTTGATATGGAAGACAGATCTATCTAGCCTTTCTACACTTTCAATAACAGGAATTGAGTTTTCGGGGTAGATCGGATTGTTGCCTTCTCCATGGATCATAATTTCCTGATAATTCCAGACAAATTTCAATTTTTGATGCAGGGTAGAAGGGACTACACCAGCCATATGGATCCATGGCCTTCCTATCAGCAAGTTTTAACTGGAGGATATGTCCATCACTTGAAATTCCACCATGAACTCCACGGGTCCAATTTCTAAGGCTAAGTCGATTTCTCCTACGACTCCTCTTTGAGCTCCATCAAAACCTTTAACCCTCACACGACTGTCGCGAAGTTTCCCGATATCAATTCCTATAGCTCGGAGAGTAGTGATAGGACATATGTTAACAGCTGAACCTCCATCAATCAACATCTTAGAAATAAACTTGTCCCTGCATTTGACTGTAATTTTCAATGCCTTGTTGTGCCCCAAACCTTCAGGTGGCAACTCATCGTTATGAAAAGAAACTTTGTGGGCTTCGAGGACTTCTCCCACCATGGCTGAAAATTTCTCGCTGGAAGTCTCAGCCGGAACATAAGCTTCATTTAGTACCTTCGCTAAAGCGGTCCTATGAGCTTCAGAATTCATCAACAATGCCAATAAATAAATTTGGGCTGGTGTTTTCTTTAGTTGTTCTACAACGGAATATTCTTTAGTTGGCATTTTTCTCCAGAATTCTTCGACTTCAGCCTCAGTCACAACCTTCTTTTGGCCATTTTCTTTGCTCGATGCTCCTCGTGCTACCTCATCGAGGGCATAACACTGCCCAGATCTAGTCAATCCAGCAGCAACAGTTTCTACCACCAATTTTCCTTTTTCTTTGTTCCTTTCATCAAATTGATAATTCCAAGGAACTGCTTTGGTGTTGAAAGAAGGTGCCTGAGAAACTAAGGCTGTGATCCTAGGCCTTGGAGTGAGCACTTCCACTTCAATTGGGGCCCTCATTTGGATCGTGATTACTGGAGCAATAAAGGCTGACGATTCAACCTTTTCTTCTTTTTTAACCGGCACAATAGTCCCTTCCAAGTCACAATCTTCATCAATGGTAATCATGTTCACATTTGCATCACCATGATTGGGTAGGGGATTGTTGTTTATATTTGTAGGAGCTCCTTTGAGCTGGATGACTCCTTCTTTGATTAATGCCTTGACTTTGTATTTGAGAGTAAGGCAATTTTCAGTATCATGTCCGACAACTCCTGAGTGATACGCACAATGTCTAGTCCCGTCATACCATCCAGGAAGGGGATTAGGAAGTCTTCCTTGAATTGGTTGGAGTATCCCTGCGGTTCTCGACCTTTCATACAATTGGGCTAGGGGTTCGGCTAACGGTGTGTAAGTTTTGGTTGGCTTTCTTTCAAAGTTTGGGCGAGGTCTGGGTGTGTTTTATGGACGATTTTGTGGTTGGTATTGGGGTTGAGGCGAGTAAGTTGGCTGGTATTGTGATGGGTTTTGATGGGCAGGTGCTCGAGGTGGGTAATATGCTGGCTGGGTATGGTAAACAGGATGGTGAGTGGGTGGAGGTTGGTAATAAGACTGAGGGGCTTTGGCATATTGGCTGTAGTATGATGGCTGGGATGAAGGGTATTGGTAGGTCAACATCTGGCTTGGTCTTTGTTCCTGGATGGTCATGACCGCGGACACTCCGTCCCTCTTCTTCTTAGCTGAATCTGATTGAATTGCCTTACTTGTTGCTTGCAAGGCTGCAAGATTTGTGATTCTTCCTGTCTTGATTCCTTCTTCTATGAAATCTCCCATTCTAATAACTTCAGAAAACTTTTGTCCGATGACACTTATCAGTCTTTCGTAGTATGTTGCATCTAAGACTGTACAAAGAGCGTCGTCATCTCATTCTCCACCATTGGGGACTGGACTTTCGCGGCTTCTGCTCTCCAACGCATAGCATATTCCCTGAAATTTTCTGTCGACTTCCTTTCTAACTTCATCAAATAGATACGATCTGGGACAGTCTCAGTGTTGAACCTGAACCTATCCATGAACTCTTGTGCCATTTCTCCCCAACTATGCCATTTCTGCGGATCTTGGCATGTATACCAATCGTGCGCCTCTCCTGTCAGGCTCCTTATAAACAGTTTCATCCTAATGTCTTGATCTTTCCCTACTCCCACAAGCATTTCACAGTACGATCTCAAGTGAGCCCGAGGATTTCCTTTTCCATCAAACATATCAAATTTTGGCACTTTATATCCAGTAGGCAACTCAATGTCGGGATGAATACATAAATCCTCGTACTCTAGTCCTTCGCATCCCTTGTGCATTTGGATACTTCTAAATGCTTCTTTCAGACTGCGAATCTCCTTTGCTACATTCTCGTCTTCTTTCGCCTTGGCTTCCCTTTCCATCTCCTCATAAGGGTCAACCTCTGAATGCTGCACGCCCTGCAATTGGGTAGTGAAAGGTTGAGCTTCTGCTACATATACCGGTGGCACATGCTGCGTGTTATGGTTAGCGGTGTGTGCCACTGGTATGTGTTGAGTTGCTTGGTAGTTTTGGGTAAGTGGGGTAGTTTGGATAACTGAAGGCTGAGGAATATAGGGATTGGTGAAAGGTGGCAGATTGGCTTGTTGGAAGTTAACTTGTTGGGGGTTGGCTTGTTGCGGGTCATTTTGGTGCGGGATGGTTTGTTGTAGGTTAGTTTGTTGCGGGATGGCTCTTTGTGAGTTAATCTGTGCTGGGATGGCTTGTTGTGGATTTGATTGTTGTGAGATGGTTTGTTGTGGGACGGGGGGGGGGGGGGGGGGGGGGAATTGATAGTGCTTGGATTGACTGTATGAAGTGGAGGGTTTGAGGGAAAGGGCTGAGGAGAGGACGAGTCAACAGGTGAAAAGGACGGTGGGATTGTCGCACTTGTTTTTTGTTTATGGTGAGGAGTGTTGAGGGTAATGGGCATTTTGGTGAGATTTCGCAGTCGCTCAATTTCACTTTGCATGTTGGCTATTTGCTGCATCAATTGGGCGATGAGTTCATCATTCCCTCCTCCCGAATCCTCAGGTTTGTCTCTTGGAACGGTGACAAGTCCCAAGCCAGTCTGTTCGGATGCCCCTGAATCATTCATATCGTTAGATGCTCGTGCTTTTGATCTTGTGAAGTACGGGTGGTCTGCCAGTTCGTAGTCAACACGAATCAACCTTTGGGGGGGATATTCAAAATAAAAGTAAACCTTCAAAAATAAAGAAAATTGCGTTAGTATAGTGCGAATGATTGCTGCTTTAAATAAAATAATATGAACATTCGACAAATAATATTGAAAGAAGCACATATTACATAGCAAACAAATCACATAGTAAAAGAGAAATATAGCAAACATAGCGCGACCTATTATGCACGGGACCTCTTTTGTGCCAGAGGTAGGCCTAACGCGGATCTGAAGGATAAAACATGTAATTATACGTCATCCCAATGTGCTATTAATTGAGGACCCCCAAAACATACAGTGTTTGAAAATTTGAATCCTGGTACAAAAGAAATTAATACAACTACTACTTGACTTTCATAAGCTAATTAACATGAGGAAGGCCCTTCGTCATTCTTGAGCCTCTTGGTTGCTTGAATTGATTGACCGATCTTCCAGAGATTCTGGATAATGTATGACATAGCCAGAACTCCTACCATTTTAATGCCTTCTTTGATGCAAGTGTCTCCTTGCTCAGCTAGAAGTGTATCTAATTCTTGCATGCTTTGCTCGTAACTAAGTGCCTGCTGCTTCCATTTCTCTGCCTCCCTTTCCTTTTTCTCAAGTTGTGCATGGTGCTCGGCTTCAGAGACAAGATTTTTCTTACGCAGTTGCCGGAGTTAGATGTGTGCTTCTGCTTCTCCATCCTTAATTCGTCCCCTCAGGCTAACGCCGGGTTTGATTGATCCTTCCAAGTTAGTGGTCAGCTACTCCAAATAGTTATCATCACATCCAGCTTGGTATCTGTTTGGCTCAATTGACTCTCCTTTCATGGTTTCCCTCGATTTCCACATGCTTATAACTTCTTTTGCAAAAGGAATTTTTCCCTCTTTGTAGTCAACCCGATAATGATCCATGTTTGCCACTAAAGGTTTGTTTTGCTTTCTGCTAGATTGTCTTAAAACTCTCAGTGGGGCATAGGGTTGCAAGCCCCGAAGTCCCATCAAAACCAAAAATGGTACGATCTTCGTACGAAACACCAAACCCTCGGATGGAAACCAATCGAACATCCATTGAATTGAATTATCATTCACAGGGCTAAGAAGTCTTACCCACCCTTCTACACAATTTGGCTTTTCAAATGATCTATTAGTCAAAATAGCGCCTGGAACATGCCCAAGAATGTGATTTTCACCCGTCGGCTTTCAAAATGCTAGACCTCTGTCGACCTTTTGAATATGTTCCATCAGCCAAATTTGTAAAAGCAAGTTGCATCCCTCAAAATGCTTGTACCCGTGCTTGCAACGTCCTAATGCTCGATAGATATCTGCCACGATCATAGGGACCACAGTGTAGTATTTTCCTTCAATGCCACCAAACAGAGTTGCAGTTACAGTAACGAGTCGGGTGTGACTATCTCTTGTTGTTCCTTTAGGGAACACCATAATGCCCAAAAAACACACTGCGAAAGCAAAGCATCATTTTTGTTTCCTAGAGTCATACGAGAAAAATTCATCTTGATGATTGGTGAAGCTTTGTTGATAGCCAAATCTATAATACAAGTAGTCAAATGGTATCGTAGACCCTTATAAACATTCTACGCCTTTGCCCTTCCTGAATCCGAAACTGTCAACAAATTCTTTTGGTAAAGGTTCCTTTGGAATAATCATGCCGCAATTTTGCCATTTTTTCTTCTTATGTAATAAGGCTGCATTTTCTACATAGCCACCTATTTCCTCTAACAATGGAGTCATTTCATTGTTGTCGAATCTGAACACGACTCTCTTCTCATCCCAAAACACAGTTGCCGCTTCGATGATGTCTCTACATGGTTGGATATCCATTAAAGACGGTAAGTGTCCTAGTGCTCCACGTACCACCCGCTGTCCGTAGTCCCCCAAATCAATCCACCATGCTTTTAGTTGAGGAGGAACGCTCAAGACCATGCTAAACCTTGGGTAAATATTGTGCTGACTCATGGCTACCTGCGTTCACAAATGGTTAGTTCTACCTATTACCCTTTTAAATAGCACATGGTCCACATAACACACAAGTTTATCCTTCAAACCAATGCACATAACGTGATAACCGTCGCTCGGGGTGATACACCCACTCGGACATTTGGATGAGGTTGACTAATGGACTTAACACATCATGGGTATTAAGCCTCCTAAGTTTGCGTGATGCATGTCCTTAAAGAGGGTTTTGGCTGAGCTCAATCTTAGGCGGACTAAGAGTTGGTTTCCTATGACGCAAAGCTCCCTTAAGTGGACAACTGGGGAGTGGAAAGTCCGTGGCTGTCGACTGCACCGCCGATCAACTAAATCCACAAGATCGATCCAACTAAAGGGTGATTTAGTAGTGCAAGGCTGCGAATCGTGAAACCGCTTTAAGTGTGTGAATTTGTGTGAATTTTCCAGAAGTGGAGGAAATATGAACGGAATGCCAATTTAAGGAAATAAATAACATATTATTACATAGAAAAAAACAATAATAAAAACACTTAAAAGCACATAAAGGAAAAAGCAACAATAAAGGAAAAAAATAAAGAAAAACAAACAAAACATCCAACAAATTAATTATTAACCTAAGTCTGTTATGGTTAGAACCTAAAATCCCCAGCGGAGTCGCCAAGCTGTTATACCCCATTTTAAACGGGTCAAATCGGAGTATAACATATTGGTGATTCCTATTTGTTTATTTTAAGGAGTCGCCACCAAATTAATTTTAAAAGTGAATTAGGACACCTAATTAGTAACTAAGGTAAAGCTAGACTAAACCTCCGTTAATGGTCTGCTTAACTAATGTGATTCTAGGTAAGGGTTCTTGGTTATCCTAAAGGGAAGGGGTTAGACATCCTTTAAGATTCGCTAACTACGATTAACCGGTCAAACTTAGGTTATTTAATTAAGACTAAAACAATACAAATATAACATTTTAAATGTTTAGGAAAATAGTTTGTAAATATTATCAAGATTTCAAAAAAAAAAAAATGGAGAATATAAGGCATTTTGACAAAATAATATTTTTATATTTTTATGGGTAATATAAGAAAAAGTATTTCCTCTTAAGTAATTAAGTGATTAAGTAAAAGATTTGCATTTGATAATACAATGGGTTTAATACTTAATGCTAGCCGAATTTATTGAATACAAATACATACGTGGACATCATAATTAAACAAAGGGATTAACTAATTAAATCCCAAATGAAACGAATGAGGCATTATAGGCAATTTTATCTTATGCGTTTAGAAAATTATTTTTTATTTTTTAAACAAAACAAAGGGTAAGTACGCTATTTTTTAAGTATTCTAAATATAAACATCATAAATTGTTTTAAAAATACGTCAAGTACGGTATTGTTTTAAATTATGTCATAGAATAAGTACGTTATCTAAATTTAACTACCTTAAATGTATTATTTAAATAAGTACGTTATTCTTTAAGGTATTCTAAATCCAAATATCATAACTTCTAAATTGTTTTAAATACATTATTTCTAAGGCAAACTCGAATTCTAACTACCCATTATTACTAAAACTATCCCCACTATTTCCGCTAGGATTTATCTAAGCTAAGAAAACAAAACAAAGTAAAGTGTTAGTCATACAATACAAATCAAATGCACAAAACAGAATAGAGGAGGCGAATATGATTAAATGGGTTCGGCCCATTTTAGGCCTGCTGCGATCTGTTTTCTGCCGTATGGGCTTTGGCCCAAAATCTTTTTTTTTCTATGCTGCGGATGGAGGTTGACATGAGAGAGAGATCACGTTGGGCTTCAGCCCAACACCAAATGCGGAAGAGGACGAGTCCCTTGGACTCGTACGCGAGGGTCATGCATAAAAACGAAAGAAAAATGATTAGTATGGGTCTAGATACTTAGTAATGCAAAATTTCATAACACAAAGAAGGAAACTTCAAATACCATCACGAAACAGTAAGAAGATTAAGTTTTAAACTCGGCTAAGACAAACAGTTCACGACCCAAATGAGTGACTATACAAGAATGGGCAAACTGGGCCGAATTTCGAATTAAGCCTACTGTACACATAGAGGCCCAACACAGGAAGAAGAAGAGAAGACCCAAATTTAACAAGAGTAATTTATCAATCAACCAAGTAAGGAATGATAAGCCATATATACACAGATAAACCAACTCATATACTCTGGAGTATATGTGACTGAATATAACTTGTATATGCAAAGATATTGACTCAATGCCACACACAATCAATTAGACAAAAGAGAGACAATACACCAAACAATTTAGGACCGAGGGACAATATATCAAACAAGTTCATATATACATAGCATACACAGCCTCAATTAAACAAGTACTACAGAATTATTTTAAGAAAATAAACCTCTGTAAACAAAGCATGCAGGCAGGTTTTAGCAGTATGCTCATTAGTGCAAAACACAATACTTTGAACTAGATTTTCATCCATTTTAGACTATACTTAAGTCCATAACTTATAGCTAAACTCTCAATTTAATACACATCAGCAGAGACAAACAATTACACATAATTATAGGTATGAGACACTAAGCATGGACATAACATTCTAAACTTGTCTTCAAATTCATTTTAGAATCCAGTGTCACGTCTATTATAAATGCAAACATGTACCATGTGAAGATGCATTTTTTACTCATAAGATGCTCTCAGTTAAAAGGGGTCTTAAAGGGTTTAAACAGGTTCGTATCGGACACAAAAGGCTTCAATCACACATGCCTTGGACTAAAAAAAAGTGACTTATCATGCACTTTTGATTTCAGAAACTAGTTTAAGTGATAATTCTATGTCAGACTCCATCAAAACAAGAATCTATACCACTTGTATTCATGCTTCACAGATTTAAAAGTCAACATAACATGTGACATCATACACATCATCTCCAAGTAAAACTAAGATGATAAACTAGAAAAGACTACTCATTTTAGAAGGCATTCTCACACTTAAAAATGGACAGGACCTATTTCAATACTCACATTTTTCTGACATACTCTATTGCATAACTGTGATTAGTCTAGTATAGAGATTCTCTAGCCACATATCTTTAAATACAACAATCATATGCGTAGACATGGACCATGCTTGAACAAAACACTTAATCAAAACATGGATATACTGTTCATACAGTAGTAATGGCCAAAACTTTAATTAAACTTTCATTATTACACTAACAAAACATGAAAATATATATATATATATATATATATATATATATATATATATATATATATATATATATATATATATATCTGAACTTAGAGGGATATATAAGGGTTAATGGTATAAGACTAGTCAAGTTATGCAAAGAATGACATTCAAACAACAAATGCACTTATAAGCCCCTCCCATGAGCATATAACTAAACAATGTTCAAACTTGAGCAAGGTCTATAGGCATGTAAGCAGGAAACTCAACTCAACTCAAATCACAATATTCATTTTAAGACAGTAACCCAAACTAGGCCAGATTTTTAAAGGACTCATTCACAACTTCAAACAAACCAGAACCATATGTCTTAACCACAAGTAATCATTGTTATCACAATAACAAACTGGATATGCCTTCACTATGTTATAATCTCAGCAATCTATGTTACTGTGTCATTACTAAACTACATTAAACAACATTATAGAGGTGTTCTACACTAACATAATCATGAGCAAACAGAGATTAGACACAGATCTACCTACTAGTCATGCCTAATCTAACAACAATACTTAAACAAGGTTGAATATTCTACTCACAGGACATATAAACTACTATCATCACGTACTCTATTAATTAACAAGTAAAGCATAAATAGACATGCTAAACTACTAATAATAACAACAGGAAAAAGATAATGACACAAAATTTAACCTAAGCACCAACAAAAACAAATAATACTGAACTAAACACACATAAAAAATAACTTAAAGGAAGACATATTACCTTTCTTGGGTGCAGTGAACAGGGTGCGTGGGTCTCGGATCTATGCTCGAACGCGAACGGCGCTCGAATCTTTCGGATATAACCACTCACCGAGAAATGGAAGTGAAATTCCTTCCCAGACCCTCAATATACTTGAACACAAATGAAAAGGGAAAGAATTTAGAATCGAGAAATCAAACTAAACTCCTCAGAAATTATACTGTAAATTGGATTTTTAAACTAAAATAAGGTTAAGGTTAAAGCATTTTAATCGATGTTTCAGTTCGTTCAAAACCCAATTATCCCCCCAAAAAAGCCTCCTCAATACTGAGGATGGGGTTCTTTATATAGAACCCCGAAAACCCTAATTCCTCTTCGTTATAGTAGTGAGACAAGCCGAAATGGAGGGAAAAATCCCTCCAATATTGACCGACCAATCGCGAGTGAGTATTCATACTCACAAATGGACGAAAACCATTAAAATGGCTTCAGATTGAAAACAGAAAAAGAAGGAAGAAGACAGCTTACCACGGTGGAAAACTGACGGGGAAAGGACGAGCATTAATTTCCTTTCCCCGAAATGGCCATGCATGGCCTGTGTTCGCGAAAGAGGCTTTGTAAATTTCCAATCGCGTTGGGTAGAGAGAGAAAGAGGAAGGGAAAGGGAAAAGAGGAGGAAGCGGTGGGTTCATTAGGTTTAGAAATGAAAAGAAAAAGATACGGGCCGGGTCAACTGAAAGGATAATGGACTGGATCATTCAATGGGTAGTGGGCTGATCATTAATGGACTGGTCCGAAACACTTGTAAATTGATTGGGACGGATGGACCCAAAACTTGGCTGATGGAAGGCCTTCTTGGGCTAAAAATACTTGTTTTTTTTCTTACATTGCTTTGGGCCTCTAAATTTAAATAAAAGACCTTTTCAATTAATTACATATTAACGTGTGCTAAAATATTACTTACTATAAAATATATTTATTACTAAATAAAATTATAAGACGTCGTAATAGCTGTGCGATAATATTTTAAAGTTTAACGGTAAGTAAATACTATTGCTTAATTGCGTAAAATAAATGCGATGCGTGTGTGCATAAGACGGTAAATAGAAAATGTTAAAAGTGATCGTAATGCAAATCATAATAATGGTAAATAATATAATAATAATAATAATAATAATAACAATAATAATAATAATAACAATAATAATAATAATAATAATAATAGGCCATGACTATGACGGTATTAATAGAAAGCTAATTAAAATTGCGGTAAAGTATAATTGACTATTCTTAAGCTATCAAAATATGAGATGCGTCAATAAGTGTTTGGAAGAAAGGCGGGACAAAATTGGGTGTCAACAAAGAAAATAACAAGACTTAAAAGATCATGACTTTTTTGTTCAATCGATTCTTACTATGGATATGGTAAGTGCTCTTATTAATATTTTAGATTTATATCTCTGTCTAATGATTTTCTTGCGATCCTGTGTTGCTAAGTAAGTTTTCCAACAAATGGTATCAACGCACGATCTATTTAGCTCATTAGACGTGTTTTCAGTATTTTTTTTGGACACAAATTCGTTGGATAAGAAAACAAACGTTTTTCCAAGTTCCGTTTGATTTTTGGGGACGATTTTTCTGTTTCTTTATAGAAAGATTATTGGGACTGTTCTCCAATTTTTCACATGTTATTTTGCCGAATTCTATCAAGTTTTTTGGGGCCAGTTGAACGTTGTTATTTCACATGTCCGTTTGCCGATTTCTGTTTCAATTATGAGTCATTCAGATTTTTTTTTAGTTAAGCGTTTAAAAGAGAAAAGACATCATTTGATCCCTGAATTTGACACGAAAATTTAGTTTAGTAATTCAACTTCAGTTGTATTTATTTACCCCCTTAACAACTTTCAAGTTAATTAAATACCCCCTTAGCGGCGTGGACCAGTTAAGATATAGGTGTTGTTCACCACTCGCCTGGTGATTGGTCCACGTCATTAATTTTTTTTTTAATTTTTTTTATTTATTTAGTTTTTTTCTTTCTTCTTCATTCTTTCCCTATTTTATTATTTTATTAAACAATAATTAAAAAAAAAGAAAAAGATGGACCCATAGCCACCGTTCTCCTCCTCCTAAACTCCCCACCTCCACACCCCCGCCGCCACCACCCCACCACCACTGCCGCCGCCACCACACCACCACCATAACCACCGCCTCCTTAAATCAAACCACCTGAAAAATCCCATCTTTGTTAAAAAAATTCTTTATTAATCATATTTCCACCATAACTACCACTGCCGCTGCAGCCAACCTTTCCCACCACCGAAGCAATAATAATTTCCAACAGACCATCTTCTTCCAATTTTGTTTCTACTTCTCATTCAAATCACCAAATTAAGAAAATCCACAAATCATGGACTGAAATTCGGATTGATATCAACCCCCAAAAAAAGAAAAGAGGCGGCGGTGGGTATCAACAAAAATCCATTTCTTCATTGTTGTTTAGAAAAATAGAGACGATAACAGAGGCTTCTCCCAATTTCAATATAGCATACCCACTTCCACTCTTTGCAAGCTTGCTTCGCCGCTTCTTCAAAATCTCAAATGATTTTTGAAAACTTTCAATGTCATTTTTCAAATCTGATTCGAAAACCTCAAAACACAATAATAATTCACAAAGCAACAGTTATATCAAGGTCAGCGTCGCATCTTTCAATTTCATATTTGCTTATAATAACTACTAGAAACCCATAATTTATTGTTGTTAAACTGCCCTTCAAATGGACTTATGCAACAACAATGAAGATATTGCACGAACTGCCCTTCAAATATGCTCATCAATAGGGGTGTTCATGGTTCGGTTTGGGTCGGTTATTGATTAAAATCATAACCAAACCAATTTAGTCGGTTTTTAAATGTCTAAAACCATAACCAAACCAAATAAAATAATAACCACCGGTTTGGTTATTGTCGGTTTGGTTCGGTTTGGTTAGATTTTTCGGTTTATGACTAGCAGCCATGAGACTTATCAGTAAAACATTAAAAAGTTGAAAAAGACATGTCTTTTTTTTTTGTTCAAACGATAACTTTAATTTATCGTTTAAGGTGGAACATACATTATATAAATATTTTCACTATTAGTGATAGTGTCATACTCAAGTTACCCAAAGTTGCTAAACTATTACATATAGAGCTAAAAACTAAGTAGTGGCTGCACCATTTTTGTCATCTTAATACACATACCTGGAAATAAAGTAGAGCATAAGAGCCTTTAGTTGTTGTTACAAACATACATATTAATTAAACATAAAGACTGCCTAAAATTAAAATGAAAATATATGAAATAAAAAAACTTTGTGTAATGATCCCAAACTTTGGGGCAATACTTGCATTTTGTCCTCAATTCTCCCATTTTATTAAAAACACTTAGTGTAATGATCCCAAACTTCAGATGTTTTTCTATCATTATCGCCAGGGCTAGGGTCTCGACTACAAAGAGTTGTTCTTTTCTGTCTTTTAGGAGGATTACCCACGAAAGAAGTATTAGGGCATTACCATGTGCTTGAATTGCAGGAAATGCTGATGTTACTGAAGTATCTTCTATAGGAACCTCCAAATCTACAACCTCTGTCCTTTTCATATGAAAAATATTAGAAGTTTAGGACCCATTCAGACAAGAAAAAAGAAAGGTATAAATTCGTGAAAAAAAGAAGAAACAACCTAAAATCAAATGGCTGACAAAGAAAGACTAAAAATTTAAGTTAAAGACATTAAACTCTAACGTGAGCTTCTGTTAGTAGGTTTACACTTAACACTTAAAGAGTTAAAAGACTTAAAGACATGGGCTTGGACATATTTTTAAAAACATGGGCCTTAAACAATCATGTGAAATAAGTAGACCAAAAATCAAATTAATGATTAAAAGGTATAAAATATTTATAATTATTTATGAAAAACTAATATTATACATATAAATAATTATAAAATTTATGTATATAATTTATCGGTTTGGTTCGGTTATTTATTCGGTTATTTTTTAATATAACCATAACCAAACCAAATATTATCGGTTTTTAAAATTTAAAACCAAATCAAATCAAACCAAACCAAATGTCGGTTTTTTTATTCGGTTTGATTAAATTTTCGGTTTGGTTTTGGTTTTAACCAAAACCGTGAACAGCCCTACTCATCAATGAGGAAAATGCACGAACTGCCCATCAAGACAAAGAAAGGAGAAAAAAAAAAAAAAAAAAAAAGGAAGAAAGAAGCTGAGGAAGATAGCAGCAACGATTTGGAGGATGGGGAAGAAGGAGAGGGAGGGCGGGGGTGGGGTTAGAAGAAGAAGAAAGAGAAAATAAAAAAAAGGAAAAATAAAATATTTAAAAAGTATAATTAAGTATATAAATTGTCATCTAATTAGAAGAGGACATATGTACAGCTGGAATCATTTTTGGTGTTTTTTTCCCCTTCCACGCGCTTTTGAGAAAGTCATCACTCTTTCTTGCCACGTCACCCGCTAAGGGGGGTATTTAATTAACTTGAAAGTTGTTAAGGGGGGTAAATAAATACAACTTAAGTTGAGTTGCTAAACTAAGTTTTTATGCCAAGTTCAGGGGTCAAATGATGTCTTTTCTCTGTTTAAAACTTAACATCTGAGGACATCTTGCAACCTCAATTTTTCTAAGTAGGCGTTTGGCCATGCGTCTTCAAACCATGGTTTGAAATCATGACCCCAAATTAGCATTTGAACATGCGTTTTCACTCATGGTTTCAACTTTTTAAATATAAAATTTAACTCATAAGTTTATATTTTGTAAAAATAAAAATAAAATCATAAGTTGGTAGATATTTTTAACAATTACCCCCATCAATCATTTACCAATCTCATTAACTTCCACCAACCTTTAATTTGTATGGGAGAGTTATATTAAAGAGTAGTTACATTCCTATTCATGTTAAATTTTTGTTTTTATTGAACTAAAGTTTGATTAGTTGATGTTGTATTTTTTAGAAAGGCTTTCTAGTAGTGTACTAATTTTGTTATGAACTATGACTTGCTCATTTGGTAAGATTGTATAAGAATTGAGAACGTTTTGATAGTTTTCACAATTTATGGGGTTTTTATGTCTATAAAAGAAAATACAACTTAAAATATCAAAATTACATGTCCAAACCTAATTTGAAACCATATCCAAACGGGGTGGAAAAAAAGTGTCAATTTTGTTGATTTAGCAAACTCGAAGATTCTCCGGCCGGTAGAATTATTGGGCACTTTTTTTTTTTGAAGTTTATTTCTCGTTTTAAAATTTAAAAAAGAAAAGAAAAGGGATGAAGGTAGACTTACGTAAAAGTTTATTTTGTATTAAGTTTCAACCTTTTCCTTTCAATTCAATCACCAGTATCTTCAATACGAGTCTGTTTGGAAAGCCACCTGGTAATTGGAATTGGTGTAATTACTAGGGTGGTAATTACAATGACCTGTTTGTTTGTCAGAGCGTAATTACAGTGTAATTCCCTCTGTTCTGTTTGGTTGGACAAATGTAATTACACAGCTCAACTAAAAAAAAAAAACAGATTAACACATAAATAAGTTTTACTGTATATATATATAAAATATTTATTGTGAGGTATTTAAAATAAATATTTTTCTGCAAAATTATATTAAATAACTATAAATAAATTATTACTTAGCTGAATTAGCCGGGCTCTAATGCAAGCATCTAACACCCAATAAAAAACCAATATATTTTTCCAGCTATCAATCAATATTGCATTATAGCCACAGAAGTTACTATATGTATCAAAACATCTCGTGAAGTTAAAATGCCACAACATTGGGTTGACAATATCTATTACAAAATGAATAGAAACTTTACAGTAATGAAGTCAACGAACCGCTTGTTGGACACTTCTTAGATGACTTAAACCTGTAAAGATACTTCTAAACAGAGATGGAAATCCACTTCCATTTCACTGCAAATCCACCCTTCTATTAATATCACGATACTTATGCACCAGTAACTTTTATCAGCAAAAGTGACGCGACCATGAAGAGTAAAAGTTCAAGTCCATGAAAAACAAGGTGATTCACACAAACCATATAGAGTGACTTTTACCAACAAAAAACAAAAAAGAAGGAAGAAGAGAAAATTACAGCAAGATTCACAACAAGCTAACCCCAAGTTCCCAATATTCAATTATGATAGACTAATATCTGAGTTACCAACATCAGAGAAAAGGATATATAATGAAGTTTTGCACTGATAAACCTTGCAGCCTTTAATTACTCTACCTTCAAGCACTAATTAGTTTCCAATTCTAAATTTCTTTCTGGCCAACCTCTTACATCTACCTATTTTACAAAATAGATTGGTGGCTATACCCTTACTTCAAGTGACAATGACCTACTCTGTCCCTTTCAACATATTCTATTCTACCTTATTTCTCTAGCATTCCATATCTGTTGAGCTATCCCATCTCTTAGATTGCACATATATTGTTTGTCAACATCTGTTGGTCCTCGTCCAAGTTCTTCTTCATCTGAATCTGAATCAATATCATCCAAATTGTGGGAATCTTCTATTTCCTCTTCCACGTGTTCTTCAAAATATGAATCGTCCCAGTTCCACTTACGAATGAAATTATGAAGTATACAACATGATACACAATCCAACCTTGTTTTTTGATGGAATATGGAGGAGGAGTCGTTAATATAGGGAATCTTTTTTTTCAAAACAGCAAATGTCCTCTCCACGACATTTCGAAGCTTTGAATGTCTCAAGTTAAAGAGTTCACGAGCATTTTGTGGTGCTTGTGTTTGGCTCCATTCTCTTAAATGATATCGTACACCACGATAAGGTGATAGAAATCCCTTTGTATTTGCATAGCCTGCATCAACTATGTAACATCTTCCTACAAAATTATAGGCACCAACTTAAATATTTTAGAAATGTAAATAAATAAATAATGGATGTCTGAATTAACGCTAAATTACCATTTTGAATTTTCAACTTATTTTCTGATCTCTCCCAAACAGCATTTCTTCAAACTCTAGAATCTGAAGCAGAGCCTTCCCAACCAGCAAGCACGTATTGAAAGTTCATATCAAAATCTACCACAACAAGGACATTTTGAGAAAGAACTCCTTTACGATTTCTATATCTTGGTTGCTCTTCCACGGGAATTAATGCAGGAATGTGAGTTCCATCTATAACTCCAATACAATCCTTCAAAAAGCTTACAATGATTTTAAGATATAGGACAGAACAATTAATAACTTTTAGTTAGTAAAAGTAAAATGTAATGCTAAAAACTAACCTTGAACCAAGGATAGAAAAGTGGATTAGAGGATATTTCTTGCGGGATACTTCTTCCTGCCTGCTTGACATACTGTTTTCCTAAATGTAGACAAGCTTTCAAGCACTTGTTAAAATACCGACTAATTATTTCTCCTGAATGTTGAAAACGATTTTGCACAACTCTATTCCTCTCATTATGAGCTAACGTAAATAGAAATATAGCCAACTGTTCCTCAACTCTAAGGGTTCTTGAATCAGTTAATAGACCTCTTATTTTCATCTCATCTACAAGTTGTAAGAAACATCCAACACTCATACGTAGTAGGTCATAGCATCCACAAGGATGTCTTTCAGTCAAATCTTTAATAAAATCTGCTCCAGTTAAAATTGACGTGCACTCTTTCTTTTGGTCCAACACCTAAATATTTTCCAATAATGCTAACTAAAAGTACACATTTTGCAAGAAACATCATGAATTGATCTTCATTTGCCATCCTATTTGACATAGAAAAGAATTAATTTTCCAACTGTAATGGCATAAGAAAAAGCATAATACTCTTATAATGTCAACTTGGAACAAAATGTAGCAGAAATTCAAAACAAAAAAGAGATAACATAATATTTTCATGTCAAACTTCAACAAAACATATGATAAGTTTCCAGCAAAACTCTAGGAATATATAATCCAAAAGAGAACAAGATACTAGCCCATAACATTGCTCAAACAACAAACATGCTTTTAACGACATCACTCAAATAAAGCAAGTTTGCTCATGGCCTATTTCTTCCGAAGTTCTGGAGCCATAGCAGCAAAGACTTCAGCATTTCTCTCATTTGTTAGGAGGTCAATAATTTGTATATTCCATTCATCACACAAGCCTAGTTCCAATATCAAAGGCATTAATTTCTCCGCAGACGTGTTTTTTGGTTCATGTTGTATCCTTATTTGTTCCTCAGCTATTGATGTCCATCTATCAACAGATTTAGCCAAGCTGCTTCCAATAGAGTTTCTAATTCTTTTTGGACGTGATGTCAAAGTTGGTTGCTCAGCTAAACGTCGTTTTCCTGCTCTCTTATCTTGACTAGATGATTGAGTTACTTCATTACTCGTAAAGTTTATATTCTGATCAAAACATCCATTGTCATTGTCCACAAATTGTACATCTTTAGAAGCAGGTTTAGTAACTTTTTCAGCAGTTATATCATCATCGGAAAACTCATTTTGAAAATCCTCAGCATCATTAATTTCACACACATTCCTACCATCAGCAACGGTATCTCAAAAAATCAAAGCCAAAGTACTATAATCTGGCAGCTTCTTCGTTCTATATTGAGCATCTTTTGGGTGAGCCTATTATATAATCAATAGTCTTAAATCAGAAAAAAGAATAACTTAAATTCAAACTCATCTTTTGAAAAAAAAAAAAAGAATATATGACTCACTGCAAGGTACTTCTCCCAGACATCATCTTCAGCATCAACTTTTCGAGTTTCCTCATTCCACCCAAATCCACTATGTTGTATCATTCTCTTCATAGTAGCATATGTTTTCTTCAAGGTCCTCATCCTATTTTTCATTTTAGTCTTATCTAACTTGTCCCCGTATAGCTTATTCATTTCTCTTTCTACACCATCCCATCCTTCGGTCGTTAATCCTCCTTGTTGCGTTCTTCCCAACTTAACTTGTTCAGCAATAAAATAAATGAAATGTTCGTCTTGAACTTCACTCCATTTGGTGTATGGTTTTCCAGCCTTAGGTGGGTGGCTAATTGTCATCCTACATAAATGAAATTATAAAGGAAAGTTACCTAATTTATTTGTTACCCATTGCTCAAATACAGACAATATTTAAACAAGTTCCCCTTTTGTACTCTAGCTTAACCTATTTGACATTTGCACCATCAAGACTCACTGTCTAGAAGCTAATAATTTAAAATACAAAGAATGCCATTCAACCAAAAGCTCACCTCATTGTAGTCAATTAAAATTAAATCAAGTTTTCCCCTAATATCATCCAACGTCATATAGCATCATAAGAACAATGAGGATCTTGCTAATTTTAGAGCTAAAGAATGTTTGTACAGCATACCTATGCTAAAAGAAAAAAAAGAAAAAGAATGTACATAGGTCGTACTGAGATATCTCATCAACATATTTTTATCAAATAATAATCTACTTGAGACTAGGCTTAGGTAAATAAATTTTAATATTTTAAAAAATTATTTCTTATATTATTATCAGAAATTAGAGAAAATTTTAGTTCTTGTATTCTATTTTTCAGGAACATGTAGGAGAAAATACAAAGATTAGATACATAAATTAGCTATCAAGAAATTTAATATATGAAATAAAAAAGGGGAAAGAAAAGATCTTACCTGGAGGTTGAAGTGAAGAGCAGCGTTGCTGCTTGGTGGAAAGAGATGATATGTCCTTTTGTTTTCCAGATGAAATAATGACCGAAAAAAGATATCTGAAAATTTAGGCATGTAATTACAGGGTGTAATTACACCCAATTCTCAACCCCCCTTGAGAATTGGAGAGTGTAATTACACCCCTCCAATTACACTCAATTCCCTTTTAAGAATGTAATTACTTGGCTTGACAAACATGCCAAACAGTGTAATTACACTCAATTCTAATTACATGGGTAGCTTTCCAAACAGGTGGAGCAAGTATTGAAGATACTTTCTACCGAATCTAATTGAAGATACTTTCTACCGAATCTAATTAGGTTAAGGAGGTGGCAGAGTGTTCAAAGTGGAAAATACCATAGCTCACTCGCTGCATTATGCTCTTTTGGTGTAATTGGTGTGCATATCCGATTCTGCATATTTATTTACGTTTATGGAATTTGAAAGTGTTGTTTTGGTTTTAAGTTATTAATCTTTGTTTGACGATTTCTGTGAGATTAATATTTTAAAGGATTAACCAAAATAAATTTGACAATTTAGTGTCATAGAAATATTCCAAAGGTTTTAGAGTTGCCAAAGCACTCTAAGATCATACACTACTAAGTTTGGAAGATTTCATATGGTGTATGACATTAAATTTTTGTGCATTTTTAGCACACTTTCTGTAACTTTTAGATTTTTTTTTCTGCATTATATTGCAGAAACTTTATGTAGATTTTGTTGTTCTTTCAAAATTTTAAAGCAAACTTGCATAAAGCGAATATCGATCTGCATTTTTCCAGTTACATTTTGGGGATGTCTTTTTTACTATTTCTCCGCTATGAATAAAAGAAATAGTTATTTGTATTGCGAATGAAATTATACCATGTGTGCTTCTTGCTTCAAATTGAATAAACAAGTCTAATATGCTGGCAAAGTTACCTCTATTGGATAAAATTTATTTGTTTTGGACATGTGAGCATGTTTGTCTATGTGGAATAATTATCCCAAAGGAAGATTATTTTGGCCAGATTATGGATAGTCATGAATATGTGATGCATTTAGTAATATCATGCTAGTAGTATGTCGGTCCAAAGAAAGACATATTACTAGGCTGTTTTGGTAGTCAATATTTATGAACTATGTATAAGAGTAACACTTACAAATTATTATTTATGTCCAAAGACTAAATAATAATCTTGTGTTAGGTATCTTAAGATGAACTCTTTTGGATATATATGTAATTGAATTACGTATAGTTGGAGTTCGTCGAAATGAAAGCATATAGACATCTATATGTCTGATTGTGAAGAAAAGAGTTCTGAGTCTTCTTGAATCAATAGAACATAGTAATACAAACTTCATTATTGCGGATCCGCTCATGAAAGGTTGCAACCTAATTTTTTTTATGAGCCTATAGCTTATATAGATGTCGTTGGGCTCTATGATGAGCAACTTCAGTGGGAGTTTTGATGTGCCGTGAAATTACGACACTTTTGATGCAAATTCCTTGATCTTTTGTAACTCTTCAAGTACTTTCGTTATTACTTTTCTTGTGTATATGTCATTTTGTAGGATAAGATATTCGGAGAGGATAAAGGAGCAAAATGAACAAAATAGGTCAAGGACACACCTTGCCTAACATGCGAGCCGCATGTTGTGCCTGCGAAGCCAGAATTCGACCACATAGCATGACAGGCCACTGAGGAATGGAGGTTGAAAGGTTGCGCAATTTGCAAGTTGAACATGCGAGTCGCATGTTAAACATAAGAGACAACAGTGCAAACGCAAACCATGTCCAAAAATTGGAACGTCTAAAGTCTAGAGCATAACATGCGGCTGCTGAGCACGGTTAATATCTCGCATGTTGGTCCTGTGAAATAACATGCGAGACACATGTGGCGCCTACAGAGGTATTGTTTTCTAAAGTTTATGCACGTTTTTGGTTGTTATAAATTCTCTCCTAGGGTTTTGCAAAAGATATTCTACATTTTTGTTGTCATTTTGTGGAGGCTACATTTATTATTGGTTGTTGAAGCTTTAAAGGGGAATCTTCCACTTTAGTTTGTTGTCTTCTTCCATAACTTTGTAAGCATTTATGAATATTTTATCTACTTTTTTTTTATTCAATGGAAATGAGTAGCTAAACCCATTAGCTAAGGTTGTGGGACCACATGTGTTAGTTATGTGATTGAGTTTCATATTTAAACTTCATTTTCATATTAAAGATGCATTCTATCAACTCTTCATGCTTTAATGTCTCTTGATGGTTGCAAACATTATTTGTGCCTAAGTACTTTTGCTTTGCTTGAGAAAGATAGTGAAAGTTTGGAAAAGAGTTAGATAGAAAGGATTTGGTCATTAAATCCCATTTAATAGCTTGAGCTAGAGATAGGAAAGCTAACTTGAAACAAAATGGGGGTTCACATTTTCCACATTCTAAGGCTTGAAAAAGCTTAGTTAAAATATTTATCAATTTGGTTGAGAAACTTTTGATAAATTTACGTAGCCCATGTTTAATTCCATATAGACATTTGAAGAAGTTGAATTGATACCCATTTGCATTACTTTCCATTGGAACCGCAACCTTAGTCTCTTTTACCAATAGTTTACATTTTATAACAACTCTTATTTTTGTTTGTTGTTGTTGTGTTGACTCAGGTGCAATGGGAGATAATAACTCTGATGATGAAATGATTGTGGAGTCCAGTGATGCAACCGCTATTCGCCCACCTCAAGTTCAAGGAAATGAAAGTTTCCTTGTGAACTATTCTATGTTGCACCTGCATAACACCAAGGACTTATTTGGGGGGTCTACCAACAGATGACCCAAATAGGCTCATAAAGAAATTTCTTAGAGTTTGCACTACTAATGTGCATCCAAATGTCTCCGTCGAGACGGTCAGGTTGAGGCTCTTTCCGTTCTCTCTCACGGGCGAGGCCACCGCATGGTTGGATGATCTTCCAGCCGGGTCTATTACTACTTCGGCAGAGTTGACTCAAGCATTCCTCAAGAAGTTCTTCCTCCTTCCTGGATGTTACAACTTCATGACAAAATTAATAGCTTTCGTCAACTTCCGGTTGAGGCTCTACACGAGGCTTGGACTCGTTTCAAAAAGAAAGTTAAGAGTTCTCCAAACCATAGGTTGCCCGATAGCGTTCTCCTCCAAACATTCTATCGGTCACTTGATACCGTCAACAAATCGATGGCTAATAGTATTGCAGGTGGATCGGTGATGGAAAACTCTTATGCGGTGATGAGTGCTCTCCTAGATAAATTGACTGAGACCAACGTCGGATGTCGTTGAAGGAGGTCCTTCCAAAGTTATGTCTCGAGAGGAAATCAAGAAGGAAGAAGAGAGAGATGAGAGCATGGAAAAGTTGGTTACTCAAATAGATCTTCTCACGAAACATGTGTTGGGTGAAGGCTCCAAGCGAGTTAATGCGGTAGGATCTTGTGAAGGAGATTCTATGGATGAGCAATGCTTCCAAGTGTATGAGGAGGAAGCTAACTCTATAAACAATCAAGTGGGGGGTTCCCGTCCGAACTACTAAGCTCCTAACCAAGGATCTTAGCGGCAAGGTCAAGGGAATCAAAGTTGGAACAAAGATAGTGGAAATTAAGGGTGGAACAAATATAATGGGAATTCTCATTGGCGGGACAACAATCAAAGCGGTTACAACAACAATCAAGGTGGTTACAACAACAATTACAACAACCACCAGAGCTCAAATACTTATATCCCACCTAAGGGGAACCAAATTATTTCAAGGAAACCATCTACTAGCGACCCCACTAGTTCCAAAATGGAGGATATGCTATTAAGAGTTTTGAAGAAAGTGGAGTCAACCAATTCCTTTTGCAAAGAAATGGGGCAAGTGGTGAGCTCTCATTCCACTTTCATTAAACAAATTGAGTCACAACTTAGCCAAATCTCGGCTCAACTCAATCAAAGGCAAAAGGGCACACTCCCTAGTGACATGGTTGCAAATCCGACAAATGATAAACACAAATGCAATGTAATCACTACTAGGAGTGGGAAAACAATTGGGGTAGAAGAGTTGGTAACAAAAAAGGGATTGGTTGATGAGGCGGACATTGTTGAAGAGCCAAGAGTCAATGAAGAAGAAGTAAAGATGAAAAATAAGTGGGCTACTATTGAGGAGCCCAGTGTTATTGAACATGTTCCCGAAGGTGATGAAGTGCCGGAAGGCGAGAAAGTGGTAGACGAGGTTCCCAAATCTTTAAAGCCTATTCCTAAACCTCCTCCTCCATTTCCTCAAAGATTGGCTAAGAAAGCGAATGACGAAAAATTTCTTATGTTCATATAGAAATTGAAACAACTTTCAATTAACATCCCATTGGTAGAAGCACTTGAATTAAGGCTCGGGTATGCGAAATTCATGAAAGATCTTGTAACCAAGTGGAGGCATTCGAGTTTTGAAACAATGGGAGGTCCACATCATTGTAGCTCTATTGTAACAAAAGCTTTGATTCAAAATAAAGAAGACCCGGGAGGTTTCGCCATTCCTCCCACAATTGGGATGTACAAATTTGCAAAAGCCTTATGTGATCTTGGAGCATGCATCAACTTGATACCTCTTTCTATATTTAACAACTTAGGTTTGGGTACTCCCCGACCTATAACTATGAGGTTGCTAATGGCGGATAGAACCGTAAAGAAACGGTGGGTATTTTTTATGATGTGCTTGTGAGAGTTGATCGATTTATTTTTTCGGCCGACTTTGTGATTTTAGATTGTGAAGTTGATTTCAAAGTGCCTATAATCTTATGAAGGCCTTTCTTAGCTACGGGGCCCGCTCTTGTAGATGTGAATAGGGGTGATTTAAAATTTAGAATGAATGATGAAGAGATCACTTTTCATATTTGCAAATCGATGAGACAACCGGCAGATATGAGTGTCGTGTCAGTTATTGATACAATTAATGAAGCCATGGAGACAACTGATGAGCATGAATATGTGGGTGAGATGTTAGCGACGATGATAATGAACTATGAGGGGGAAAATGAAGATGAAGTTGAGGAAACAGTTAATGCAATGATGGGGTTGGGTACATACAAATACAACCCCAAAAAGCTTGATCTTGATCTAGAAAACTGTGAGAAGCCTCCAGCAAAGCCCTTTATCATTGAGCCTCCCACCTTGGCTCTCAAACCTCGTCCTTCGCATTTGAGGTATGAATTCCTGTGACCAAACAACAATTAGCCCGTGATAATCTCTGCCTGGTTGACGGATGAGCAAAGACAACGACTAATGGTGGTCTTGAGAAAGTACAAAAAGGCAATTGGGTGGTGTATTGCGGATATTCAAGGGATTCCTCCTGGAATTCGCACCCATCAAATCCAACTTGATTAAGATTGTGAATCGAGTATTGAGCACCAAAGGATGTTGAATCCTCCTATGCATGAAGTGGTTAAAGCGGAAATCATCAAGTGGTTAGATGTTGGTATTGTGTATCTGATAGCTGATAGCCTATGGGTTAGTCTGGTTCAATGTGTACCCAAAAAAGATAGGATCATCATTGTGCCTAATAAGAAAAATGAGTTGATTCCAACTCATACGGTTACCGGCTAGAGAGCGTGCATGGACTATAGAAAATTGAATCGGTGGAAAAAGAGGGATCATTTCCCAACGCCTTTCATGGATCAAATGTTTGATTGGCTTGCGGGAAGAGATTTCTATTGCTTCTTAGATGGCTACTCGGGGTTTAACCAAATCACTATTGTCCCGGAAGATCAAGAAAAAACCACATTCACTTGTCCTTACGGGACTTTTGTTTTCAAGAGAATGCCCTTTGGGTTGTCCAATGCTCCCGCAACTTTCCAATCTTGCATGATGTCCATCTTCTCTGACATGGCTGAGGAGTCCATTGAAATCTTCATGGATGACTTTTCCGTAGTTGGGGACTCCTTTGATGATTGCTTGGGGAATCTAGCCCAAGTATTAAAAAGATGTGAAGAAACTAATTTGGTGCTCAATTGGGAAAAATGTCACTTCATGGTAAGAGAAGGCATAGTTTTGGGCACAAAATTTCGAAGAAGGGCCTTGAGGTTGATCAAGCCAAAATTGAAGTTATTATTAAGCTTCCTCCCCATATCTCTGTCAAAGGTGTTCGAAGCTTCCTTGGGCATGACGGGTTTTATCGAAGGTTCATCAAGGATTTCTCAAAAGTGGCCAATTCTCTTTGCAAGCTATTGGAGAAAGAAGCGAAATTCGTATTTGATTATACTTGCCTAAAAGCTTTTAATCATTTGAAAGAGAGACTCACATCGGCTCCTATCATTATCGCTTCGGATTGGTCTAAGCCCTTTGAGCTCATGTGTGCTGCAAGTGGGTTTGCAATGGGGGTTATGCTTGGCCAAAAACGTGAAAAGATCTTTCATCCAATTTACTATGCAAGCAAGACTCTCAATGGGGCCCAATTGAACTATATGGTCACCGAGCAAGAGTTGCTTGCCATTGTCTTTGCTTTTGAGAAATTTCGTGCTTACTTGTTAGGAACCCATGTAGTTGTGCACACCGATCACACAACTCTACGTTACCTCATGACAAAGAAAGATGCAAAACCGAGGTTGATACGTTGGGTCCTTCTTTTGCAAGAATTTGACTTTGAAGTCAAGGATAGAAAGGGGTGTGAAAATCAAGTGACGGACCATTTATCTCATCTTGAAGAAGGTGGGACGCCATCAGATGGCATTTAAATCAATGAATCGTTCCCGGATGAGCAAGTGATAGCGGGGTCATATGATATGATTCCATGGTATGCCGACATTGCAAATTTATCATGCTGGAGGATTTGAATTTTCATCAAAATAAAAATTTCTTGAGCAATGTGTAGAAATTCTATTTGGATGAGCCATATCTATTCTGGGTGTGTGCCGATAACATCGTAAGGCGGTGCATACCCGAAGTAGAAATGATGCCCATTATTGAAGCTTGTCACTCATCACTCGTGGGTGGCCATCATAGTAGCTCAAGAACGGTGAAAAAAATTCTCCAAAGTAGTTTCTATTGGCCCACCATCCACCAAGATGCCCATGATTTTGTGAAAGCTTGTGACCAATGTCAAAGTCAAGGGGGCATTTCAAGAAAACACGAGTTGCCAATGACTCTGATTCTTGAGGTGGAATTGTTTAATGTATGGGGAGTTGATTTCATGGGCCCATTTGTGAGCTCCTACAACAACAAATACATCCTAGTGATGGTTGATTATGTGTCCAAATGGGTTGAAGCCGTAGCGCTTTTGAATAACGAAGGAAGAAGTGTTACCGCCTTCTTGAAAAATAATATCTTTTCAAGATTTGGTACCCCAAGAGAAATAATTAGTGATGGGGGGTCTCACTTTTGCAACCGGCTGTTCAAGGCTCTTGTTGAGAAATATGGAGTCAAGCACAAAGTTACCACCCCTTATCATCCCCAAACACGTAGGCAAGTGGAGGTATCAAATCGGGAGATCAAGCGCATCCTATCCAAAACAGTGAATGCTAACCGGACCAATTGGTCAAGGAAGTTGGATGATGCATTATGGGCCTATCCGACGACTTACAAGATACCAATAGGTATGTCTCATTACCTATTGGTGTTTGGCAAAAATTTTCATCTCTCCGTGGAACTTAAACATAAGGCATTGTGGGCGTTGAGGAAGTTGAATCTAAATAGGGGGTGGGGTGATGTCTCAAAATTGAGGATGGATCAACCTAATGAGCTGGATGAATTCTGTTTTAGAGCATATGTTAGCTCTTCACTCTACAAAGCCCGCATGAAACACTTCCATGATAAGAAGATCTTGAAAAGAGAATTTAGCCCTGGGGATAAGGTGTTTTTGTTCAATTCAAGGCTCCGGTTGTTTTTTGGAAAATTAAAATTAAAGTGGTCCTTCCCTTTTGAAGTGACACAAGTGTTCCCGCATGGAGCGATTGAAATTGTGTGTCCAAATGGAGATCGTATCAAAGTGAATAGGCAGCAGATTAAACAATACTTGGGCCTTCCAAATGAATTGGAGACAAAGAGTATTGAGGAGATCTACCTTAATGAACCATGAATGAAAAGTAACAACGTCGCACTGCGATAAAAAATCAAGCGCTCCTTGGGAGACAACCCAAGCTTTTACTTTTATGTGTATGTGTTTTTATTTTCATGATGTTTTTGATGTTTGTTTCAGTGTGTATGAGAAAACTTGAATTGCATAAGGAATGACGAGGAGAATATGCCCAAGTGTTGGGAGGGTTACAATAATCTTGGACTCAGAAAACTCAGGCACATTATGCGGTAGCACTGCATCATCGAAAGAACCACCTACGAAGCCATATGTGAAGTCACAAGTGGTGCCACAAGAGTGAGGCAATTCCAGTGCTCGGACAAGGTCTGCGGTTCACCTGAAGTCACGCAAGCACAGTATGCGTACCGTATCTTGTGCCGCAGGTTGTGCAGTCCGGTAAGTTAAGTCGCGGGTCAATTGACCCGACCCGCGACTCAATTTAAAACAACACACCGTTCCCTCTTCCTTTTCTTCAAAACTCTTGATCTTCATCTCCATCACCGTACATTATCTTAATTTCGTGTTTCCCAAAGTGTGTAATCTGTACATCATCATCGTCTATGAATATTAGGTACGAGCTCCCTCACTCTTATGGTAGATGGCAAAAGAAGGGTCATGTTCTAAACCTTCTATTACTTAGTGATGAATGCTTAGGGTCTGTGAATATCCATGGTAATAATGTGAAATCAATGGTAGAGATCATGTTGAGGAATTTCGGGAATTCTTGAAAAACAATTATGTCAAGAATTAGTGATTCTTTATCGAATTGATAGTATACAAGTTTAGTAATACAATTTGGGGAAGTCTGAGTACCCATTGTGTTTAACATTGACTTGCATTCACGTTTGCCTACTACATGCTCGATGAAATGCCTGAATGGCCATTTATTTGCTTAGGAAATTTTGGAAGTGTTGTTTTGAGTTAAAATCAGGGAAGTCTTGAGTACCCAGTGTTCGTGCATTGTTTTGGGACCCTTAGTACACCTTCACGTGGAGTATTTAGTGTAAACGAAGTAAGAAGGTTCCAAACTAACTTAATCATTTGTGTATGCATTGTAAATTGTATCTTTCTGATTGAATTCGGGACTTTTCCCGAGGATAGTCGACGTGACGACCTTCTTAAGGGAAAAAGTCATGTGTGTGTGGATGATTGTCACGATACAATTTAGCTAAGTCGCGCAGGCAACTAACTTTCCCACCTCGGTAGGCGAACCCTCTGCCCAACAATAGTAAAAAATATGAATAATAAGTAAATAAGCGAAAGAGACAAAATCACGTAAGTCTGATGATAATGATATAGAAATATGCGAAAGCAAGGAAAATACACCCCAGAGTCTGGTCTAACCATACAAGAGCATCTAACTAGAATCTATAAGTCTGGAATTATCAATAATACATCAAAAGTCTAAATATGTCTCAGAATAGCAAATAAGACATAAATAAAAGAAGAATTTTCAAGGCGGCGGTCGTCCTCATGCTCACCCTATGGACTCTAAACAACTCTCAAAACGACTATCAGCGACGAGAAACAGAGGTCAATCCCACCTGGAATTTTGCATTCATAAAAGAATGCAGCAAGTGCAGGTCAGTACAAACAATAGTACTGGAAGGTATCATAGGCCGATTAAGACTAGTTGACATATATAAAGACAATAAGGTAAGAGAAAACAAGCAAACCATAGAGTACAAGTCATTCTTCCAAGAAATCGACTCACATAATCAAGCCTTAATGTAACAACTAGCCCCAAGTAAAACAAATATCCAGGTATACCGAAAACCAAGTCCCATCAAGAAAAAACAAAACGTAGCCCATATTAAATACAATCCAAGAATATGACCAACACAATATCCAAATCATAAGCAACCACAAAGAATAATCAAGCAATGTAATATGAGATATAAATGTAATGCAATGCAACACCTGTATTCTTGTACTCCGACAGCGGAATACCTCCACGCCTCGGCAGCATGACCCATGGGGGACCCGTGAAGTCCAAGCACTGTCACTCCGTATATAGCTCAGAGGACCCAATTATCTACAAGTATCGCAATATCAGTGTGCCATATCATCCCCTCCGCACATAGCTCAGAGGTGACTTAACCTGTTCCATAATCATCAATGTTCCTTCTCATTTCCATCAATAATACCAGTCACACAGTATAATAAGATGATATGAAATGAATATGGAACGATGCAAGTATAAACAATGAATAATATCAAGTTCAATTTGTGCCACACACAACGCACCAATATTATCAACAAGTGATCCACACAGTAATCATAATGAATCTCCAATTTCCATAACAATAAGAGCCAACTATCCCAAATTGGCTATACCAATAACGAGGCGTACACTAAGTACCAATATTAATAATTTCATCCTTCCGTTTTACTCCCAATTCACAAACAATCCACCAATTTATACACAACGTACCAAATAGGGTCCTATGGAGTCTACAGGCCACTAGCCCGATCAAACCAGTTACAAGCAATACCAAACCCAAAGGCAGCATCCAACCCAACTTTATACCCGAAGGTTTACATGAAATTTCCAACAATATCATCTAAATATATGCTTCACTAATCGAAGTCTCACCACATGGTAAACCATAACCTATCTGGCAGGCCGAACAGTAATATCACCAACAATCACTTCTTAGACTTCCCTTTCCTTTGAGCCTCGAGATAAAGAAAGTCAAAAATATTCGAATCATGGAATTAGAATCAAGAAGAACATCAAATAAACCTTACTTCTATTCAAGACCCAAATCCCCAACCTATGAAATGGGGTTTATGAACTAGAAGGGTGAAATTAAGAATCTAAAGGTCCCAACATGAAATTAAACCTCTAGGTGATCAATTCCCATCATTATCAAGTTAGAATAACCAACAATTACTCCAAATTCGGATTATATAGAAAACCCCCAATTTGGATATAAACCCTAGCCTTAAATTCACAAATTAAGCCTTGGAAATGGAAGATTCAAGTTATATTAGCTAATACCCATCAATATCATGCTAACCCATGCTAAATCCACCAAATAAACAATATTTTATCATCATAAGATCATTAGAGAAGAAACCCACAAAACCCCCTTTTTGCTCTTACCATTTAAGAGAAATCTAGGCATGGATTGTTGATTAGGACAAGCTAATGAATGATTTAGAGATAAGAATGGTAGAAGAAATCAGTGAAAAATTGTCACGACCTATTTTGCCTAAGTTGTGCAGGCACTTACCTTCCTACCTCGATAAGCGAACCCTCAACCCAACAATGAATAAATACATAAAATAATGAAATTATGCAACGGAATAGAATAAATACGTAAGTCTCATGATATATATATATATATAGTAGTAAACACCCACAGGGTCTAGTCTGAATAACACAAGAGCATCTAGAGGGAAATAATACAATCTGGAATACTAATACATAAAGTGTCTATGTCTCTGAATAGGACATAAATATAGAAAGTCTTCAAGGCAGCAGACGGACCATGCTCACCCTGAAAACTCAAGAGAAAGCTGAAGCGACGATCGGCCACGCAGTCATGGAAGTGGAGCTGACCTGATACTCTACATTCATAAAAGAATGCAGCAAGTGCAGGTCAGTAAAAACAACAGTACTAGTAGGCATCATTGGCCGACTAAGCATAGCTAACACAATTCATATAATAAAGCAGATAAGCAAATAAACCATCAAGTATAAGACAATGCAATCAATTCCAATTATCCATCATCACCTATGTAAATCATCTAATCCTAAATGTGCCAAGTCTGAATATATCCAATCCAATCCAACATCACAATACAACACTAAACATTTCAAATCAAGTCATAATGCAATGCAATGCAATAATGTTTGAATGCAATGCAATGCCATGCAAATGCGGTGTACACATGTACTCCGGACGGAATTATCGACGTCTCAGTAGCACAACCCAGTGTGACTCGCAAAGTCTAAGTGTCACCCATCCCGGATCTTTGCCCAACAGACATATGGGACCCCTGACACACAACAGGGCCCCCAACACACAACAGGGCCCAACCTAAGGTAATATCCAACCCGACTTCATACCCGAAGGTTCACATGCTGTCTCCAATAATATAACCTAAATATGTGCTTTGCTATATAAAGTCTCACCAAAGGTAAGGCATAACCTACCTGGATAGCTGAACCGCAACACCAGCAACTCACTCCTTTGCCTTGCCTTGCCTTTCCGCTGAACCTCAAAACCAAAGTAGTCTAAGCATAATCGATTTCTGGATTAGAAATGATGAAGAATGATACCAATACTGAAATGATAGTTGTTATTGTACAAAAACTCTACCAAGGGAAAGTGGTTATCCCAATGACCACCAAAATCAATTACACGCTCTCAACATGTCCTCGAACACTTGAATGGTTCGCTCGGACAGACCATCGGTCTGGGGATGAAAAGCTGTACTAAGATCCAATCGGGTGCCCAACTCCTCATGAAACGCCCTCCAAAAAAGAAAAGTGAAGATAATACCCCGATCAGATACAATAGAAATAGGGAAACCGTGCAACCTCTTAATATCCAAAATGTACATCTTGGCTAAATTCTCCGCGGTATAGGGAACCTGAACTGGGACAAAGTGAGCGGACTTAGTCAACCGATCCACTATCACCCAAATAGAATCAAACATGCTAAGGGTCTTCTGAAGACCCGTGAAAAAGTCCGTGGTAATCCTCTCCCACTTCCACTCGAGAATAAGAATCCTCTGAAGCACTCCACCAGGTCGCTGGTGCTCATACTTAACCTGTTGACAATTCCCACACTTAGCCACAAAGTCAACTATATCTCTCTTTATCCAACGCCACCAATACTTCCGTCTCAAGTCACCGTACATCTTACTCACCCCCGGATGAATGGAATAACGAGAGCTATGAGCCTCAGATAACATCAACTGAACCAAATTACGATCGCGAGGAATGGACACATGTCCTCTAATCCTCAGAGTGCTCTCAAAATAAAAAATCTATCTCGAATCTTTCTCAACTGAGCATCCTCAAACTGATGAGTCTTGATCCGATCCAATAAAGCCGACATTGTCTCTATACAAGCCAAAATCCTGCTTAGGGCTGAAATATCAAGACAGATGAAATTGTTGGCCAGAGTCTAAACCTCCATGGCCAACGGACGCTCGAAAACAATCAATCAAGCTAAACTCCCTATACTCACTGCCTTGCGGCTCAAGGCATCAGCTACCACATTGTCTTTTCTGGGATGATACAAAATAGAGATGTCATAGCCTTCAGGAAGTCCATCCATTAGCGTTGCCTGGAATTAAGATCTCTCTGGGTAAATACATGCTGAAGGCTAAGGTGATCGGTGAAAACCTCACAATGGACACTGTACAAATAATGCCTCCAAAGCTTCAAAGCGAAGATTACAACTAACAACTCCAAATCATGGGTAGGTTAATTCTTCTCATGAACTTTTAACTGAAGGGAAGCATAAGCTATCACTCTACCTTCCTGCATCAACACCGCACCCAAACCCATACGGGAGGCATCACAACAGACAGCGAAATCCTTACCTTTCACAGGTAAGGCTAGGATCGGGGCTGTAGTCAAAAGAAGCATGAGCTTTTGAAAGCTCTCCTCACAATCATCCGTCCACTGGAAGGGAACATCCTTCTGAGTCAATCTGGTCAAGGATGAAGCAATGGCAGCAAAATCTTTCACAAAGTGACGGTAATAATTGGCCAAACCCATAAAACTATTAGTCTCAGTAACAGTAGTGGGCCTCGCCCAGCCTCTCAAAGCTTCAATCTTCTGGGGATCAACCATAATCCCCTCCTTGGAAACCACATGGCCTAGGAATGCTACAGACCCCAACCAGAACTCACACTTGGAAAATTTAGCAAACAGGCTATGTTTCTTCAACAACCCAAGAACAGTATGAAGATGGCCCTCATGCTCCTCTCTACTCTTAGAATACACCAAGATGTCATCAATCAACACAATCACAAAGAAATCAAGAAATGGTCTAAAAATGTTGTTCATCAAGGTCAAAAATGCAGTCGGGGCATTAGTAAGCCCAAATGACATTACTAGAAACTCGTAGTGGCCATATCTCGTCTGAAATGCTGTCTTCGGAATATCCTCCGCCCTGATATTTAACTAGTAATAGCCGGAACGCAAATCAATCTTTGAAAAAATTGAAGCACCCTAAAGTTGGTCAAACAGATCATCTGTATGAGGCATAGGGCAATTGTTCCGAATAGTGACCTTGTTCAACTGGCGGTAATCAATACACATCCTCATGGTCCTATCTTTCTTCTTCACGAATAACACAGGAGCACCCCAAGGGGAGACGCTAGGTCTAATGAACCCCTTGCTCAATAAATCCTGCAACTGTTCCTTAAGCTCCCTCAACTCGGCAGGTGCCATCCGATACAGTGGGATGAAAATAGGACGAATGTCGGGTCCACGTAGATACAGAAATTAATGTTGCGATCGGGTAGCATACCCAGCAGATCCGACGGGAATACCTCCGCGAACTCGCTCACAATAGGGATAGACTTAAAGGGTGGAGATACAACAGTTGTATCACGAACATGCGCCAAATATGCTAAACACCCATTACTTACTAACTTCTTCGCCCGAAGGAAGGAAATGATCATCTTCGGGGCGGGACTAGGAGTACCTCTCCACTCAAGCCTAGGGATGCTCGGCATGGCTAAGGTGACTGTCTTGGCCTGACAGTCCTAGATCGCATGATAGGGAGAAAGCCAAGACATATCCAATGTAATATCAAAGTCCACCATATCAAGAATCATCAAATCTACTCAAGTGTAATACCCAACAAACCTAACCAAATAAGACCTGTAAACTCGATCAACAATCACAGAATCTCCGACCGGAGTAGACACATGAACATGTATATCTATGCTATCACAAGTAAAATCCCAACCAACAGCATGAAATGCAGATTGATACGAATAAGTGGATCCAGAATCAAATAACACAGATGCTGCTCTATGGCAGACATAAATGGTACCTGAGATCACAACATCTGAGGCCTTTGCCTCGTGCCTACCAAGAAATGAGTAATAATGGGCTCCACTACGCCCAGTCTGAGATCCCCCTCTCGTACTCTGGAAACCACCTCTAGCTTGCTGGGGCCCACCTCTAGAACCATGGGAAGTACTGTGGCCTGACTGAGCACCGCCTCTCTGAGAAGTCCCAGCAAGACCACCATATGATACAGGAGTCCTCCGCGGCTGATAGTCTCGCCTGGGCAGGGGACATCTACTAGCAACATGCCCAACTTCTCCATAAAAAAGCAGGTAAGAGGAGTCGAATGCTGAAACACTGACGCTGAAGACCTAGATGAAGCAGCCCTGTTCACTAATTTGGAGAACAAACTCTCAGGAGCTCTCTGCCTGGGTGGCTCACTAGAGAAAGCCGGCAACGCTGAATGTACGAGATGACCGGAATAGGGCTGAGGTGGCCTCAAAAAATGACCGGCGCCCCTCGAACCAGAACCCCTAAAACTGCTAGTCTGACTTAGCCTCTTGTCACCACCACAAAAAACGCGGGCGTTAGCGCCCTTAACCATAGAAGCATGCTCGATAATGGATTGGAATGAAGCTCCCATAGACTTCATCTAAAGACAAGAAATCTGTAGAGAGCCCACTAGTCCTCCAACAAAGCACCTGATCCTATCGGCCTTTGTAGGATCAACGGAGTAGAATAACGGGCCAGATAAAGGAAGCGGGTCACATAGGACTCCAAAGACATGCCCCTCTGCTCAAGGTGTAAAAACGGCTCCCTACGCGCCTCTCTCAAAGACCGGGGCACATATTTCTCAAGGATGGCCCGGTAGAACTGAGTCCAAGTCAAAGGAGGAGAACCCTCAGGTCAGCACTCCACAAAATACCTCCAGCACGTCTTCGCGTTGCTGCGAAATTGGTAGGACACATAATCAACTCTGTGGGTCTCCGCTATCCCTATACGGTGCAGCAACTCATGCATATCAAGAATAAGCTCATTGGCATCCTCATATGAGGTACCTGCAAACCTCGGCGGCTCTAACTTCTTGAATCTCCCAACCAGGTCCTGATTAGAAGCAGTCATAATAACGCCCTCCATGGGCCTAATCTCATCACCAGGAGTGGATATCAAATCAATGCGAGGAGCCATAGTTGCAGCGGGTTGTGCTGCCCGCTTAAGTCCCTGCTCAGGGGTCTGCGCCCCAACCCTAGTCTGTGAACCCCCGCCGGGAGTAGTCACACCGACTGTCACCTGTTGGGCATCAAGATGAAGTAAGAGCCTGGCCATAGTATCCTGCATGGCTTGACCAGAAGTAACCTCAGGTTGTGTTTGTGCTGGAGCTACATCCTCGAGCACAGGAGATGGGGATATCTCCCGGCGCTGTCCTACCGCTGATGCTCTACCTCTGGCTGGGGCAGCCTCGTGGCCTCTCGCTCTGCTGCGCCCTCTAGCTGTCGCTCGCCCTCGGGTGCCAGTTGTAGCTGCTGGCTCTGGCACTGACCTCGGGCTATAGTAGCGCAAGTCCTCACCATCTGTGAAGAAGATATAAGAGTCCGATACCAATTTGATCTTTCCAGATACCAATTTGACTAAAGTGGCACGAAAGAAAGAAAGAAAGTGAGATTTCATAAATGTCCTATAGCCTCTCGCAGATAAGTACAAAGTTCAATGTATCGATCCACGAGACTCTACTAGACACGCTCTATTATTAAAGACCGGGTAACCTAAGGCTCTGATATCAACTTGTCACTACCTATTTTGCCTAAGTCATGCGGGCACTTACCTTCCCACCTGGGTAAGGGAACCCTCAACCCAACAGTGAACAAATACATTAAAGAATGAAATTAAGCAATGAAATTAATATATATATATATATATATATATATATATATATATATATATATATATATATATATATATATATATATATATATATATATATATATATATGTGATGATAAACACCCCCAGGGTCTAGTCTAAATAACACAAGAGCATCTCGAGGGAAATAATACAACCGGGAATACTAATACATAAAGTGTCTATGTCTCTCAATAGAATAGGACATAAAAATAGAAATTCTTCAAGGTAGCTGACGGCCATGCTCACCTTAGAAACTCAAGAGAAAGCTAAACCGACGGTCAGCCACGCATCATGGAAATGGAGCCGACCTGATACTCTACATTTATAAAAGAATGCAGCAAGTACATGTCAGTAAAAGCAACAGTACTGGTAGGCATCATCGGCCGACGAAGCATAGCTAACATAATTCAGATAATAAAGCAGATAAGCAAATAAACCGGCAAGTATAAAACAATGCAATCAATTCCAATTATTCGTCATCACCTATGTAAAGCATCTAATCCCAAATGTGCCAAGTCTAAATGTATCTAATCCAATCCAACATCACAATACAACACCAAACATCTCAAATCAAGTCATAATGCAATGCAATGCAATAATGGTATGAATGCAATGCAATGCCATGCAAATGCGATGTACACATATACTCCGGACAAAAATATCGACGTCTCAGTAGCACAACCTTGTATGACTCGCGAAGTCTAAGTGCCACCTGTCTCGGATCTTTGCCCAACAAACAAAAGGGACCCCGAATCTTTGCCCACGGGGGGTTCTCACCTGCACCATTCTGGAAGACCCGCGGAGTCCATGCACTCACTCAATCCACGATTCCGGAATGAACATTGGACATCGGACTCTCACGTCACTCTGAACACTGGACATCGGACTCTCACGTCACTCAAGTAAAAGTGTTTTTATCAAGTATCAATTCCCTCAATCCACGATTCCGGGACGAACATCGGATATCGGACTCTCACGTCACTAAAGTAAAACTGAGCTCAGCTCATCAAGTATTTCATCAAGTACCATCAATATCTCAACAATGTATCATGAAAATGATAGTGCGTACAATGCATGAATCACATTTATAATCATGCTTAATACCACCAGTACCAACAATGGGTACACCAACAATATATCTGAATCACAATATCAACAGTGGGTATGCTAATAATATAACTGAATCACAAGAACCAACAATAGGTACGCCAATAATATATCCGAGTACAAATACCAACAGTGGGTATGGAAACTATCTTATAATCAAGATGATAAAACATAATTGAATATCTACCAATGACTCATGGCATCAAGCTGACACAATGGAACAATCAAATTATACATAACGGGATGGCTAGCCCCCAACACACAACAGGGCCCAACCTAAGATAATATCCAACCCGACTTCATACCTGAAAGTTCACATGCTGTCTCCGATAATATAACCTAAATATGTGCTTGGCTATACGAAGTCTCACCAAAGGTAAGCCCTAACCTACCTGGATAGCCGAACCACAACATCAACAACTCAAAACCTTTGCCTTGCCTTTCTGCTGAACCTCAGAACCGAAGTAGTCTAAGCATAATCGAATTCTAGATTAGAAATCATGAAGAATGATACCAATATTGCTACTATTCAAATTGGGTCAATTCTAGCCCTAGAAATTGGGGCAATGGGCCCACAAAGGCAAAATGGGAATTTTGGAAGCAAAATGCCAAATTAAGTACTAGGTGATTATAACCCAACCACTAATTGCTGATTTAACTCAAGGATTAGCCTAATTTCTCATTTCAAGCAAAATCCCCAAATTGGGTATAAACCCTAATTCCTTGATTCCAAAATTCAACACTAGGAATGGAAGATATATGATTAATAAGCCTAGATTCATCAAAATCTATCATAAACATCATCAATTTCCTCATTAATGAGCCTAAGGAAAAGTTCATCAAAACCCTCTTTCAACTTCCATCATTAAGGGATTGTTAAAGGGAATGGGAATCCAAGATGATTATGATTAAAGGAAGAGTAAAGGAACAAGTAAGATTTATCTCCAAGAATGTCTCCAAAATATCTCCAAGAACTGTTCCCCAAGGCTCTAATTTCAAAATGAGAAATAATAAGGGTCTAAGGGCTTTTAACACTTTATTTATTTTATAAACTACCTATCACCCGTTTTAGCAGCACTGGGACTGCCCCAGCGGCGCCGCTTCAGCGGTCACCTGGCCGCTTCAGTGGTTAAGGATAAAACGCTTTGGTCGCTACAACGGCAGGTTACCGCTCTAGCGGTATGACTGCCGCGGTGCTGGTGCCGCCAAAGCGGGCACTAGACACCAGAAAACTTCCCAAGTTTCAATATTGGATCCAATTTTTGACTAATTTTCGAGGCCATCTGCTCACATACCATACACATAGACACACATAAAAATGTGCTATGGACGCGTCCATGGCATCAGAATTCCCAACAGAGATCTCGTTGATCGGGTTAACTCCTGATGCCTTAATTCTAATTTTCCAACCCAAGTCCCGAAATGCATCTGAGTATATTGGGAACCGAACCAAATACACACCCAAGTTCTAACTGACCATCAGGACCTCTCGAAATCGAGAAATTTCAAAAAAGATTCGTTTACCCAAAAGTCAACTTTGGGTCAATCATTTTTCACTTTAAGCCTATATTTCGCAAAGGTTGCCCGAATCCGGTCTAGACACCTCGAGAAGAATGCCAACGGTCCCCTCGGGTCAAAATTAAGCTAATCAATGCTTTGGAAAGGGCGAAAATGCCGAAAAGACTATATCGACCATACGATTATAGGAAATGACTTAATGTCTAATATATTAACACATTAAAAGGCCTCCGACTCAACTAATACTGCTTCTGCGGCATCACAACGTTCCCGTCTCGATGGCCACGCAGACCGCCTTGACGGTCCACTCACAACTGCCCTTAGCCGCTTCAGTGGCCAGGCAACTGCTATAGCAGTGCCGCTGATGCGGTACTGGTGCCGCTATAGCAGGCACCAGAACCAGATTCCCCAAAAATAAACATAGGCTCTATCCGAAATGTCGACTAACACCCGAGTCCATCTGCTCACAAACCACATACACAGACACACATAAAAACACGCTACAAACGCACTCGTAGCCTTGAAATTCCCAACGGAGGTCTCGTTGACTAAGTCAAGCCCTGATACCTCAATTTCAACTTCCCAACTCAACTCCCAAAATGCACCCATGTGCATTGGAAACCGAACCATATGTTTACACAAGTTCTAAATGACTATTCGGACCTCTCAGAATCGACGAATTTTTGAAAAAAGTTTGTTTATCTAAAAGTCAACTTTGAGTCAACTCTTTCTTGCTTAAAGTCAATTTTTCTCAAAAAGTCACCAAAAACAACCCTGAACACCTCGGGAAGTATCTCAACGGTCCCTGCGGATCATATATAAGCTAAATAAAGCTCAAAAAAAGATCAAAAGGGTCAAAAACTCGATAACGACTAAACGGGTCGTTACAGTGATTGTAAAAAAAACCAAAAAAAAGTGGGGGATCACCATGTGTTGTCACACCTTGCGGCATGATATGAGAGTTGCATGTCAAGCATGCGCGGTCACAATTGTTTCACAAAGTGTAACAGGGGCTTCATATAACTTGAGCCTCAAATTATCATAACTTGCGACACAACATGAGACTCGCATGTCATACATGCGATGTCACAGTTGTCTCGCATGTTGTGACAAAAGCAGAGTACAACTTGAGACTTAGATTGTCACCATATGCGACACCATATGCAAAACGCAGGTCATGATCTACATCCCGCATATCGTGCACGCAGATGGTGTCAACAACAAAAATGAATTGTTTGATTTTTCGTCCTCTATTTTTTTAACTTTTAATTCGTTTGTTTTGTGTTTCGTAATTAAGAATATCATAAATATAGTTTGAACATATGTATGCAGGATGCCAAGAACCAAAAGATCAAAGGACAATCCCACAAATGTGGGGAAGCAAGCAACCGGGTCGCGAAAGCGGACCGCTCCAACAGATGATGCTCCTTAGTTCTAAAAGGGGACATCTACAACTCAGGTTGCCACACAGGCATCTCGGCCAGCTATAGTGACATCTGAATTTCCAGAAAGTAATATAGATGCCAAAAGGAGGCGAAAATGGGCTGAGCAACAACTTCAGTTTTCTGTTAAGGAACCCAAGGCACTCTATTACACGTGGAGCAAGGTTAAGGATGACGACAACCATACAAGGGGATTTTATGAAGAGAAACAGGTGAGCTGAAGTGTGCTAAGGGAGTTATCTCCCGGATTAGTGCAAAAGCTAAGAGCCCAAAGGTGGGATTCTTTCCTTAGCCCTCTCGGAGAGTACTGTCAAACACTAGTTCGGGAGTTCTATGCCGCCTATAAGGCCATGTTGAATAGAAAAAGAGGGCATCGTCAACCTAAGAAATCAGTTGGACACATTAATTGGGTGCCAGTGAGGGGTGTTGAGTTTGATTGTTCAACGGAGGAAATAAATCTGTACATATGTTGGCACCGTGAGGGAGAATTGAGGGGACAATGGTGACCTGCTCACTCTGACTATACTCGAAGAAAGGTAGTTCCAAACGAATATCGTGAGTGGGCAGCTTCAATTATTTCCACAGAGACACTGAAATGGATAGATCCAGTGGTAGGCATCCACAAGAGTACCCTCAACCTTCAAGCTAAGATGTGGTTGTCCATCGTGTCTTTAAGAATCCTGCCATCAAAGAATGATAACAGAATTTCCATCGAGAAGGCTATCCTGATTGCTTCTCTCATGTCGGGGTATCCGGTCAATGTGGGGAAGATTATCCAGCAAGAGATAAAGGAACGGGCCCAACACAAAGAATCCTCATTGCCTTTTCTTTTCCTGATTATTGATCTTTGTCGGAGAGTTGGGGTCCTTTGGATAGAGAGGATTGATATTCCCATAAAAGAGCATCAAACAAGTGATATCACCAGGCTTGAACTCGGGGGCAAAAAGAGAAAGAATGTTGAGCAACCAAGGGAACTCAGTTACTGAGCTTGACCCACATATTATTGGCATTCAGAGCCCGAGCACCACTATTCCTACTGCTACTTTGGGTTCCGAGCAGGCGCTCCGACTTCCTCTACGGGCACAGCTCCCTCCACCTCCAGGGCCACCCTTTCATCTCTAGCATCGGGTTTAAGTATCCCAAGGGAGGGTATGCGACTGATCTGACTCGCGAATGCCAAATTGAACAAGCTTGTGACTGAGCTGCCAGAGTTTATAAAGGATGCTATTGAGTTGGCATTGGCACCACAGATCGCATCAATTGAAGAAGTGAAAAGGGAGCAAAACAGAATCAATGAGCGTTTGAAGTCGATTGAGCTCAGATTGGAGAGAGTTGAAGGTAGTGGTGATGAGAACCTGCCCTCCATTTGAGCAGACTTGGCACAGGCCCAGGAAGACAGTCGGGAGTTAAAATCATACGACATTGGACCTATCTTACCAAAGGCAGTAGAGTATTTCTCTAAAAAGACTACCAAGCCACAGTATGACCTTCTATCTGAGGAAGAAGAAGAGGGGGGTGAAAGAAGAGAATGAGAGTGAAAAAGCGCCTGAAAATGATGATGAGGACAAGAGATTAGAGAGAGCTCGCATGGATGCCTTGGCGGCCGGAGTTGATAGGGCCGATGTAGACACCATGGTGGGAGTGTAGCGGTCTATAAATGAGCATCTTGGGACCCTAGGCAAGGGAGGTGATCTTGCACAGTCCAGTGAAACTGGGACTTCAGTGCACTGTCCGGAGACATTGAGTGGTTCGCCTGACCTCACACCACCATTGGAGAGTATTCTTGTTGCCCAGATTCCCCCTCCAGATGTTGCTCGTCCGGAAGCTTGAGGCATTCCCAGGAAGCTCCTTACCTCCTTATTTTATTTATTCGATGCAAATGGTGACATTGCATGTTTTTTTTGTTAGGGTGATGTAGCTCATGCTTTTGTTGTTATCATTTTTGTTTTGAGTATTGCAAAGTACCTTGACTTATATGGTGATGGTTTGATCAGTTTATGGCATGTATGTTTTTCATCTTGTTTTGATAATACACCTCAAGAAAAATGGTTTTTAGTGTGCATAAGTACTTAAAGGGAATAGCATAACTGACTTAACACATTTGGTGATATATTGCTTAAGTTATCTTTGGTTTGCCTTGAATTCTTGGTTGAAAAGTAATTAGAAAATAGTGAAGTAATCCATGTGCCATGTGTTGTGAGGTGTTGTCATTCAAGTCTTATGCATGATTGTGATCTAGAGCTTGCCCGGAAAGTGTCTCAAGGCGAAATCCTAAACTACACTTTGTTTGAAAGAGGATATTAGGGTTTCCTTGGATCGTTACTAAGCCTTAAATGTCCTACCCATTGCATGTTTTCCCTAGTTAACCCCTTTTGAGCCTTAACTCTTTTTCTTTCGGTGACAACCATATTACAAGCCCTACCCTTTTGTTCATGTTGACTCATCTTTTGGCACCCTATCTCCCTAATTGATTCGAAAATACACACATCGGCCAAAAAGCCTAAGTTTAGGTGTAGCGGTTGGCAATTAGTGAGGTGGAAGAGATTAAGAGGTCAGAAGGCTATATACAAAATATATTTAGTATATATAATGTGTGTTTGTATATAAATAGTCTTGTTTGTAAATACAGGTTGTGACTAATGTAATAGTTGTGAATCAATGGTGATTAAAGGATTCCCTAATGGGTGGTATGATAAGATTGAAAAATAAACGCGTTATGTTAAGATCGATAGTGCTTAGGGAGATGTCAAGTCACTCTTGTCCAAAATAAATCCTACCTTGACCTTAAGCCTTCATTACAACTCGCAACTCCTAATTGACTTTGAACAAGGTGTGTTTACATTAGTGTAGAAACACTTAAAGGAAAAACTTATGGCATCGCATTTGTGTACTTGTACATATTCTTTGTGAGTGTTAGTTGTTCTCTTCTCCTTCGTCTTTTGTCCCATTTGTTGTTGTGAATATATGTGTTTTGGGACTTTCTTTGGTCTTTTGTGAGGGCATGTGGATTACAAAGCTTAATGAAAGAATTTCTTCTTGACTTAACATTCGAGGCCATTTCCTTAAAGTGAATAACTTTTTGTCACTGAGTTAAGAGATCAGTTAATGCTCAACCTTTGAGAGAATGCACCATCTTTTGCAAAAAGAAGAATGAGGGGTAATCATATCTTGAATACGTGCTTGTAACTGGTCACTATCACCATCGTAGCCATTATTACCTTTGAAATACTTGAACACTTGTCATGTGCTTTAGTTTTGTTTTAGTTGCTTGAGAACAAGCAAAAGTTCAAGTTTGGGGGTGTTGATGTGCGTGAAATTACGACACTTTTGATGGAAATTCCTTGGATTTTTGTAACTCTTCAAGTACTTTTGTTATTACTTTTCTTGTGTTTATGTCATTTTGTAGGATAAGATGTTCGGAGAGCATAAAGGAGCAAATTGGAGAAAAATGAACAAAATAGGCCAAGGATACACCTTGCATAACATGTGAGCCGCATGTCATGTCTGCGAAGCCACAAGTCAACCACATAGCATGACAGGACACTAAGGAATGGCGGTTGAAAGGTTGCACAATTTGCGAGCTCAACATGCGAGTCGCATGTTAAACATGAGAGACAACAGTGCAAACACAAACCTTGTACAAAAATTGGATCGTCTATCAAGAGCATAACATGCAGCTGCTGAGCACGGTCAGCATCTCGCATGTTAGTCCAGTGAAACAACATGCGAGACGGATGTGGCGCCTGCAGGGGTATTTTTGTCTAAAGTTGATGCACGTTTTGGTTGTTATAAATACTCTCCTAGGGTTTTGCAAAAGATATTCTACACTTTTTGTTGTTATTTTGTGGAGGCTACATTTATTATTGGTTGTTGATGTTATATCCCGTAATTTTGCACATTCGGATAAATTGAAATAATTGTGACTAGTAAGAGATAAGGCAATATTTTGATTCTATTTAATATATATGTTGTTCATGAAAAATGTTGATGCGGAAATATGGAGTAAGGCCAAGGGCAAAATTGGGAATTTGGAAATTGGGTTCATGAATTACAAATATTCACCATAAGTGAATTGGGCTAGAAAAATAAAAATAAAAAAGGGGGAAAAAGAGGCCCAATATTTAGAGGTGGCCGGCCATGGTCAAAAGAAAAGGGCCCAAGCCCATGTGCTAAATTAGTTGATCAAATAAATAGATGAGACAGGCCATTATTCAAGAAGTTTCAAGAAAACAAGAACTAGAGCAAAACAAAAGGGGGTATTCGGCCACCAAGAAAAAAAAGAGGAAAAATTTTAAGTCTTCCAACTTTGATCCAAAAATTATAATTTTCTAGTATTCCTACTAAGTTCAAGACCCTCTTCAACGCGGTATAATTTTTGAGGCAAGAAAATACCTCTTGTGGCAAGTGGGAAATTTAAGAAAAGGTAAAAAAAAATTCTATCCTTTATATATATATATATATATATATATATATATATATATATATATATATATATATATGTTGTAGTATGTGGAAATGAATGAAAAGTATGCAATTTGTGTGTTGTGGGTGTAGCCGTGTGGGTGTGTGTGAGTGTGTGTGTGGCCGTGTGGTAGTGTTGGTGGAGGAAGATGAACAAATTTTATTTAGTATGTTAATTGTGTTGATTGTAGCCTTGTGATGTAAATGGAAGAATAATGGTTCAAGATTGGCATGAAAATTAGTTGTAAGTTGTTGTAGGAAATTATATGATTTTATTATAGTTTGTATGTAATTATGGAAATGGAATTGCTAAAGTATGAATTGTTGTTGTTGTTGATGAAATTGGAAGAAGAAAATGCGACGATGTGACCTTGTCGCATTTGTGGAGGTTCCGAGTGGAATATGGTGTTAGTGGGATTATTGAATATTTTGTAGAATTGTATGAAATGCTTTTGAATTGTATTTGGTTGATCTTGAATTAGTAATGAATATGTGAGCATTGGTATTGGCTTGAAAATGCGTAGTTAAATTCAATGTGATAAGCTACGTAGAGATAGAAGGCTACCAATATTAGAATGCGCTTTAAATTGATTCTTGATGTTAATGGTATGGTTGTTGGTATTGTTGGTATGGTTGTTGATGAATTTGGCCGAGTTAGATTCTCGGGGATGTTGAATTTACAGGGGAGATGCTGCCGAAATTTCTGTAGACAAGTACTAGTTAGAATTGGATTTCTAAGTACTTGTAGCTAATGTTTGGTAATTGATAATATTATTGTAGATATTGGAGAGCCCGAGACTTGAGTCGGGATTTGGTTAGCGAGCGATTGAGGTATGTAAAGCCTACCTTTCTTTCTTTTGGCATGACCTTTATGAAACGAACAAGTAACGTATATGTATGATTCTAAAGAAAATTCTATTCTTAGAGCCATTAGGATGGCCAATGTCCTTGATTCCTACAAGTGTTCCATATGGTTGATATGTATATGTGAACTTCGAAGATTCTAGTTGGCATATTTCTAGATATTGTTCGAAAAGAAAATCGATGTGACATAAGTCTTCGATAAATATTTTGACATGTACATATGGCACTAAAGTCCCTATTTGGTTTGACCCGTATTGATATTTGAAACTTACCTAATATGTTTGTTACTTGACTTTCCAAAAATGGCTTATGAAATGTTTTAGAAGGTTCTGTAACTTTCTTATACTACTTCCGATTGACCCGACACTTATTTTGAGCTTTCAGACGCGGGTACATATATTTGTCCATCGAGTTTTGAAATTTAATTATGTACTTATATGCATATGGTTCCCTCACTACTCCGCTCGTGCATACTACTATGATATCGTTCGCCGGATCCCGGGCCGGTTTTGTGATCGTGCGCACTATGTTATATTCGGCAGTATGATGTGTTACGGTTCCCGAGACCTCGCCATAGGGCCGGGTACCGCTTATATACGGCGTTATGATGCGATATGGCATATGATGTGTTGCGATGATGTGATATGTTTTGACGATATGATATGTTCGGGGATTGTACGGAGATTTGAAACCTTCTGGAGTATGATGTGTTGTGGCGCCAGCGTCGGAGTGGCGACCACGTTCCTGAGCCCTATGCATGATGTTTATTTGCATTATTTATATTTTCAGCACAGGTTTTGACATACTAATTCTGTACCAAATTCCTGTACTTCTCACTCCAGTCATGATTCAGATTACTGTATTTCATGCTTTACATATTTCGTACTGACCCCCTTTTCTTCGGGGGCTGCGTTTCATGCCCGCAGGTACAGACGTTCGTTCAGGTGACCCGCCAGTGTAGGATACTTATTCTGCTGTTTGGAGTACTCCTTTTGATCTGGAGCTCATATTTTTTGTACATATCTTCTGCTATACATGTTCTGTATATATGGCTATTTGGGTACGGCGGGGCCCTGTCCCGTCATATGTTTCTGTTATGGTTTGTAGAGGCCTGTAGTCATATATGTGGGTCATGGGTCATGTTTGTTCGATTATGATTGTGATTTGTGCCTTAAGCGGTCCCGTTTGCTATTATGGCCAAAACGGCCCATATGTTTGTATATGTATGTATATCTGGGCGATGTGTATTCCGCCAGCCTACCAGTTTTGGTACGATATTTCTGTACAGGCGACCGCTTAAGATGATGTCTGTTATCAGTATCCGTATAAATAATGTATGTTAAGTTCGAATAAATCTTTGATATGTCGATCGGGTACGTAAGTCTGTTTGGGTGTCCAAATAGGGCACCAGTCGCGGCCCACGGGGCTGGGTCGTGACAGTTGAAGCTTTAAAGAAGAATCTTCCACTTTAGTTTGTTGTCTTCTTCCATAAATTTTTAAGCATTCATGAATATTTTATCTACTTTTGTCTTGTATTTATTGGAAATGAGTAGCTAAACCCATTAGCTAAGGTTGTGGGACCAATTGTGTTAGTTATGTGATTGAGTTTCATATTTAAACTTCATTTTCATGTTAAAGATGCATTCTATCAACTCTTGATGCTTTAATGTCTCTTGATGGTTGCAAACATTATTTGTGCCTAAGTACTTTTACTTTGCTTGAGAAATAAAGTGAAAGTTAGGAAAAAAGTTAGATAGCAAGGATTTGGTCATTAAATCCCATCTAATAGCTTGAACTAGAGATAGGAAAGCTAACTTGAAACAAAATGGGGGTTCATATTTTTCACATTTTAAGGCTTGAGAAAGCTTAGTAATGATATTTATCAATTTGGTTGAGACACTTTTTATAAAGTTACGTAGCCTATGTTTAATTCCATATAGACATTTAGGGTCTATTTGAAAAGCCACCCAAGAAATTGGAATTGAGTATAATTGGGTGTAATTACACAGTTTGGCCTGTTTGTTGGACCAAGTAATTACCTGGTTAGGTGGAAATTTGGTGTAATTGAGAGGGTGTAATTACACTCTCCAATTCTCAAGGGAGGGTTGAGAATTGGGTGTAATTACACCTTGTAATTACAAGGTTACTTTTTAGTTTTTTTCTTTTTTCTTTTATTTTAATTTCTTTTATTTTTTAATTTATTTTAATTTCTATTGTTTTAACTTCTTTTTAATTTTTAATTTTTAATTTTTAAATATTTTTATTTTTATATTATTTATCTTTCATTTCTTTTTTTCCCATACCAAACTTTTACTTCTTGTGATTACACGTAATTGCTCGTATTTTATTTTATTTTATTCATTTAGCATAATTGTGTTATTATTATAATTTTTGAAAGTACGCCCTATTGGTATTAGAAAGAATGAGTCCTTAACAAACTTGACATATAATGAGTGATGTTATTAAAGAAGAATTTCGTTGATAATGAGGTTATAGACTTATATTTTCCATTTCTTTTAAATTATATTTACTTAAGTTATGTTGGGACTTACTTATGTAATGCTGGAATTTAACATAAGGGTCTTATGTTAAACTTGTTTTTTTGGATTTTTAATTTAGGTTATATTTTCGATTTTAATTTATTTGCTTTAGTGCTATTCATTTGTTATTTCACATTGCGTGTTATTTATTTTTCACTTACAGTTGATAGATTATTTTTTTCAAACATTTGAATAATGTTATGGCATTATATTTATAAATATTAATTTTTTTTGTCAACCATCCAATCCACACAAAAAGGTTTGCTTTTAATATTTATAATTAATTTAAATTAAAATATTATTAATTTGAAAAATATATCTCAATTAGTTTTTACAATATTAGTTCTAAATATATGATTATTAATTAATATATTTTCAAGAAATAATGTGTTGTTAAATGCATTATTTAATATTATTTATAAAGGCACATATTTTTCAAGTATTAATGTTTAAGTTTTGATAAGTAAATTTTATTTTTAAATTAAACTAACTGTGTAATTACAGTTATGCAACCAAACAGTACGCTTGTAATTACACTGTAATGACGTGATGACAAACAAACAGGTCATTATAATTACAATACTGTGTAATTACTAGGCTGTGTAATTACTACCCTAGTAATTACACCAATTCCAATTACCAGGTGGCTTTCCAAACAGACCCTTAAAGAAGTTGAGTTGATACCCATTTCCATTACTTTCCATTGGAACTGCAACCTTAGTCTCTTTTACGAATAATTTACATTTTATAACAAGAATTCTTAGAAATTAATGATCAAACTTCCAACCCATTATTATTATATTCCCTCTCCCTTGAAATATAGATTAATAGTTGAGAAGTACACTTATCAAGTATATTTCTTCATTGTATTCTCTGTGGGATTCAACCCTAACCTTGTTGGGTTCTATATTTGACAATGACCACTTACTCCTAATATTAAAGGTGTAATTTGGGCGTATCAAGTTTGTTGTTTTATCTATCCTTTTGACATGTTTAAGTATATATTCTGTACAGACTAAAGTTTTATGAAATTTATGAACTTCGTGTGTTTATTGAAAACTCTGAAAATAAAATTATTGACTTTCTACTGCGGTTTTGCATAAAGTGTAAGAAAGTGGTTTTGGACTGTTTAAAGTCATAAAGTAGGACCAGTTAGAAATATGCATGACTGAGATCAATTTTACATGTAATTTCCATGCTATGCATCCATACTTGATCTATGTCATTGATTTTGCTGATATTGTGACCATTGATGGGTTTAGTGACGAATATCTATCACGAAACCCGCTGTGATCCTATATTTATACAATTAGTGGAACATATTGCTTAGAGATAGAAAATTGGGTGCACGATAAAGTTTTGGTTATGTATAATTTTTTAGAAATATATGTGGTTCAAGTGGGAGACTGTTAGAAATTCTCTATTTAGTGGACTCACATATTTCATATAATTGATCTTATGTTATAAGGTATGAATTTTATATGCATCGAAACCTGATTAACTTTTCAGTTATAATTAATGGGTTCATAACCGAAGAGTTACGCCTCTTCTGAAAGGTAGCCTTTGAAGAGTTACGTCTCTTCCAAAGAGTTGCCTCGCTGTTATCTATGGATTGTGTTCCCTAAGTCTGATGCCAAATTGTTTTCATCACTGCCCTCTTGAGAGAAGTGTCACAAAGAAAGTAACAAGACTTAGATAGAAGATCATGACTTCGTTCAATCGATTCTTACTATGGATCAAAGGAAGTGCTCTTACTAATCTTTTAGATTTATATCTTTGTCTAATGATTTACTTGCGATCCTATGTTGTTAATTAAGTTTTCCAACAACTGCCTGTAAATATAACATGATACCGTAAAATTATTTCCACTACTAGTGTATATCACTTAAACCCATTATAGAAAAAATGAGGCATTTGTATATTTGAAAATAGTTAACTTTACACTTTCATTTTATTTTTAGTAAAAAAAATTATAACCACATAAATATTAAAACGATATTTCAGAACAAATTTTAAAAATTTATTTTTTCTCTCTAAAATTATGTTAATTGTCACATAAAATGAAACGAAGAAAGAGCCCTATTTCCAATTGTCAAATCACAAATCAACACAATTTTATCCACACTGCCCTACAAAAGATAGCGGTAATATACATCCTATTGTCTCAGATATTACTTGGGGGATTACACGTTGTTTTTTGTTGTAGTAGCAAAAGCAATCTTAGGACCCATTTGGCCATGATAATTTTTCACTTTTTTTTTTTGGAAAATATTTTAATTTATTTGAAACTTAAACTTCCAAATATAGCTTGAACTTTGGAATTTGGAAAACACCTAAAACTCTGTTTTCACTTTCTTCACTTTCAGTATATTCAAACAACCAAATGTTTTTTTTTTCAAAACTATAACCAAATACAACTCCATCTGCAACTCCAACTTCAAAATTCCAAAGCGAAAAAAAATTGATTTTCATGGCCAAACGCCTGCTTAAGGTATTCAAGCTTACAGGGTGAAAGTGAACCAACAGAGAGGTATATCTATGTAGTCATTGATTAAGCGACAAAGGTATGTTAAGGCTAACTCCCTTTCTTTTGGCATGATCGAAAGTGAAACAGAATATAAACGAACGTTATTCTAAAATGACTCTACTCTTAGTAGTTAGGGATGTCCATGTTATTCATTCCCTTATGATGTTGTTTCCAGCATGTTATATATCCGCTCTAAGTCCCATTGAGGCACATAATGATGATGTTAATGCCCATAATGTAAGTGGAGGGTTAATAGCTACAAGTCGCTCCGAAAGATGTTCTAATGTTCCATAAGAGCCTTCATGTATTATATATATATATATATATATATATATATATATATATATATATATATATATATATATATATATATACTACGATCAAAGGCGTTATATTCGCATATACGATGTCTATATGGGTTATGGGAGAGGAAATTGCGTTATATTTGCACCACCACCTGATCAGCTGGTTATATGATAATGATTATACCCACAGAGGCTGATACGATACGATATGATGCCTAATGAGGCCAATGGCGTTATATACACATATATATGTACAATGGCATTATATACGCATATATGTATAAGTATGTAAGTATAAGTATGCATGTTCATGGCCCACAGAGGTAGTTCAAAGGTACATATTGATTCTTATATCCTTCTCAGTAAGGGTGTCTTATTGTTATGTTCCATTTTTGCCTTACATATTCAGTATATTATTCATACTGATGTCCATTTGCCTAGGGACGCTGTGTTTCATGCCATACAGGTGCAGGTAGACAGATAGAGAACCTCTCACAGTAGGTTATCCTCAGATATCAGCTTGGATTAGTGAGCTCCACTTTCATCCAGAGCCTTACCGAGTCAGGGTACATATGTATATGCCATTTTGTATGTTGGGGGTCCTATCCCGACCTATGTACAAGTATGGTGTTCCACGTTAGAGGCTTTTTTATATAATGTACTATGTATAGTACGCATATGATGTCGTTGGTTTATCATGGCGGGCTTGTTGGCCCGTATATATAGATGTATATTCCTTTTTGGGTTGTTTATCATATCTAGAGTTATGCTTCTTAAAGAATGAATGTTAATATGGCCTTATCGGCTTGTGTTGAGATGCAATGAATGAAGGTGTTCGGTCGAGTAGGGTACCGAGTTCAAGTCGGGGCCCTCCGGTGTCATGACCCAATTTCACTAAGTCATGCGGGCACCTAGCTTTCTATAAAGACCTGTTTGGTCATTATAGTCTTTTAGTTATTTTCATCCTTTTTTCGAACTTGATTAGCTCACTTTTGACCCAAGGGAACAGTTAGCATGCTTCCCGAGATGTCTAGACAGGATTCGAGTAACTTTTGTGAAATATAGGCTTAAAGTGAAAAAGAGTTGACCAAAAGTTGACTTTTGGGTAAACGGATCTTTTTTAGAATTTCATCGATTTCGAGAGATTCGGATGATCATTTATGACTTGTGTGTATATCTAGTTCGGTTCCCAATGCACTCGGATGCATTTTGAGACTTGGGTTGGGAAATCGAAATTAAGGTATAGGGGGTTGACTCGGTCAACAAGACCTCTATTGGGAATTCCGAAGCCACGAGCGTGTTAGTAGCGGGTTTCACCCCCGACCTTTCCTTCACCTTCTCAGGCGATTTTTGTGATTTTATAGGGTTCCGCCATCGACGGCCAGTTCAGGCCAATCCACGGCTGTTCTTCGCCGGACTTTTGGTGGATTTTGTCCTCTATCATGTTTCCTCATGATTTCCAAGTTTATTTTTGCATAATTCTCATTTTGTGATCTCAAATTTAACTTGTTTATTGGGATGTTTCTCGGTTTCTTAATGTATGTAGTTGCCATGTGTGGGGCCTCGAGCCCTTGGCCAATTTGTGCACCACATATAACAAATGAAGGACCTGGGGTAATTTCCCATAAGTTCATTTGATTCGGGTACTATTTTGGGGGGATCTTATCTGTTGGGGTACGATTGTACCGTTAAAATGTGTTGGATTTATTTTATTTGTGACTAGGTGTACTATCCTAGTATTTTGCTATTTTATTGGATTTTATTTGACTTTTTTAGGGTACAGTTTGTTAGAATTTTGGTATATTATGTGATTTATGTTGAATTCTGGTTCAATATAGTGTGAATTAGTACAAATTTGTGGAGAAATTGTTGGTCCTTTACTGAAGTTTGAATTTATTTTAAATTAGGATTTATAGGTTTGGGGAGAAAGTCGGTTGTGGACTGATTTCTATCCCTAAACCCTACTTTGAGTGCTATAAATAGAAGGCTTGATTTCCATTCTAAGGGAGAGCTTTTTCCGAAAAAATTTGGGAGAATTTGAAAAGGCTCTAAACCCTCATTACTAAAATCCTATTAATATACAAGTATACTATCTATATACGACTGAAATTACTACAATATATCAATACTATACATATATTATCCACAAATATACTAAAATATATTAGCAAAAAATCAAAAAACAAAGGACTATTTTCAAGGGTTAAGTGTTGGAATTGTTGAAGTGTTGATCCAATCCCTCCTCTTTGATCTTTTGGTTTCCCTACAACAAGGTAATACTTTATTATAGTTCATTCTATTCATGTTTCAACTTGTTTAATGCCTTATCTTGTTTATATTTGATTTCAAAACTATTTCAAGTTATTGTTTGTAGAATCTAGTGTGTATACCTGTTGTAATGTAGTTTATGTTAGTATAAAGGCTATTGGTTTACTGTTTCATTGAACTTATCATGTTGTGGTTTTATAATACTAGCATAATGAAGTTTAAAGGGCTTTTAACATTAGTTGCTTGGTATTGAGACTAAAAATTAAAGGTTAAAAGAAGTAGATGTTGGTTTTGGTGTTTGTTTACTGTTTTTCTGAAATTTTTGAGGTTTCTATGTTGTAATACTACTATGATTAGGTTAAAAAGTTTCTTAAGTGTTAACTAGTAAGTATTAAGGCTAAAATAGGTTTGAAATAGGGTAAGATTGCTAGTTTTGATCCGTAGTTATTGTTTCATCGGATTTTTTTTAGGCTGCTTTGTTATAGCAATAGTATCATGAAATTTGAAAGGGTGTTAAGTGCTAGTTATTAGATAATGAGGTTAAAACAGGGTTAAAATGAGCTAGATGTTGGTTTTAGTTCTTATTGTCTTTTTTATTTGTTAGTTTAAAGAGGCTGAGGTATTATTCTTCTATTTTGTGGCTATTTGATTACTGTTCTGTGTTTTCTTGAGTACTTCTAGTCCTGCTATGACTGTTTTAGTGCATATTGAGTTTGTTGAATGGGTTTTGAGTAGATTATGGACTATTTTACTTGACTTGAAGTTACATGTCAATGCTTACTGTATAAATTGGTCAGAATATTGAAAAATAAGCCTGTGTTCCTATGATTTATTGTTAGTAATTGAAACTTAGTTTAAGTGATGCTTTAGAATGGTTTAAAATGGCTAAATGATGAGAACAGATCTTAAAATAAACTTAAGTCTTTGTATTCTTGTAAAAACCCACTTGTCTGTGAATATTTCTGGGGTTTTGGTTTAAAAACTGCTTATGTGTTAATCTTGAATGACTTTCTAGGATTACTTAGGTTTGAAAATGAGTTTAAAACCGACATAAAATGGACTTTGAGTTATGAAACTTGCTACTATGACCCTTGGATAAGAACTGATCTGTTTAAGAATGGTTTTGGCATTGATTCAGTTTCTTGTTAGCTAAAAATGAACTCATGATTGGCTAAATTCATCAATTTGTCTTCTTTGATTGCTAAATTCTCCTAAAAAGTTGAAAATAAGGACTATAAGTATAACCTTTGGCCTGGTTATCGTCTGCTTCATCCCCTTAAACCTGTGACCTTTTGCTTCCTTATTCCTTCATTTGTCAATGCTACTTCATTTCTAAGTTTTGATACTTGTTATACCCTGCATTAACAACCTCTACATTGCTTGAAACTATTTGTCTGCTTTCCTCTTGATCACTGAACTTTTCTGAGTCATTCTTGCTCTAAACATGTTGAGAATTAACATTGAGGTTGTATGTTATAAGGAGTTGACTGCCTGTTTGTACAACTTCTACTGACAGCTGAGCGTATAACTATAAGATAGTGGGGATTACTGGGAAAAATTGAAGCTTTTTATGTGATTTGTTTGTGGAATTTTATAGCTAATGTTAATAGAATATGTAGTGTATATCAAGGATATGTGGAGGTCTTGCTCTTCATTTTTGAGTGGTATACTAATGGTATATTGTGTATATCACACCCTTGACACTTACAAAATTTAAGATGAAAATTGAGTAGTATACTAGTTAGTATATCATGCATACTATGGCTTTAACACTTAGAAAAAATTCGAAGAAAATCAGTTGGTATACTAGTAGTATACCATGTATATCACCCTTTGACACTTAGAAATATTTTGAGAAAGAAAAAGAAATTGGGCCTGTTATTTGTTGTTTGGGCCTGTTACTTGCACTACTCATACCTGAGCTATTGTCGTTATCTATTTTGGGTCTGTTGCATGTCTGGGCCACATTGATTAGTTAGTGTTGTTAGTTATTATTAACGGGCTAGGCCCAATAAATATGTAATTCATTTTTTGGCATTGTAATAATTATTTTTAGCCCTTTTAATTTTATATTTAGTTTGATTCATGAATATATTCTAATATTGTGTATACCCATTTGTATCCTTGTCTACCCAAACCCGTCGGTGGGCCCCAATAGGGCCCACTAACGCATCTAGATTGAGTCTACATAATCTGGAGCAAAAATGGAGCATACGTTTGCACCCGAGCTACCCCGTTGCATAATATCTCTATTGGGCTTGGTCGGCCCAATTTCTCTTCTATTTATTTATGTATTTAAGTTTCTTGCTTGTGTATTTATTTATAGAATTGGAACCCTTGAAAGATTATCCTATGTTTAAGGTCGCCAAAACTCAATTTTCATACAGTGCAAAATCGATTTTGGTAAATTAATACAATGTGTAACTTTAAAAATAAAAAATGAACTGTTTTAGTATGTATATTGGACTGAAAACGATCAATTTGATAAACTATGGGACTGATTTGGACATTTTGAAACTTGTGGACTATATAGGCGGATTTAAAGACTTGTGGACTAATTTAATAACTTGGACTATTTTTGCTATCTTAAATTTGGACTAAAAAGATAAAAATCCTAAAAATATGAAATATGGATTATAATAGTATGCCAAAAATATGATTTAAAAAAAAAAAACTAAAAAAACCTTTTTCTTAAACTCGGGTGGGCTTACGTAGTGTTCTACTTAGGTTAGCGCCTTCGGGTTTTAACCTAGGTGTTTTAGTCCGAAACCTGAAACGCCCAATTTTGGGCAAAAATTTACCACTTATTTTCTTGAAAGTGTTGTATTTTGCGTGAATGACCAACCTTTTATTGCGGGAATCTAAGACAAAAGCAGTTTTATCAAAACCATTTATATTTACAAGACATGCTATTAGAACCCGTAAGTCAACCGTATTTACGGATCCTTAATACTAGGGTGCCTAACACCTTCCCGGGGGATCACCAGAACCCTTACTCATACTTTGGTTAGATTAGGTTTCTTTTAAAATTTAACCGTTTTAAATGAACCCTTTTCGAATTGGTTTTCCTAATTTCCTAAAAATCAGGTAGCGACTCTAAACAATATCCATTTAAAGCTCCATCACGTAGAGGTATATTTTTTCTTTTTCCCGGTACGATTGACAACCGCACTTCCCGGGGACACGTTTCTTTTTAAATGAGGCAAATGCAAATACGAATCGAAAAAAATACGACCCGCTACACATGTGATGTTGGATTCGGACTTAATATATTCAGACTTGGCATATTTAGGATTATATGCTCTACTTAGGCGATGATGTGTACTTGGATTCGATTACATTTGATTTATAGTTGTTGGTTTATCTGCCTATATGCTTTATTATTTGAATTGTGTTAGCTATGCTTAGTCGGCCGATGATGCCTACAAGTACTGTTGTTTTATACTGACCTGCACTTGCTGTGTTCCTTTATGAATGCAGAGTATCAGGCTGGATCTGCTTTCGTTACACGTGGCTGATAGTCGCTTCAGCATTATCTTAGAGTTTCCAGGGTAAGCATGGTCATTCGCTGCCTTGAACACTTCTCTATCATTATGTCCTTTTTCTATTTAGAGACATAGACACTTTATGTACTATTATTATTCCAAATTTGTATTATTTCTCTTTTAGATGCTCTTGTATTACTCAGACCAGACCCTGGGAATATTATTATTACTCCGCACTATTCTACTATATATATATATATATATATATATATATTATTGTGAGACTTACGTATTTATTTTATTCCGTTGCTTGATTTAATTATTTATATCTTTATTCATTGTTCGATTAAGGGTTCGCTTACCGAGGTGAAAAGAGTAAGTGCCCGCACGACTTATGCCAAAATGGGTCGTGACAAGTTGGTATCATAGCCCTAGGTTACCCGGTCTATAATACAAGAGCGTGTCCAGTAGAGTCTCGTGGATCGGTACGATGAGCTCTGTACTTATCTACGAGAGGCTATAGGACATTTACGAAATCTCACTTTCTTTCATTATTCGTGCTACTTTATTCTAATTGGTATCTGGGAAGATCAAATTGGTATCAGACTCTTATCTCTTCTCTCACAGATGGTGAGGACTCGAGCTACTATGGCCCGAGGTTAGGTGCCAGAGCCCGCAGCTACGGCTAGCGCACGCGAGCGAGCGATAGCCAGAGGGAGCGACAGAGTGAGAGGCTGCGGGGCTTCCCCAGCCAGGGGCAGGGCTCCTGCGGTAGGACAGCGCCGAGAGTGATCGCCGTCTCCTGAGCCCGAGGATGTGGCTCCAGCACAGACACAGCCCGAGGTTACTTCTGGTTAGGCCATACATGATACTATGGTCAGGGTCTTACTTCGTCTTGATGCCCAGAAGGCGGCAGTTGGTGTTACTACTACCAGCGGGGCTTCACAGACTAGGGTTGGGGCGCAGATAGACCCTTGAGCAGGGACCTATGCGGGCAACACATCCCGCCGCAGCTATGGCTCCTCACATTGATGCGATACCCGCTCCTGGTGATGATTTGAGGCCCATGGAGGGCGTTATTATGACTGTGTCCGATCAGGACCTTGTTGGGAGATTCAGGAAGTTAGAGCTGTTGAGGTTATCTGGTACTTCGTCTGAAGATGCTTATGAGTTTATTCTTGATATGCATGAGTTGCTGCACCATATAGGGATAGTGGAGACCCACGAGGTTGATTATGTGTCCTACCATTTTTGCGGCGACGCGAAGATGTGGTGGCGGTATTTCATGGCGTGCAGACCTGAGGGTTCCCCTCCCATGACTTGGACTCCAGTTCTACCGGGCCTTTTTTTAAGAAGTATGTTCCCCGATCTTTGAGAGAGGCACGTAGGGAGGAGTTTTTACATCTTGAGCAGAAGGGCATGTCTTTGGAGTCCTATGTGACCCGCTTTCTTTATCTGGCCTATCTGGCCTGTTATTCTATTCCGTTGATCCCTACTAAGGCCGATAGGATTAGGCGTTTTGTTGGTAGACTAGTGAGCTCTTTACAGATTCTTTGTCTTCAGATGGAGTCTATGAGGGCTTCCTTCCAGTCCATTATCGAGCATGCTTCTATGGTTAAGGGCACTAAGGCCCGTGCTTTTGGGGTGGTTACAAAAGGCCACGTCAGACTAGGAGCTATGGTGGTTCCCATTCGAGGAGCGCTGGTCAGTTTTCGAGGCCGCATCAGCCATATTTCGATCGTCCTATGCATTCAGCGTTATAGGCTTCTCCCAGTGAGCCACCTAGGCAGAGAGCTCCTGAGGGTTCGTTCTCCAGATCAGTGGATTGGGCTGCTTCATCAGGGTCTTTGATTTTTATGTATCAGCATTCGTCTCCTATTACCTGTTTTTTTGTGGCGAGGTTGGGCATGTTACTAGGAGATGTCCCGGCCCAAGTGGGATTATCAGCCACTGACGGACAGTCGAGGTGGGACTTCCAAAGAGGCGACTCTCAGTCAGGCTGCGATGCTTCTGATGGTTCTAGAAGTGGTTCCCAGCCAGCTAGAGGTGGTTCTCAGAGTGCGAGAGGGGGATCTCAGACTGGGCATGGTAGAGCCATTGTTACTCTTTTGGGGTAGACCCGAGGCAGAGGCCTCGGATGCTGTGATTTTAGGTACCATTTCTGTTCGTCATAAAGCAGCATCTGTGTAGATGTTGTGATTTCAGGTACCATTTCTGTCCGTCATAGAGCAGCATTTGTGTTATTTGATCCTGGATCCACCTATTCATATGTATCTACATTTCATGTCGTTGGTTGGGATATGCCTTGTTATAGCATAGATATAGTTGTTCATGTTTCTACTCTGATAGGAGATTCTGTGATTGTTGATCGAGTTTACCGGTCTTGTTTAGTTACTTTTATAGGGTATGACACTTGGGTAAATTTGATAATTCTCCATATGATTGACTTCGATATTATATAGGGCATGTATTGGCTTTCTCCTTATTAGGCGATCTTGGATTGTCACGCCAAAATAGTTACTTTAGCCATGCCGGCATTCCTAGGCTTGAGTGGAGGGGTACTCCTAGTCCCGCTCTGAAGAAGATCATTTCCTTCCTTCGGGCGAAGAAGTTAGTAAGTAAGGGGTGTTTATCCTATTTGGCTCATGTTCATGATACTACTGTTGCATCTCCACCCCTTGAGTTTATCCCTATCGTGAGCGAGTTCACAGAGGTATTCCCGTCGGATCTGTCGGGTATGACACCCGATCGCGACATTGATTTCTGTATTAACTTGGATCCGGGCACTCGCCCTATTTTTACTCCGCCATATCGGATGACACCTGCTGAGATAAGAGATCATAAGGAGCAGTTACAGGATTTATTGAGCAAAGGGTTCATTAGACCGAGCTCCTGTGTTATTTGTGAAGAAGAAATATAGGACCATGAGGATGTGTATTGATTACCGCCAGTTGAACAAGGTCACTATTCGAAACAATTGTTTTAGGTCTCGTATTGATGATCTGTTTGACCAGCGTTTGGGTGCTTCGGTGTTTTCGAAGATTAATTTGTGTTCACGCTACCACCAGTTGAAGATCAAGGCGGAGGATATTCCGAAGACAGCCTTTCGGACCAGATATGACCATTATGAGTTTCTAGTGATGTCTTTTGGGCTTATCAATGCACCGACTGCCTTTATGACTTTGATGAATGGAATCTTTAGGCCATTCCTTGATTCCTTTGTGATTGTGTTCATCGATGATATCTTAGTCTATTCCAAGAGTAGAGAGGAGCATGAGAGCCATCTTTGTTCCATTCTTGGGTTGTTGAAGAAACATAGCTTGTTTGCTAAGTTTTCTAAGTGTGAGTTTTGGTTGGAGTCTGTATCATTCTTGGGCCATGTTGTGTCTAAGTATGGGATTATGGTTGACCCACAGAAGACTGAGGTTGTGAGAGGTTGGGTGAGGCCCACTACTGTTATTGAGATTCGTAGTTTTGTGGGTTTGGCCAGCTATTACCGTCGTTTTGTGAAAGGTTTTGCTGTTATTGCTTGGTCTTTGACCAGATTGACTCAGAAAGAGGTTCCCTTCCAGTGATCAGATGATTTTAAGGAGAGCTTTCAAAAGCTCAAGCTTCTTTTGACGACAACCTTGCTCTTAGCATTACCCGTGAAGGATAAGGATTTAGCGGTCTATTGTGATGCCTCCCGTATGGGTTTAGGTGTTGTGTTGATATATGAGGGTAGAGTGATAGCTTATGCTTTCCGTCCGTTGAAGATTCATGAGAAAATTTACCTTACCCATGATTTGGAATTGTTAACCGTGGTCTTCGCTTTAAAGATTTTGAGGCATTATTTGTACGGTGTCCATTGTAAAGTTTTCATCGATCACCGTAGTCTTCAGCATGTGTTTACCCAGAGAGATCTTAATTCCGGGCAGCGAGCTCCTGAAGGACTATGACATCTCCATTTTGTACCATCCCGGGAAAGCCAATGTGGTGGTTGATTCCTTGAGTCGCAAGGCAGTGAGTATGGGGAGTTTAGCTCGATTGATTGTTACTGAGCGTTCGTTAGCCATGGAGCTCCAAACTATGGCCAACAGTTTCGTTTGCCTTGATATTTCAGCCCCAGGTAGGATTTTGGGTTCTATAGAGGCGAGGTCTTCTTTATTGGATCGGATCAAGACTCATCGGTTTGGGGATGCTTAGTTGAGTAAGATTCGAGATAGAACTTTGAGAGGTAAGGCCAAGGAGGCCGTGATTGATTCAGAGGGCATTTTGAGGATTAAGGGACGCGTGTCCGTTCCTCGTGTTGGTGATTTGATTCAGTTGATCTTGTCTGAGGCTCATAGCTCTCGCCATTCCATTCATCTAGGAGCGACTAAGATGTATCATGATTTGAGACAGCACTATTGGTGGCGTCGGATAAAGTGAGATATAGTTGATTTCGTGGCTAAGTGTGGTAATTGTTAGCAGGTTAAGTATGAGCACCAGTGACCCAGTGGTGTACTTTAGAGGATGCCCATTCCTGAGTGGAAAAGGATTACCATGGATTTTGTTGTGGATCTTCCGAAGACCCTGGGCAAGTTTGACTCTATTTGGGTGATAGTTGATCGGTTGACTAAGTTCGCTCACTTTGTTCCAATTCAGGTTTCCTATACCGCGGAGAAGTTAGCCAAGATGTATATTTGGGATATTATGAGGTTGCATGGGGTTCCTATTTCTGTTGTATCTGATCGAGGTACTATCTTCACTTCCCGATTCTGGAGGGCGTTTTATGAGCAGTTGGGCACCCGATTGGATCTCAGTACAACTTTTCATCCCCAGACTGATGGCCAGTCCGAGCGGACCATTCAGTTGCTCGAGGACATGTTGAGAGCGTGTGTTATTGATTTTGGTGGTCATTGGGATCAGCACTTACCCTTGGTAGAGTTTGCGTACAATAACAGTTATCATTCGAGTATTGGTATGACACTTTTTGAGGCTTTGTATGGTAGGAAATGTAGATCTCTGATTAGCTGGTTTGATGGGTTCGAGGCTCAATCTTGGAGTACAGATGTCACGACCTATTTTTCCTAAGTCGTGCGGGCACTTACCTTCCCACCTCGGCAAGCGAACCCTCAACCCAACAATGAATAAATACATAAAGGATGAAAATTAAGCAACGGAAAAGAACAAATACGTAAGTCTCACGATATATAGATATATATAAGTAGTAGAAAAGTTCGAAATGATGATAAACACCCCCAGGGTCTAGTCTGAATAATACAAGAGCATGTAGAGGGAAATAATACAATCTTGGAATACTAATACATAAATGTATATGTCTTCGAAATAAATAGGACATAAGATGAGAAATTCTTTCAGGTCAGTGGAAGGCAATGCTCACCCTGGAAACTCGAGAGAAAGTTGAAGCGTCGATCAGCCACGAGTCACGGAAGTGGATCCGACCTGATACTCTGCATTCATAAAAGAATGCAGCAAGTGTAGGTCAGTACAAACAATAGTACTGGTAGTCATTATCGGCCGACTAAGCATAGCTAACACAATTCTGATCATAAAGCAGATAAGCAAATAAACCAGCGAGTATAAGACAATGCAATCAATTTCAATTATCCGTCATCACCTACGTAGAGCATCTAATCCCAAATGTGCCAAGTCTGAAGGTATCCAATCCAACATCACAATACAACACCAAACATCATAGTCAAGTCATAATGCAATGCAATGCAGTAATGGTATGAATGCAATGCAAAGCCATTCAAATGCGGTGTATACATGTGCTCCGGATGGAAATATCGACGTCCCAGTAACACACCCATTGTGACTCGCGAAGTCTAAGTGCCACCCGTCTCGGATATTTTACTAACAGACAGATGGGACCCCGAATATTTGCCTACTAGGGGTTCTCACGGGCACCACCCTGGGGGACTCGCAGAGTCCATGCACTAATAACAATTTCGAAAATAACATCGGATATCGGCCATGCAATCAACGATTTCGGGATGAACAACGGATATCGGACTCTCACGTCACTCAAGTAAAAGAGTTATCTTAAATATCAATTTCATTCAATCAATGATTCCGGGATGAACATCGGACATTGGCCTCTCATGTCACTCAAGTAAAATTGAGCCCAACTCATCAAGTGTTTTACCAATGTCATCAATATCTCAACAATGTATCATGAAGATGAAAGTGCGTGCAATGCATGAATCACGTCAATAATCACGCTCAATATTACAAGTACCAAAAGTGGGCACGCCAACAATATATATGAATCACAATACCAACAGTGGGTATGCCAATAATATAACTGAACCACAAGTACCAACAGTGGGTACGCCAACAATATATCCGACTACATATACCAACAGTGGGTATGCCAACTATATCATAATCAAGAATGATAAAACAGAATCCAATATCTACCAACGATTCACAGCATCAAGCTGGCACAATGGAACAATCAAATCATACATAACAGGGTGGCTAGCGCTAACACGCAACAAAGCCCAACCTAAGGCAATATCCATCCCGACTTTATACCCGAAGGTTCATATGCTATCTCTAACAATATAATCTAAATATAATCTATACGAAGTCTAACCAAAGGTAAGCCATAACCTACCTGAAAGGCCGAACCATAACACCAATAACTCACTCCTTTGCCTTGCCTTTCCGCTGAACCTCAAAACCAAAGTAGTCTAAGCATAATTGAATTCTAGATTAGAAATCATGAAGAATGATACTAATATTGCTACTATTCAAATTAGATCAATTCTAGGGGGAAACTCTTTGCGGTAAGTTCTTCTATCTCCTCTGCTATTCTATTATCCATAATCACCTTAGGATTCCTTTATCATGATAGTTCATTAAGAGTTTGAGGATTTAAAAAAAGGTTCAGTGATTTCTTCTTTCTAGGCTTCTAAATCTTGATTTATTGATTGAGTTAGCTTCATTAAGCATAGACTTGATGATTAGAACCTATTATTGCATGATTCCTTCCTAATTAGTGGCTAAATTATAGATTTAGATTTAGGACTTATACCCAAATTTGAGGGGTTTGCCTAGAATCCGAATTTGAGTAAATTGTTGGTTCTTCTAGCTTGATATTGATGGGAATTAATCACCTAGATCTTTAATTTCATGTCGAGATCTTTAGATTCCTAATTTTACCTTTCTGATTCATAAACCCTATTCCATAGGTTGGGAATTTGGGTCTTGAATAGAAGTAGGGTTTGAATGATGTTCTTCTTGATTCTAATTTCATGATTCGGATATGTTTAGACTTTCATTATCTCAAAGCTCAAAGGAAAGAGAAGACTAAGGTTTGATTATTGAAGACTTTGTTGTTCAGCCTTCCAGGTAGGTTATGGTTTACCTTATATTGTCGGAGAATACATGTAAACCTTTAGGTATGAAGTTGGGTCGGATATTGTCTTAGGTTGGGCATTGTTGTGTGATTTGGGGGCTATCTACCCCGTTGCGTTGTTGACTTATCTTGTTCTATTTACTTATTGGCTCGTTACTATGTTGAGACATCGGATATTGGTGATTAGAGATATATCATGTCTATGATAATACGGTACTTTACTTGATGGATATTGAGATGAGAATAATGATTCCATTGTGGCTTATTGTGTAGCCTTATCATTGATATTACTTGTGTGTCCTGGAGGTACTGCTAAGAGTTGTGATTCCTTTGTGGCTTATTGTGTAGCCTTATCAACGATATTACTTGTGTGCCCTGGAGGTACTGCTGAGAGTTGTGATTCCATTGTGGCTTATTGTGTAGCCTTATCATTGATATTACTTGTGCCTGGAAGGTACTATTGAGAATTGTGAGTTCATTGTGGGTTATTGTGTAGCCTTACTATTGATATTACTTGTGTGCCATGTGTGGTACTGTTTCGGATAGAATTGGTTGTTGATATCACATTTTGTCATATTCATACACATTTCCATGATACACTGACATATGCATGGCTCTGGTACTGATGATAATATGTGAGAGAGTGTAGCCTTCGAGGTTTCTGTCGGAGAGCGTAAAAGAGAGATGAGTGTTCGTTGCTCGAGGTCTTTACTGGAATCGTGAAAGTGTACTCGTGATCCGAGGTCATATTTCGGAGTGAGTGGTACATGAACTTCGCGGGTCCCAATGGGTCATGATTGCCGAGACGTGGAATCACTCCATCCGGGACATATTGTACAAAGCTACATATGCATTGCATTCATCCTACATACATTATTGCACTGCATTGTATCGTGGTTTTTGTTAATCGTTGTGATACTACTATGATGTACTGACTCGGATTGCTATACTGAGACTTGACACAGTTGGGTTTAGATGCTACAACATATGTGATGACTTGTACCATGGATACGGCTTATTGTTGACTTGTACTTATTGGTTTTTGTGTTTATCTTGCTTTGTTGTCTTTATATACGTTAGCTAGTGTTAGTTGGCCTATGATAACTACTAATACTTATTGTTTGTATTGACTTGCACTTGCTGCATTCTTTTATGAATACAGAGTATCAGGTGAGATCGACTTCTACTCCTCGTGGCCGACTGTTCGAGGATTTGCTTATTCGAGTCTTTTAGGGTGAGCATGGGGACATTCGCTGCCCGAAGACTCCTCTGTCCGTTATGTCTTTATTTCAGTTCTAAGACATAATTTTTGAGACTATTAGTGTATTATTATCATTCAAACTTGTAGTAGTTAGTTAGTTGCTCTTGTATGACCAGACCAGATACTGGGGGTGTATTTCTCCTATTTCTGCATCTTCTTATATTATCATCGTGAGTCTTATGTTATTCTATTTTCTTCCGCTTATTTATTTATCTATTTATGTAATTGTAAATTGTTGGGTTAAGGGTTCGCCTACTGAGGTGGGAAAGGTAGGTGCCCTCATGACCTAGCGAAATTGGATCGTGACACCCTGCCTTTGTGTGACGTGGGGAGGAAATTTGTTTTTATCAGACATTCTAAATATGATAAAAGAATAAATAAAGTAATTAAAGCTTAATAAGAATTAGGAAGATTAAATTATGACCCTTCTTTAGTTCATTTCAGGCCGGCTCATGTGTAAGGCAAGTCAAACAATTGCTTGGGGCCCCATGTTTTTGGGAGCCCCACTTGTAAAAAAGATCCTATATACTTATAGATTACTATTACTTAAAAAAAAAAAAATACTACTCATATGGTTAGTTACACCCACGTGAATACTATTTTTGGGGAGGAAGTTTAAAGCAACTCTTTCTCCATTTAATGTGGGGAGGGGGCCCCACTTTCCCTAAAACTACTCTATATAATATCAAAATTACGGAAAGGTCTTTGTGCCACACTGATTTTGGCCACAATGGCCCGAAACGAGGGTAGTTCAATAAATTCACATGGGTATCTAGGTTAAATTTAATAATTTGTGCTTAGTCTATATCATTTCTACCCTTTCCTCCAAAAATTCATTAATTCAAAATTTGCATGGAATCCTCTCTCATCAATTCAATTTTGGGGTTTTTTTCCCATTACATTGAGAATCTCAAAAGTTTTGATGCACACATACTTTTCTTTCTTAATTACTAAAAAAAAAAAAAAATTATTCCTTATTAAAAAAAAATTAATAAAATTTTCTTACATGGATTACTTAGTTACTTGTAACTTAAAATTAATTCTTAAAGTTATAACTTTAAAATAATGACATATGTTAGTCATTTTTCCTCTAAAAGAATTTAAAATGAGAAATTTCAAGAGTTTAAGCTAGAAATTGAATTCTTTCATATGTAACTTTATTGTTCTTTCACCGTCATCGCATAGGAGAATTCAAAATTTGACAGTCACGGGTTGACTTTTACATTTATAGTAAATGGGTCAGTAGTCCAAAAACGATGATAACATTTATATTCAAACGGTTCGCGATTGATTCAATTATAATAATAAAATTTTGTTTATAAATATGTAAACAATCAGGAAACCGAATTTTGTTGAATTTATTAGAAAATTCTCTCCCATTTTTTTTCTAATGAATAAAATTTGAAGATAAATGGTAAATAAATTCTTTCTATTTTTAAAATTGTGCATATTAATTAGACAAGTTGATGAAAAATCTATAGATTTATTTTGATATTTTTTTGTTAGATTTAATTGATTACTTTATTATTTTTTATATTTTATGGTATTAATATATTTTTGTTAATATTATATTTTAAAAATATTAAGATTACTAAAAAGTACTCATAGGCATTTTTGACAGCTATCACATTTTTACATAATCAAATCAGAAGAAAATAAATGCACATTAACTAATTAAACTCACTAGAACTATTAACAAATTCAATTAAAATTTTCAACTCTTATTCTAAATTAAGGGTGAAAGATAACTTTGTAGTATAAAAGAATATTTTAAATGAATAAAATGTAAACAAAATAAAAATAAAAGTTTAAAGGAGTGAGAGGGTAGAAAGCCTGATACGTAAAAAACAAAATTATATTAGCCTCACGAAGTTAAATTTGGATCTCGCTGGTGGAGAGACACTTTTTTCAACATTTTAGGCATCGGTCACCCCTCATCGTTACACGTGAGTTCGTCTTTGTGTTAACAACGCTTAGTTTTTTTTTTATTTAATATCTTTTTAATTATATTTATCTTATTTTCTAGAATATTTTCTAAGATTTTATTTGTGTTTTTTAAGATAAATAACTTTGCATATATAGCAATAACAGAATAACAAGAAACTTACTTTTACTATTTTTTTGTTTTGTTTTCAATCTGTAGTATTCAAATTAAAAAATGTAAATCTACATATATAATTGATGTATTATCTAGATCGAATACTTAATTTGAAATAAATTAAAATTTTAAAACAAAACGATGAGTCTTTTTTATGTTTTCTCCTCTATTTCTTCTTAAAATTTTGGGTTGTTAATCTCATTGCAAAACTTTAAGCTTTGTTGATTGAAAGACTTACCAACATTTGAAGTGCGAAAGAAAAAATAATCATAATGTTCTAATTTGGCCATCCGATGCTTAACTAGTTGAATTACATATTTAAATTCATATTTCAAGACATATTCAAGTATTTTTGTAAATATATTAAATTAATTTTTGTTTTGATAAATTATTTATACATATTCAACAGATTTTATAATACAAATATAATGAAAGAATTATTGCGTTGCGGCAAATAATCCTTCTTTATACAAATTCTCGAATAAAGTTTTTAAGCAAAACTTCAATTGGCGAGATGTGATATTGACCAAAACTATATATTAACTTCTACCCGAATTTATAGTTAAAACACTAATTCCCTTTTTTTCCAAGAAAATATTGGTGTGGTAATAATTTTCTCTTTGGTGGGAGGGGTAGGAGTAATTTTTAACGACAAAAAAATTAATAATATAATTAATCATTTTTTCATCATTTTTTTTTAAATATAATTCTTTTTAATATTAGTTAGTCTTACAAGATCATTATTACTGTCATAATAAATAAATGAAATAAAATAAATTGCAAATAAATATTGGGATTTAACCTTTTAAAGGATACTTTTTTAATCTTCCATTATGTATGCCAAAAAAATATAGTAAAAGTTCCTAGAATGTTTATAAAGTATCTGATTTCTTTTATACAATTATATAAAATTTTGGACCTATTCATGTTTTCATATTATCTCCAATTATTTTAAGTGCTAGAAGACAATAATATTTATAAAATGAGCTAATTATTTTAATAATGATGATTATTCTTTGATTAAAGTTGGTGAAAAGGATCAAGCAAGACGAACATTCTATATATTATATTATTTGAAAATTTTCTATTTATTTCTCCTTGAAATTTTCAAGTTGAAATCTACAAAATATTTTGACTTGAATAAGCATAAGTTAGTGTATTTAATAATGTGTTTTGAAGGGAAAATTATTGGTGGAAATTGCTGGTAGCAAAAATTCTAGAAGTAAAGGTCATGGTGGTTTTTTTTATAGGTGTGGCCAAATTTGGGCCAAATTAGTGTGGTAGTTTAGCATCTTTCAATTAATTATTTAAAAATAAATATTTGTACTCCTATCTTCTACGATTAGGAGAGTTATTTTAGGAGAAGATTTACAACAATAACTTTTTGGGATTTGGAACCGTTGCATTAGGAAGGAATAGTATCTCCTTTATATTCTAACAAATCACATATTATTCATATTATCTCTTTACCTTTTTAATTCTCTTTTTAATTATTCTTATTCTATTCTCAAGTCTCCTAAACCCCTAATATTTTACTGTAAAACTTACAAAAGTTCAAGATTTATTTTTTAGTGTGTTCTTCAAAATTTCAAGCATTGCAAGAAGGAATCATTACGTTGAAGCGATATCATTGTATCAACTTTTTAAATTCTTACTTACTTTCGGAATCTCCGATCTTATCTTGGTGATCAACTTGTCTAATTGGTTGTCTCCTTCAAATTTCAATTAAGGGGGTTCAAAAATATAAAAAAGTAAACACGAGATGAAGCCAAGGGGTCTCCTAAGTTAATTAAATCGAGTGGGGTGATGGTTGAAGTACTTTTTATCTATGCTTAATTAATGTCATTTAGTTTATTCGACTTTTGTTTAATATGTCTTGTTTGGCTTTGTTATGGGAAAATTTGGAAAAGTAAAATGATTCCTGGAACTTCTTTGCTACAAGCTTCAGCTTTTTCTCCATGTCTATGGAGTACTATCCCTTTCTCAAAACTACTGAGTAATGCTTTATTTGAGTGGAGGGTCTATCGGATTTGAGGGAAGGGTAAGATGTACACTCTATCTTCTCGTGAAAATTTCTTTGAATTTTTTATGTTAGAAGAACTTATTAAAGTAGTAATTGTTTTTAATTCTCAAACAAAGACCATGATTTTGATTCTTCTCTTTAGCTAGAGGAGCAGTCACATAGATCAAACGGTGGTCACTTTGAACACTTTAGGTGAAAAGAAATTATACCTATATATAGATCAAAATATATTAATCTTTTAATTAAATTGACGAAATTTATGGTTTCGCCACTATTTTAAGTCATGAGTGGCATGTATCCTAGACTGTGCTACCAATTTGATTGACGAAACAATTTTGGTTACCACAATACATATGAAGTTTATGCTCTTTAATGTAAAAGATATTTACACAATTGATATAATTATAACATACATTTAGTGATATTCTAATAAACATAGAGTAACTAATTGCCACTACATTGTAGGTTAAAGTAATTTGATACTCCCTCCGTCCCAATGTACGTGGCACTTTTCGTTTTTCGAGAGTCAATTTGATCAAATTTTGAAGCTAAATTGGATTAGATTACATTAATATTTTAAGATTAAAATTTATATATTAGAAAGCTACATGAAAAGTACTATAAGTTGCAACTTTTCTCCATCTTAAAATGTTGGTCAAAGTTCATGCAGTTTGAATCTTGAAAAGCAAAAAGTGTCACACAGAGGGAGTAGTACATAAAAAAGAAGATGCACCTTAATTGATCTACTTAAACCTAGATAGGTAATTGAAGCTTTTGTACCGAAGCAAGTGAAAAGAGAAATATCATACAGGACAGAGGAAAGTAAATCCGGAGGGCCAAGTTCCTATTGGTGTTTTTGGTCCCATTCAGTGTCCAATATTAAGTTTAGTACTCGATTAATTTGAATTTAAAAATTTCTTGTTTAAAGAGAAAATGCTATTTACATTATAGGAAAAGCCGAAAAGGCAAGACAAAGAGATTCTTAACAATAAAGCAACCAAAGGAATAATTGAGAGAGCACTAACCAAAAGATAAAAAAGGAAAATTGTTGATGAATAGATTAGATCAATTACAGTCCCCACCAACTTTAGCTTAAATAATTGAATTGACGCTTCCTCTTTAATATAAAAAGAAGATTGTAACAGAAATCTTCTGTTCAAAATATAGAAAAAGATATAGCAAACAGTGAAGAGAAACTTTTGTTGCTTAATGAAACTGTACGGAGCCAATGTCATAGGATTGTTTTATTAAGTTGGTTGGAATTAGCCCCATCGAAAAACTTAGTGGGTCTCACCTACAAAAATATTGAAACTTCCTCGATACTAAACGAGTGATATATGTAAGTGAAATGGTAAATTAATAGTACAATGTGAAAGAAAGAAAAAGGTCATGGCATAATTTCATACCTTTTTGGTATATCGAAAAAAGATAAACTAAATAAAAATCCTAAAATCGTTCATAAGCAATATGGTTTAAGTTCGCTATGAAAATAAACTTCATATCCTTAAATATATTATTCCAAAGTATCAGAGCTTCTTCATGATTATGTCCTTCATTTGCTATAAAATCGGCATACTGGCTTGCTTCCCTCCAAACATGTTCAATCATGATCTTCTTGGCCTTCAACAAATATCTACAATCTTCAATAACGAATACTTCATAATCCATTTGGATTGCAACATTTAATTCTTACTTGAAGTTCTACAATTCTACGGTAAGACTTGAAGTAGGTTTCTATGTTATTCATATCTCAATTGAAGGAATAATTGTGAGAGCACTAGCCAAAAGATAAATAAGGAAAATTGTTAATTAATGGATTAGATCAATTGCAACCCCCAACCAACTCTAGCTTAAACAATTGAATTGAAGGTTCGCCCTTAATATAAAAAGAAGACCGCAATAGAAGTCTTCTATAGAAAATATGAAAAAGGGCCTAAAATGCCCCTGAACTATCGTTTTTGGTACAATAATACTCTTCATTCATTTTTGGAGGTAAAAATGCCCCGACCATCAACCTTTTGCCTCTAAAATACCCTTATGTCTGAAATTAATCTTAATGGATTTATTTATTACGTGACGCGATTCTATTGGCTAATTTTGACATGATTCAAATTAATTAAAATTTGAACACAAACCCTGACCCATGTAAGAGTCATACCCGCCCCACCTAAAAGCCCATTTAACTAAGAAAAACACCTCCAATTCTCATTTTGTTAATTATTTTAAATCTGATTTGGTCTTCAAAATGTTATCATCTTCTTCGTTGAACTCAGCTTCAAAATCGATCCAAGCCACCTCAATCGAGCTTCCAAGCACTCCAAATTAAAATATAACTTCACAATGATGCTAAGAACAATATTCTGAATCACCCACTTCAAAATGAGCAATAAATTATAGAATCATTTGCTGAGTTCGTACACCAAAATGGTGGAAAACAAAATAAAAATGAAGTCTTGCAGACCTCAACAGCATGTTCAGTCGCATACAATCTGAAGAACACTGAAAGTAATTAAAAAAAAAAAAAAAGTCCAGGCTTTGTTATATTAAACTGAAAATCACCATAGAAAAACAAAAGATCTAAAAAGATACAATTCTAAAAAGTTGAACACAGCACAGAACATGGAAAATTGGTGTAAATTAACAAAGATTCCCTTGTTGGATTAAAGCCTCACTAGAACAACAACGAACACAACATATGTCATCGCACACAAACGGGTTCAGAGGGGCGGTAATAATCAATATTACTTCCGACGAAAACCACCTCTCTTACTATAGTTTCCTCTTCCTCCGTTAGGTCTTTTTGCATAGTATTTCTTATTTCTCATATTTGATGAAGTTCCAAACATATTCCAAAGGCCACATGCAGTTGAAGCCACACTACTCACTGAACAAAGCATATCAAGAAACTTATCAAGTGTCTCTTTATTATAATTTCCCTCCTCACTACTAGTAGGAGTTGTTGTTTCTTGCTCTTGCAATAATGTTTCGTACATGTAAAGCAAGGAACAAGCCTTTGAAAAATCGGGGAGAGGAAACTGAGATGAGACTGTGTCCTGGTAAGGCGAATATTGAGAAGGCAGACCAGCAAGAAGTTGCAAAACCAAATCTTGATCTGATACAGGATTGTTGATTTCGGCCAGAGAATTGGCTATGGATTGCAATTTTTTCACATAAGATTCGATGGTCTCGTGATCCTCCTTTCTGGTACCGTGAAATTGCATTTTCAGTTGAGCTCGCTTGATCTGACCATCTTGAGCTGAATTTTTTTCGTCTTTTTCAACAGTATCACCTTTCTCTGATGGAAAACTCATTGTTTGGTGGATGATTGAAGTCTCTAGTCTTTCTTTTCTCCTCTCTCTGGCTGGTATAGTTTTTTGGTTGGTTCACTTTACCCTGTAAGGTTGAAAACCTTAAGATTCGTTTGATACTGTGAACAAAACTTTTCAGTTAAGATAGTATGATGAGGTGACAATTCATTGCACTATGGTCTAATTTGGTTGGTGGAGGAAAAGTTGACTAGCACAATTACTTAAAGAGAGTCAAGAAACATATATAAAGAATATCAAACTTTTGTTGTGGCCAAGATTTTCTTTGCTTGTGAATGCGCCTTTGTCATCTGTTCTAAACTTTGGAGTTAATTCCCTTGTCATTTAGGGTCTGTTTGGAAAGTCACCTGCTAATTAGAATTGGTGTAATTACTAGGGTAGTAATTACACAGCCCATTAAATTACACATTATTGTAATTACAACGACTTGTTTATTTGTCACAACGTAATTATGACAACTTGGTTGTTTGTCCAATTCCCATGTGTCCTTCCAAACATGCTCTTATTTTTTGCGAATTGTCTGTTAAGATTATTTTTATTTTTTTAGGTATGTTTGTTGGAGAGAACGAAATTTTTGTGGTGTTTAGTGTTTTCTGAGAAAAATAATAATAGTTGAATGATTTATAATCTTAACAGATCAACAACAACAACAACATACTCAGTTGAATCCCACAATGTGGGGTTTGGGGAGGGTAAAGTGTACGCAAACCTTACCCCCACCTTGGAAGGTAGGGAGGTTGTTTCCGAAAGACCCTCAACTCAAAAGAAAACAAGGAAAACAAGGGAAAAGAGTCAGATACGAACAAGCAAATCAAAACAATGCAAAAATGAGATAAGTGATTTTAGTAGGGCAATTTGCAGGATTGCCCTTCGCCGGGGTGGTCTTTAATTTTTGCCCCTCAAATTGGTGGTCTTTAACTTTTTCCCTTCACTAAAAATCCCTTGGTTTTTGATTTGAACCCCCGCTCAGTCAAAAATTTTAAAAAAAATTGCAAGGCAGAAATTTGGCCTTAAGGCAGAATTCTGCCTTGCGATTTTTTTTATTTTTATTACTGAGCTGGGGTTCGAACCCACAACCTCGGGGTACTAGGCAAAGGGCAAAACTTAAAGACCACCAATTTGAAGGGAAAATATTAAAGACCATCCCAAATGAAGGGCAATCCGCGCAAAAAAAAGATTTTAGCAGGCAATTTCAAAACCTAGGTTATTGTTCAGGAAATTAACCCTAAACTTTGAGACACTATCATTATTTTTCTTGAATTACTTTGTTGTCTTATTTTGCCTGTAGCTTGTTTTGGTTAAGCATTGTTGTGCTGCGGGTCTAGCAGAAACAATCTCTCTACCCCTCAAAAGATGGAGGGAGGTAAGGTCAGCATATATCCTACCTTTTCCAAATCCCACTTGTGAAATTAAACTGAATATGTTATTGTTAAATTACAATTATTTTCTTTTTTAACTAGGCAAAGCGCGTTCATGATGAAATACATAAGAGCAGAGGACTTACCCTGCTGCGAGAAGAAATTGAAGGATATTGAGAAAGCAAAACACAAGCATAATAGAGAAATGAAAGGCAATGAACTCTGGAATTTTAATTTTAACCTGCTTTATCATGACCATGAATATTAAGGTTTTGATACACTTATTAAGAATATTATTAATAGATTTGATTACATTACTCTTTATTTCTCCTTAAAAAAGTAATAATGCTGAGATAATTAGATAATTATTACTTCCTCCGACTCAAAAAGATTGTCATAGGTACGAAGTATTTGGAAAGTCAAAGAATATTTTTTTTACCATAATTTTTTCAAATGTTTCCGAAATAGTTTGAATTGTTAACTGTTGTGACTTATATAGTACTTTTTATGTAGTTTCTAAATATGTAGTAATTTTTATTTCAAAACAATTGAAGATTCTATGTTCGAATTGCACCGAATATCAGTTATTTTGCCCATCTTAATCTGAAACATGACAATCTTTTTAGGACGGAGGAAATATATAAATCATCTATCGGATCAAGAGTAAAGTTTTTTAACAATATCAATGCCATCTAAGGGAAATTTATTTTAAACCAAATTTACATTGCAACTGAAATTACATTTCAGCCGGACCGTTTGAGTTTGATTTTCTTTGCATTAACTCATACTCCCGGCACCCCAATTTCTTTGACACTTTTCACTTTTCGAGAGTCAAACGAGTTGTTCTCTGACCGTCATTATTTTAAATGTTTTTAAATAATAAATTATTGACTTATAGTACTTTTTACGTAGTTTTCAAATATGTAAATTTTATTTCGAAAAATTTAAAGATTCTATGTTCAAACACACGATCAAAATTAAGAAATTTGACTCTCGAAAAAAAAGAAGTATCAAACAAATTGGCACACAGGGAGTACTAATCAATGGTGGTACTTTCAATAGCATTGAAATGGCAACTATAATCAACTAACAAGTCAAGTAGATTACTTTTTACGGTTACCAACTATGTTGCTTGGACTCTTCACTTTCGGTGCCGCATTTATGTCGACACGATATGGGTGTGGGTGTGGGATCCATCCCCGATTTGGTCAACCAATTTGGGTACTTTGACCAGAATCGAGGGAGAAATTCTGGACATATTCAATGATTTATGTAATCAAAACAAAAGCTATGTTGAAATTGAAGAAAATGGAATAACTTATATATAGAAATTTCTATGTCACTCCTTTTCCAATTTATCTCCTTCCAAGATTCCCTCTTGGTCAATATTTTCTCCTCAAGTTTTTCACATAATATCTGATAATTTAGGTTTTATAACTCTATTTTTATGATTTTAAATTATTTTTTGCCGAATTCCCGCACCCATACTCGTACCTGATCCGTAACCACAAATCTTCAAATTTAGATCATGACGAATCCGACCTCTAGATCCGCACCCGTATCCGACACCGGCACCCGAGTCCGAGCAACATAGGTTACCAAGAACCTACTCTTAGCTCCCGTTTGGTCATAGATTTTGGGAGCATATTTTATAGATTTGTTTTCAAATCTTTGTTTGGCCATAAAATTTTGACAGATTTTGAAAATAAATCTTCAAGTTCCCAAATTCTGGCTCAAACCTATTTTTGGGCCAAGATCTATGTTTTGGCCTTTTCAAAACTTTTAAAAACTACACCAAATTTTTGTATTTTACAAAAAAAAAAATCTATCTATTTATGACCCAACTAATTCTATCTACCATGTTCCTCTGTTAAAATCGTATCTACCATGTTTTCACAATTAAAGCAATTTCTTCTGTAAAGGTGAAGATTGTTCGTACAATCTAGGAAGATTATATTAAAGAATAGCTAGGTACTACTGTTGTTTTTTTCTTGCACGGATGACTCTTTGTATTGTAACTTGAATTGAAGTAGCTAGTAAGTGTGTTATTAGCAATTGTTGGTAAAACATCATATCCCGCATAATTTTTTATTAACAAGTATATATGTTTTGTATGGTTGAGTGTTCTCGATAGTTTTTAGAACCTGTGGGTATAAGTAATGTTTCATGCTTTCCAAAACAAAAAGTGAAATATGCTTTGAAAAATTATGACCAAACACATTTTTAAAATTTGAAAAACTTCACCCAAATCAAGTTTTTCAATTTTTTTTTTTTTTTGAAAATCTATGGCCAAACGCTAGCTTAGTGATGAGTAACCGTAGACTTTGGTCTTTTTCAAGAACATTGATCGTTAATTCAAATGAAATAACAAATTAAGGTTTGTTTTCAATTACACTTATCATTCTATTTTTGACTCCTTCATAAACGTGTCAAGTTAAAACATGATAAATAAAAATGAACGAAGGGGGTATCATCACAAAAGACTTAATTTAGGTACCAGTTCAAGCTTTGATTACAAGAAATCGAAGATCCAATTACTTAACGACAAACACATCTAAAAATTTCTATCCCTTATACCATTCTCTTAATTCTACTTGCATTGAAGCTTTGGATTAATGTAATTACAAGCAAGTTCACAAAAAGGAATTAGGCTAAACGACAAACTAGGAAAAAATTGATGAGGTACCTAAAACGAAATATTTAATTGGGTAGAGAAAATGGAGAGGCACCACTACCAAAAACATTAAAAAAAAATGAAGAAAAAACATTCCTCCATACCAAAAATGCCCTAAAAGGAAAACAAAAATATTATAATAGAACTTCAACTGCACATCATGTTGCACATCATACATCTCAAAGACAAACTTTAAATAGAAGTAGCAATTCAAGCTTTTGAAGATGAAGATTAGTTAGATCCATTTACTTAAACAACAAACACAAAAAGGAAACAAGGGTTGTTGACAATAAGACTAGAGCTCCATTCATATCATTAATCACTTTTTTTTTGCGTCTGCCAAATTTTCCAGCCAGTCACCGCAGCCACTGTACTAACTGCACCAACTGCAATCATCCTTGATGCACTCACTGCACCAGCTACAGTAGTGAATGTAGCCGCTGCACCCATTATAGTACTCGCTATACCCACTATAGTAGCCACCTTCTCTAGGGTAATAAAAGCAGACGACTCCTCTTCACCAACAACAACACGAGGATCACTTCTATTTTGCTCCTCATGACGATCCTGCAACTATGGGTGGTAAAATTAGCTCTTTAAAATATGATCCGCCTTACTCGCTTAAATTTAGGTGGGTCATTGAAATGACCAATTCACTACTCCATCTGTTCACTTTTAATTATCTAATATTTTAAAAATAAATTTTCACTTTTATCTATCTACTTTATTATATCAATTTCTATTTTTCCTTTAGCATTAATTGCTCATTTCAAATTATTTTCTAAATCTAACACAACTATATACCATTTATTATTTGTTAAAGTGGTACAAAGTCTACGATGAACAAGTAAAGTAAAAAGAGGGAGTAGTACCCGGCTCAAATTGAACTATGAAAAATCTCTTGTTAAAATATGTTCAAAAAAACTTTATTTATGTTTAAAGAATTTGTTTTTATCAGATGCTTAAAAATTATAAAAGAATTTAAAGAAATGAAGATATAGTCAAAATTGAGCGGGTTAGATTATGATTCGTTTTTAGCCCATTTTAATCCAAGTAACTTTTACCCGGCTCAATGAAAAAACTAAAATTTAGTAAAAACCTTGTTAAAATATGCATAAAAGACATATTTTAGTTCGAGCTTTTTATATATAATCATTATAAAGAAAAAATTAATAGATACTTAAAAAGCTATGAAAAAAAAAAATTAAACAGGATTGAATTATGACCCGTTTTCTTGTCCATTTTAGCCTAATTCATTTTGAACGAAAGTAAGGTGAACCCTTCAACAAAGAGTGTTAATTTATGTAAAATATTCACTAGAATTGCAATAAAAATTAAATTTAAACCCATAATTTTTAAAAAAATATATATATAATAAGTTCAATCTCAATAATATTAAAAGTTGAGCCCATATAATTTAATATCGAATCAACCTCTATTTGATACCCCTACCTTCAATACGCGTTCCTGCATGGACACCAAGAGACAAGCCTTTTCAAAATTTGGGAGAGGGCTTATCTTTTTGACGGGCGAGTATTCACTAGGCAAGCCAGTAAGAAGTTGCAACACCATGTCTGAATCTGAGACAGGACTGTTGATTTCTGCCAGAGAAATGGCTATGGATTTCAGTTTTTTTATATAGGACTCAACGGTTTCAAGATCACCCTTTCTTGTACTGTCAAATTGCACTTTTAGTTAAGCTCGCCTGATCTGATCATCTTGAATAACTGAACTTGTTTCATTTTGGGTAGAGTTATCTGCCTTCCCCGTTGGAAAACTCATTAGTTTGTTTCACCGAGGAAACTACGCTTCTCTCACTTTCTCTGGTTTGATCCTTTGAGTAGACTTCACCTCTAAGGTTAAAGACCATAAAATGTAAAGAAGTACGATTTTATTAGTGGATGAAAAGTACTACTCCCTCCATTTCATAACAAGTTACTTTTTAGGTATAAACACATCCTTTAAAAAAGTGTTTATTTTTAAAAAATTAAAAATATTTTTACTAACTTATTCCTAATGAGATGTCTAAAAGTAAAAATTAATGATTTTTAATTATGTAATTAAGGATCATTTTAAAAAAAAAATAAATTAATTTCTTCTTAAAATTTTAAAGTATTATTTATTTTAAAATAAAATAAAAAATTTAAAAATCACTCATTATGAAATGAAAAGAGTGTTTACTAGCATGCACTAAGGACTAATTTTATTGGTGGATGAAAAGTAGACTGCCATACATACCTAGGGCAAAGTGAGTCAAGAAACGTACTGTAGCGAATATCAACTTTGTGGTGCCTGAAAATTTCCTTGCACTACTTTCTTGGTTTTAGCTCCCGTGTACACAAATATTGTACTCCTACTTAGATTACAAATTTTAAAGCTCTTTATTTTTTTAACTCCATATTAATTTAAAATATATCACATAAATTGAAAGATAATAACAATCTCAGTATATTTTATTTCTACCTTAATTTGATCAGACACCAAATAATTTTATATCTCGATATATTATACTGTAATTATGTATCACATATAAAAAATACTTTGTATTTCAATAAGTTAGTATCATTAAGTATAAAATAAAATATCTTTTTTTTATATTTTTTCCCGATCTATTTTTCACATTAGAACGCACTACTCTATAGTTTTGTAACAACAAAGAGAGTGTTTGGATTGGTTTATCTTAAGTATTTTTTTGACTTTTAAGCTCTTTTTAGGTTATTGTGATACTTGAGAACAAATGCTTTTAAGCATTTATTTTTAGACTAAAAAGTACAAGAATAAGCCAAAAGTAAAAAATTGGATATTTCAACTTATGACTTTTTGCTTTTAGCTTATAAGTCATTTTTAAAAAGTCAATCTAAACACCCTCAAAATCTAGAAGTAAATTCCTTAAAAGGTCACTCATGCATTGAGAATTGCCTCATAATATCACCTTTCTTTCTTTTAGGACTAAAATATCACCCAACTATTACTATTTTTCTCATAATATACTTAACAAACAAAATTCTTTTTTCCTCCTAGTTGGCATGCCATGTCACATAAAATTCTATTTTTAATACAATAAATTTATTTAACTCATTCAATCCATTTAACTTAACTCAAACTATGTTACCCAACCAACTCATATCTTAACCCATATAACCAATCAAACAAGTGCGTAACTTTTACTCAGTCATTCATATTCCACAAGGAAAGAATACTCAATAGTTCATATTACATTGTTTTTATACCCGATTTTATTTACTGAAGTTAATACCTCATCATACCAAATTTAAATAGGGGGACAATATTGTCTCTCCATATAAACGTGATAGCATTTGATAAAAGTGATCCGAGCTGGGACCCAAACAGCCTTACACATTGGCTCCGTACAATTTCCTACAGCAAAGGAAGTTGCTGGAGTAATATTCACTTTCTGCTTTTTCTCATTTCCCTTCTTTTAAATTCCGCACAATATTAAAAATTGAGGTTTTTCTTATCGATATTCAATAAAAAATTTATATTATAAATTATAATTTTTTCATTTCATTCTCACCGTGTTAGCTCACTAGAAAAATAAATGGTGAAAAAAATAATTCCTATTGAAACGCTGATAAATTTTCTAATTTTTTTTATGTGAAACTATTTAGATTTTTTCACCGACATTCAGTGAAAAATAGCTATTGAACATTTTTCAATAGAAAATTAGTGATTTTTCTGTAGTGGCAATGTTTTTGTTTTTCTAGAAAGGCTGAAGCTCTAATACAATTATTTAGCCAAGTTGGTGGAGACTTTAATTGATCAAATCGATTCCCCATTACCTTTTCTTTTGTATTAGTGCTCTCCTAGTTATTCCTTTGATTACTTTAGTGCTAAGAATTTTCTAGCCTTTAGTATTAGATGTCAATGATTCAATTCTTAAAATTATTCGATAAATTTATACTTCCTCCGGTCCACTATGGTCCTTACTAAAAATAGATAGAAGTTGTCATTTTAGAAAATCAAAATACATCTGACTATTAATTTTCAAATTTACTCTTTCTCAATAAATATGGAGAGAGATTAATTTCGTTCAATTATTCCATAAATTTATACTCCCTCCGGTCCACTTTACTTGTGGTCCTTACTAAAAATAGATGGAAGTAGTCATTTTAGAAAATCAAAATACAATTGACTATTAATTTTCAAATTTACTGTAACACTTCGTAAATTCGGATTAGGTGCGGAAGTGTTAAATGAGTATTAGTGTGACATTTTAGACATGTGAAGTATTATTGGGATGAGTATGGGTGGAAATAGTTGTTTGGGAATCAAGACGAACAGTGAGGTGCTTAAGATTCGATAGAATCGGCTAAGTTTTCAATAGGTCCAGATTTCGTGAACATTCATTGGGAATTTGAGAAAACTTAAAACATGAAAGTTGTAAAAATTTGAAATACATTTCCAACAATATATTATGGTGCCCAAACGGAGCTATGTGCTGGGAGTTATGCTCATTTTATCGAACGCTGCCAGATGGCCTAGCGCTCTGCGACGCCTTGCGCGGCGCGCCATGCCAGATTCATAGGAAAAATGGAAATTTTGATACCGTAAAAAAATACACCATGCGTGACGCGAGATGCGGCATCCCACGGACATTTTATGCCTAAAGCAATTTTTCCCGAATTTTATAAAATCCCAACTTCGTAAAAATTTTCCCACTTTGTTCTAAACCGTCTTATTGGAGAGAAAACACTATAGGGCTTCCACAAAAGCATCCAAGGTGAGTTCCTACTCAAACGCCATTGATTATTACATCTTCTAACAAAGTTTAACGCTAGAATCTTTATCTATTCCGTAGATTATCGATCCCACGGTTTTAGTTACATCTGGATTCTCAGCTTTCATCTTTGTCTTGGACAAAAGAACCCTAGAATTTGAATTCAATAGACTTGAACATCAAAAGGTAAGACTTTCCTACTTCAATTGATTTTAACCTTGTATTGGTGATTATACACTATAAGTTCATGAGATATAAGTTAATGGGTTTGATAGAAAAACATGAACGATTATCTATTTGGATTGTTAATTGTTGACTAAAGGTGTTGTTTATCTTATGGCCGATGAGGGATGATGATAATTGTAGCATTATGAGATTATAGAATCATCTTGAAGCAAGAGGATGGTTTGTTGGGTGTAAAAACACCATTAATGGAAGTTGTGGTGCTTTATGCCCACCAAGTGTTTGATAAAATGCCTAGATGACCAAAACTTGAATGTTGATTCCATTGTCATATATTGATATAGATTATAGTTGAAGGGAGGTGATGAACGTTATAGTACACTTCAAGGCAAGAATTAAGGTATGTAGGGCTTCTATCGACGTAAGGGAACATCATTGTTTTTCCCTATATCACGTTTAATTAATGAAACATATTTTCTCCTCAGAGTTTGAGAAGTATGTCGCAGTTCATGATAAACCCTAGATACATGTTAATAATTCTATAGTATCATGCTCAATCATGTTTCCGTTATTTGTATTCATGAATATCATTTCAATTACCAAGAACCTATCCCTAATCCAAATACTCATGTTTTGAATTCTATAGGTTCTCAATTACAAGTCATGAATCAATATTACTCTACTCCATGAATCTTACATGTTTTCATGCTTTACATAGGTTATATATCTATATACATGTAGTATTATACTTACAAGTCGTGTTTACAACTCATGTTTACAAACCATGTTTACAAGTCATGCTTACAAGTCATGTTATAAAAACCATGGTTCAGATGCCACCTATATTGTTCATGTTTTTGGGAGTTACACAGATTACTGAGAAGGCTAAGATCGCCTGAAACTACTCATGCCAACATAGGATAAGGATCGAGGCTTAGTCCGCAGGCGCGAAAGTTCTGTTGTTTACTGATATCCGCCCTAGCAGATGGTCCTCCGCCAAGGTGAATCCGCTGCAGTGAAACTACTTCCGCTGGAGCGGAAGACGCTGAATCAGATTCATTAAATGTCTAATTCGAACCATTCATTTCTCATTCCCAAAATTAATTATCGAAGTGACTTAAGGGATTTGAAGTATTTTCTGAGTGGATGCACCTTAGGGTAAGTCTCTCCCACCTTGTTCTTAATTATTTACCTTCCTAAGCTTGAAATCTATGGTCAAATCTAGAAAGGTAGTTGGAGAAGATGAGTTTCAACCTTAATTTTAGTTTTTGAATTTTAGACTATGGACGTAAATTAAATTGATGAATATTGCTATTCTAATCATGGAGTCTTGTGAGTTAGTAACTACTAAACTTGAATCGCCAATTTGAGTTGAGAAATTGATTATGGAAAGTTAGGGTTTATGCCTAAATTGGGAGTTTTCTCTTAAAAATGATGAAATTGATCAATAATTGAGCTTAATTAGCAATTGAAGAGTAGAATTGAACTTCTAGAATGTTGGGTCACCAATTCCACTTTTGAAATACCTATTTTACCTTTATGGGCCCAATTTCCCAATTTTCCTTAGTTGATTTGGATTCGAATTAATGTATAACAATATGGGTATTGTTATTCCCCGTTCCTAATTTAGATTTTAATAATGACTAGACTTTGAGTATTCAGAGGCTCTTCGGAAGGGCAAGGCTCACATTTGATAGTTCGTGGCACCAGCTCGCCATCGAGGTAGCTTACGGCTTACCTTTTAGTTAGACTTCAGTTAGCGAAACATATGTAGGAGTTAGTCATTGAGGGAGAAAGCATGTTAATCCTTCAGCTATGAAGTTGAGATGGATATTCTTAGGTTGGTATTGTTGATGACTTTGGGGGCTGGACGACTCGTTTATTGTGATTTGGCTTGTTGCCATATGTGTGATGTTGGGCTTGTTGCTTATTTGGCATGCTATTGTTGTGATACGTTCGTCTCTCATTCATCTTGGCATTTATCATGTATAGGGGAAAGAATTTGATTTGGTATTGATATTGTGATATGTGCTCATGTAAAGGCACGATTGAGATTTGATATGATTACACTTGAGATTGATATCTTGCATAACATTCATACTCATTTTTCGTAACACATTGATATGATCTGTGTTTGGTTTTGGTGATGATAAGTGAGAAAGAAACATATGAGCTTATGGACAATTTTGACATGGAAGCCACCTCTGGGCTGTGTGCGGATTGACTGGTACATGGACTCTGCGGGTCCCTCCTGGGTCATGATTATCGAGACGTGGAGGTTATCTGTCCGTAGCATGTGTACGGAGATAAACACTTGGCCAGTGCATCTCAATTCATTACACATGCACTCATTTATCTCATTCATATATATCACTTGATTCTGCGTTGGTACTTATATCATGTGTGTTGTTTAGCTTTTGATTGTGTTGTGATTTTATTTGACTTCTCGAATACCTGTCTTTCAGATCCTTTCTTTTATGTATGTAATCTAACTGTTGTCGGCCTATGATAGCTACCGATACATGATGTTTGTACTGATACTACCTTGCTATACTCTTTTTCTGAGTGCAGAGGTCGTAGCAGGTTCCTCTTCCCAACCTCGTGAGTGATCCCAAGGCTCGATGTAGAATGTACAGTGTGAGCTTCTGATGGATCCTGCTACCCGGAGACACTTCTATCCTATTGTATTTATTTCTTATTCTGAGACAGATTTATTATTCAGCTTTGTATTTCTAAACTTATGTACTTAGTTGTTGTTGTACTATTCAGACTAGATCCAGGGCATTTATGTTGTAGTATTCCGCATATTTAGCTATATATGATTTGAGACTAATTTATCTTCTTATTTACTTACTTATGTTTGGGTTGGACATTGAATAAGGGAAGGTTCACCCACCAGGGGGGTTAGTATGGGTGCCCTCTCAACCCCACGAGTTGGGTCGTGACAAGCCAATATCAGAGCCGTAGGTTACTCAGTCTATAAGTACAAGAGCACATATAGTAGAGTCTTGCGGATCAGTATGATGAGCTCCGTAACTATCTGTGAGAGGCTATAGGACATTTAGGAAACTTCTAATAGGACATTTAGGAAACTTCGAATTCTTTTATTCTTTCGTGCTACTTTATTCAAATTGGTATCTAGAATATTCGAATTGGTATCTGATTCACTTCTATTCTCTCATAGATGGTGAGGATGCACGCTACCATTTCTAGGGATGAGGTGCCCAAGCCCGCCGTGGGGGCCGGAGCACGAGGACGAGGTCGCGCGAGAGGCCGTGGACGTGCCAGAGGACGTGGTGCTACTCCAGCTAGGGGCGGAGCCTCTGCGGCTGGTCAGAGGCATGCTAGATCAGTATCGCTATAGCCAGAGTGCCAGCAGAGCGCCAGCCTGCTCGTTTAATTGTTATTTTACAAATTGTTTCACTTTAATTGCAATTACTTTCAAACGGCTAAAATTGAAATTGTTGATTTTGTTTATGTTTTATGATTAATTGGTTTCTACATTTTTATCTGCTACAATTGAAATAAATTAGAGTTTTAATTGATAGCCATATTTAGCAAAATTTAGTCTATTATTATATGCATAAAAACAATTTTGGTCCAAGACCCTTTTTACATTCAGTCGAGCCCAGTCCAATTTGACTAGACCCGACCCAAACACGATTATAAGCGTGATATACACCAAATACCCCTCATTTCTTTGTTTGGAATGGGTTTCACGTTGAAACCCCATCCCCCACAGGCTCCCATTCTCTTTCTACGGTCATCACAACCTGAAAATAGCAAATTTTGATGCGTAGGCTCCCATTATCGCTACTTGATCATCTAGCATATGTTCATGACTAAACTAATCACCTGTAGTATATCTCTGTTGTCCTAGTTGGTTTTAAGTTAACCAGTATCATGTAGTCATTTATTTTTTTGTATACTTGTTGAGCATGATCTTGTCTTCATATAGATTTTGTGTTAGCCCTGTCCTGTTCATGACTTTGTGTTAGCCCTAATTAAGTGATTAGTTATAACATGTTAGTATGGTGGTCAGTATATATATTAAATGTTAAGCCTATGTCAACAGGTCATTGTTAAGGTTTAATTTAAGATGGGTTTGAAGTAACATAACCAGTTATTCAATATAGTACTAACGAGGTAGTTTTGACATAAAATAGCGTGACATTGTAATTGATGTATGTTTAAGTGCTTAGTGTTCATCTTGTGCCATCAAACAACAAGCATGAGCATGCTGTTAGGACTATTGATTTGACTGAAAACTATTGAGACTATAATTAGGAACAGAAAATGCAAAGTATGTTTTTTCTTAATGATCATTGTCTGTATTTCTATCTGAGTGATGTTTGTCTTCTCAAATGGTGGGAATGTTCAATCTGATTCTTATAAATTTGGTTAAAATGACTCATCGTTGTGTTACCCTGGTTGTTTGAATAAAAAATACTCCTTTATTCCCAAAACGATTGTCCTTAGAATGAATGATAAAGGCCTTTGTAAAGACTGCAAGGTCATTCCGAGTGAGAATCTTACGACCCAACATAAGATATTGGTGATGGATTTGGAGATCAAGAGGAAAAAGAAGAAGAGGGTCGCCGTTGACCGGCCGAGGATCAGGTGGGGGAGTTTGACTTTGTCTAGTGCCCAAGAATTAGGGGAGAAGTTGATGGCTTTAGGGGCGTGGGAGAGCAGGGGAGATGCGAGCAGTATGTGGGATAGGACGTCCAGTTGCATTAGAGAAGCAGCTAGAGAGGTTCTAGGAGTCTCAAGAGGTCGCCGTGGTGGGCACCGAGGGGATTGGTGGTGGAATGGGGAAGTCCAAGGTAAAGTGGAAGCAAAGAAGCAGGCATATGCGAAGCTGGTAGACAGCAAGGATGATGAAGAGAAGCGGACGAATAGGGAAAATTATAAGATAGCGAGAAAGGAGGCGAAGTTAGCAGTGTCGGCAGCGAAAACGGCAGCGTTTGAACGCCTTTATGCAGAACTAGAGGACAGAGGCGGGGATAAAAAGTTATTCAGGCTTGCCAAGGCCAGAGAGAGGAAGGCACGTGACCTGGATCAAGTGAAGTGCATCAAAGACGAGGATGGCAAAGTGTTGGTGGAGGAAGCTCTCATTAGACGGAGATGGCAGTCGTACTTTCATAAAATCTTGAACGATGAAGGGGACAGAGACTTTGTGTTAGGAGATTTGGAGTACTATATCAGGCATTGCGATTGTGGTTATTGTAGGAGTATAAGGGTCGACGAGGTTAAGGGTGCTGTCCGTAGGATCTGCAGGGGAAGAGCGACCGGACCTGACGAGATTCCTGTGGAATTTTGGAAGAGTGCAGGAAGGGCAGACTTGGAGTGGCTGTCTGGGTTGTTTAATTTCTTTTTCAAGATGGCAAAGATGCCCGAAGAATGGAGGTGGAGTACAATGATCCCTTTGTACAAGAACAAGGGCGACATTCAAAGTTGTAACAACTATAGAGGTATCAAGCTGCTAAGCCACACTATGAAAGTGTGGGAAAGGGTGGTAAAGATGAGGGTGAGGAGAGACGTGTCTATTTCAGAGAACTAGTTCGGATTCATGCCGGGGCGTTCTACTACTGAAGCCATTCATATTGTTAGGAGATTGGTGGAGCAGTATAGGGAGCGGAAAAGGGACTTGCACATGGTATTTATCGACCTAGAGAAAGCTTACGATAAAGTGCCAAGAGAGGTTCTGTGGAGATGCATGGAGGCTAAAGGTGTACCTGTGGCGTACATTAGAGCGATGAAGGACATGTATCATGGAGCCAAGAACAGAGTGAGGACTATAGGAGGAGACTCGGAGCACTTCCCAGTTCTGATGGGTTTGCATCAGGGATCAGCCCTTAGCCCATTTCTATTTACCTTGGTGATGGATGGATTGACGCGACAAATTCAAGGTGAGGTGCCATGGTGTATGTTGTTCCCGGATGACATAGTCTTAATAGACGAGACTCGCAGCGGAGTCAACTCTAAGCTAGAGGATTGGAGACAAACGCTAGAGTCTAAAGGATTCAAGTTGAGTAGGACCAAAACAGAGTACTTGGAGTGCAGGTTCAGTGGTGTACCTCAGGCGGCTGACGTGGAAGTGAAGCTTGATACCCAGGTCATTCAAAAGAAAGGAAGTTTCAAGTATCTTGGGTCTATTTTACAAGAAAATGGGGATATTAACGATGATGTCACACATCGTATTGGTGCAGGATGGTTGAAATGGAGGCTCGCTTCCGGAGTGCTGTGTGACAAGAAAGTTCCACCAAAACTTAAGGGCAAGTTCTACAAAGTAGTGGTTAGACTGACTTTGTTGTACGGGGCAGAGTGTTGGCCAGTCAAGAACTCTCACGTGCAGAAGATGAAAGTCGCGGAAATGAGAATGTTGCGGTGGATGTGTGGGCACACTAGGAGAGATAGGATCAGGAATGAGGACATCAGGGACAAGGTGGGAGTGGCATCGGTGGAGGACAAGATGCGGGAAGCGAGGTTGAGTTGGTTTGGGCATGTGAAGAGGAGAGGCATAGATGCCCCAGTGCGGAGGTGTGAGAGGTTGGCTTTGGACGGTTTTAGGAGAGGTAGAGGAAGGCCAAAGAAATATTGGGGAGAGGTGATTAGGAAGGACTTGGCGTTGTTTCAGATTACTGAGGACATGACCTTAGATAGGAGGTTGTGGAGGGCTCAGATTAGGGTAGAAGGCTAGTATGTAGTCTCGTTTTTCTGTCGCACTAGTAGGCGTAGCTTTGCTCTACTTTTTATTGCCCTATGTTTCCTACTTTTATGTGTTGGGTCTTGTCTCTCCATGCTGTTTTACCATGACTTCTTTGCCCTTGTTTTTTTTTTCTCATTTTCGCATTGCTTTGATTTGCCTGTCGGTATCTGACTTTTCTCCCCTTGTTTTCTTGTTTTCTTTTGAGCCGAGGGTCTTTCGGAAACAGCCTCCCTACCAAGGTGAGGGTAAGGTCTACGTACATTTAACCCTCCCCAGACCCCACACTGTGGGATTCAACTGGGTATGTTATTATTGTTGTTGATTGTCCTAGTTTGACTTGGCACGGAGTTTAAGAAATAAAAGAAAACTTTTAAAATGTGTGGTCCAAAACAAACCTTAGATATTTATGTGGCTGTAAATTATCTCATAAAGTTAAGTTGTTTCTAACTATAGAAAGGTGCCAATATTTTTGGGATAAACTAATAAGGAAAGTAGGATAATCTTTTTGGGACAGAGGGAGTAGTAGTTAGAAACAATTAGGAGTCTAAGAGGTTAAGTTTCATTCCTGTTTATGATAGGTTAAATCCAGATCAGCTGTTAGAGTAAAAATGAACTAATTATAACCACCTTAAAGTGTAGGAGGGTCTGAGTGGCTATCACTTGGTTGTGAGGAAATATAGGGTGACATCCTAGGGTTAAGATAGTATCCACTCATCCTAATACTGCCTACCCTGGACTGCTGGAATTCCTCTCCATTAAATCACTAACATATGGGACCCTCCAAGGCCTCATTAAATCTAAAAGAGGATGACTATATGAGTTTACATGTTAAATGAAATGTTGAAGTTTGTATGTAAGACAGCGAGTATATCTGTGCAGTTTTCTTATTTTCTTAGTGTTTCTGTATTGCACCTTTTTCTGTTGATTATTTCATGCTGCAGTTCTAAAGGATTAAAGTGTCATTTTCTCTTTAGGACAGTCGACACTATGGACTTGTCCTTGCTTGAGTGTCTCCTTGTCTGAAATACTTTCAAAGCAATCTGAATTCTATTGTGTTTTTCCCAAGTGTGATAGATGATGAAGTGTGAGGTTAAATCAATATGACCACCCCTCCCCCCCCCCCCCCCCCTCCCTTCCCCTTTTTTTCCTTTGCTTGTGAATTCCTAAATGATTACTATAGTAGTTCTTAACTCAAAAAGTGGTTGTTGTAGAATACATCTGTTTGTATGTGAGTTATGGCTAAACGTAAGAATCTATACTGGTTCTCTTGAATATGCATTGCTTTGCTTTAGTACCTTGTTTCTTGTCCAAACTCTTTTGAGGACTGAATTCTATGAACACTTTCATTCCCTGATAGGATAAGCTTAAACTTTGTAAAGATGATCTGTGCACACCTTTTCTTTTTTTCTTTTTCTGGATAAGCCAATTCAGTCCTAAAGGGTCAAAATGAGTTCAATATGTGATTAGGAGCCCGTTTGGATTAGTTGAAAAAACTAGCTTTTAAGCATAAGTGCTTAAATTACTTATTAAGTACTAAAATTTATTTTATAAATAAGCAGTTACGTGTTTGGATAAAAATGCTTAAAGGGTTTTTAGAAGTAAGGGTAGTATTGGAATTAACATAAAATATAAGGGATAAAAGGGTAAAGTTGTTGGTCAAACCAAAATGTCTTTTAAGCCAAACAAAAAAATTGGGGTTGAAAAACATCTTGGTTTTGGCTTATTTTAAGCACTTTTAACTTAATTTAAGCTGTTTTTTTTATTTTACCAAACACCCAAATAAGTTAAAAAATTACTTATAAGCTGATTTGGCCAACTTATGAGCCAATCCAAACGGGCTCTAGGTAATGCTTAACATCTGTTAAAGCATCATAATGCTTCCCCTTTTCCTTTCTCCTCTAATTAAGCCATATATGTATATTGTGAGGTCAAGCATGATTAGAACATGATTAAGGAATGACATATGTGAAGCAAATTGACCCCCTGTGTTATTAAAGCATCATAGAAGCCCCTTTTTATAAGTTCTTATGTTAAGTATATGTCAAAAATGTGTCACTGTATACATGTATATCTGGTATATATTGTGTGAATTGACGTGAAGTCCCTCCGCCTCTTTCCTCTTTCTTCTTCTACTTTGTCCTGGTCTATATGGTATATATAAGGTATACAAGATATACAGTTCATGTATACTAATGGTATATTATAAGATCATGAGGCTTTTGAATCTTACTGTTAAGCAATTGCCTGTTTCCTTAATCTTTGACTCTTATAAGATCCGATTAATGTGTTGTGATACGGTTGCCTCTTACTTATCTTGACATTATCATTGATAAAGGAAAAACTTGATTCGATATTGATATTGTGATATGTGTCCATGTAGAGGCACGATTAGGATTTGATGCGATTCCACTTGATCTTGATATTATGTATTGCATTCATACTCATTTCCATGATATATTGATATGATATATAATTGGTACTGATGATGATAAGTGAGAAGGAAACATCCAAGATTTTGGACAGACTTGATATAGTAGCCATCTCTGGGTTATGTGCGGAATGGCTAGTGATATGGAACTATCTCTGGTCTGTGTACGGGAGTGGTTGGTGTTGTGGAAGTCATCTCTGGGCTGTGTGCGGAGTGACTAGTACATGGACTTCATGGGTCCCCATGAGTCATGACTATTAGGACGTGGAGGTTATCCGTCCGTAGCATGTGTGTACGGAGATAGACATTTGTCCAGTGCTTATCGTTGCATTACATATGCACTCATTACTTCATTCATAAATTACATTGATTCTGCCTTGATATTCCTATTATTGTGTTATTTGTTCTTGGACCGTGTTATGATTGTACTTGATTGCTAGCATGCCTATATTCAGTTCCTTTATTTTATATATGTTATCTAACTGTTGTTGGCTTATGATACCTACTAGTACACAGTATTTGTACCGGTACTATCTTGTTGTTGTACTCTTTTTTTTTTAGTGTAGAGTTCGTGACAACCTCCACTTCTAGCCCTCGAGAGTGATCCCGAGGCCAGGCTTACTAGTGTCCAAGGTGAGCATTTGATGAGCCCGCTGCCCAGAGACTCCTCTACCTTCTGTCCTTACTTATTCCCATTCTGAGATAGATATTTATTTCCAGACTTGTATTTCTAAACATGCTTTCTCCCGTCAAATCTACGCATGCATACGTTTCACTAATCAAAGTCCAACTCAGGTAAGCCATAACCTACCTCAAATGCCGAACAGAAGCCACGAACTACTTCACCTAAGCCTTCCCTTTCCGAAGTGCTTTAGAACTATTGAAGTCTAATATTAACAATGCTAAGTAAGTAAATAACCAAAACAAGCAAACTAATCGGAAAGAGAAACAGTTGGAGAATTTCTTCAAAATACCCAAAATGCCCTTATCAGCTCACGAGGGTAAAGCCGAAAATTAAGGGTGAAATTACACTACTCATAGTCCCATTAGTCATTATCCTTAATTTCATGGAGGTCTAACCACAATTGGTCCTTAATTTCATGGAGGTCTAACCACAATTGGTCCTTCAATTTCATCATTTAAGCTAAAACCCCTAATTTAGTAAGAACCTTAACTTCATGAATTCATTCTAGAAGTCAATAGAGATTCAATCCTAGAATCTATTTATCTGCAATTATAGATGGTAGAATCAGTAATTATAACAACAATAACCATTTTAGATTAGAGGGTTTAATGACTAACAACTTAGGTTTCTATAACCCATCACCCTCAATAGCCATTAACTACTAAGAACACTAGTAAAGGAAGATAAAGCAAGATTAAAGTTTAGAACATAGCCCAACATGATTTCAACACAAAATCTCCAGAAATCGCCCTTAATGCTCCTTAGATTTAGGTTTTTGAGTGAATAGACTAATGACATCGAAGTTAGGAATAAAATAATGGTTCTTGTCCAGCGTTCTTCGTTGGGCCGGACCCACCCCGCTGCAGCGATCCCGCCTTAGCGGACTCTTGTCCGATGGGACGTGATTTCATTAATTGTGTCATCATCCGCTCCTGCAGACCAAAACCCCTTGGGGCGGATCCGCAGGGGCGTACAACTCTGCTGGGGTGAGTCCGTAGGGGCGAGTAGCCACCGTTAGAGCGAGATACCGGAAAATCAAAAAATTCTGGTTTTACCAAGTCTCAACCCGAAATCTCGACAACCATCTGGAACCTCCTGGATACAAACCAAATATGCAAACACAAGTAAAAACATGCTACGAATCCATCCGGGACCTCGAAATTTCCCACAAAGGTCACGTTGACTAGGTCTACCCCCAAACTATTAAACTAAGATTCCAACAATGTACCTAAAATGCACCCGAAATCCTCAAGAGCCGAACCAGCCACCGCACCAAGTCATAAATGATCCTCTCGACCTCACGGAATCGACGAAATTTTGAAAAAAGGTCTGTTCACCCAAAAGTCAACTATTGGTCAAACGCTTCCACTTAAAGGTTCCAATTCTTCCAGTTTCCGCTAAAATCGCTCGATAACCTCAAGAATTATGTCAACAGGGGTAAAATGGTCAAAACACGCATATCTACCGAACGGGTCGTTATCTCAGATACCAATTAAACAATCGTTCATCCCCGAACGGACAAGGAATGATACAAAGGAAGGGTACCTTACTGGGTGAAAAGCTGGAGATATCTACTACGCATATCAGACTCAGTCCCCCGAGTAGCCTCCTCGACTGGACGATGTTTCCACTAAACCTTCACTGAAGCTATTTCCTTTGACCTCAACTTTCAAACCTCTCTATCCAAGATGGCTATCGGCTCCTCCTCATAAGACAAATTCTGATCAAATAGAACCGAATCCCACTTAATGATATATGAGCTGTCTGAATATTATTTCTTCAGCATAGATACCTGAAACACCGGGTGGGCACCCGACTAACCTGGAGATAATGCCAACTCATAAGTTACCTCTCCCACACGACGAAGAATCTTAAATGGACCAATGAATCTAGGAATGAGGTTTCTTTTCTTCCCAAATCTCATCACACCCTTCATGGATGAAACCTTCAACAGAACCTGCTCTCCAACCATGAACTCAAGATCTCGGACCTTCTGGTCCGCATACTCCTTCTGTCTACGCTGAGCCACTAGAAGCTTTTCCTGAATCACTTTCACCTTATCCAACGACTCCCTCAAAAGACCGGTACTCTAAGGCCTCACCTCAAAAGCATCAAACCAGCCAACCGGAGATCGATATCTCCTCCCATACAATGCCTCGAATGGAGCCGTGTTGATACTTGAATGATAGTTGTTGTTGTACGTAAACTCTGCCAAAGGTAAGAACTGGTCCTAATGACCACCAAAGTTGGAGCATATTTTTTAAAACCTAAATTGCCCGCTCAGATTGACCATTCATTTGAGGGTAAAAAGATGTACAGAGATCTAACTGAGTCCCCAACTTGTCGTGTAAAACCCTCAACAAATGAGACGTAAACTGAGTGATGCTATCTGAGATGATGGAAATGGGAACTCCATGCAATTGAACAATCTTATGGATATAGATCTTGGACAACTTTTCTACATTGTAGGTAATCTGGATCGGAATGAAATGCGTAGACTTAGTCAACCTATCTACAATAACCCAATTTGAATCGAACCTGCCTAAAGTCTTCGGAAGACCAACAAAATCCATGGCTATCCTCTCCCATGTTCTCTTTGGAATGGGCATCCTCTGAAGCATACATTCCCCCCCTTCATCTCCTTGACCTGGTAGCAATTCAGACACTGAGAAACAAACTCAAAAATATCACGCCTTATCCTACCCTACCAATAGTGTTATCTAAAATCACGATACATCTTGGTAGCACTAGGATGAATAGAATATCTAGCACTGTGAGCCTCCTCTAAAATCAACTTGATCAAGTCATCAACCCGAGGAACACAAACACGACTCTTAATCCTCAAAGTCCCCTTACTATCCATAATAGCCTCCTTGGACTCTCCATTCAACACTTTATCACGAATCTTGCATAACTTAGCATCCTTAAGTTGCTTTGCACTAATCTGATCCAGAAGCGATGACCTCGGCTCAACACAAGACAACACTCTACCAGAATCTGAGATATCAAGTCTCACCAACCCATTTGCCAAAGCCTGAACATCCCTAGCCAAAGACCTCTCCTAAGATACCAATCAGGCCAAACTACCCATACTCACAACCTTTCGGCTCTAGTCATCCGCCACCACATTGGCCTTTCCCAGATGATACAAAATAGTCAAATCATAATCCTTAAGCAACGCCATCCACCTACGCTGTCTGGAGTTCAAATACCTCTAGCTGATCACATGCTGAAATCTACGGTGATCGGTGAAGACCTCACAATGGACGCCATATAAATAGTGCCTCAAAATCTTCAAAGCAAAAACTACTACCGCCCACTCCAAGTCATGGGTGGGGGTAGTTCTTCTCATGGACCTTCAATTGCCTCGAAGAATAGGCAATAACCTTACCATTTTACATCAGAACACAACCTAAGCCTATTCGCGATGCATCACAGTATACGGTGAAATCCTTCCCTCAACTGGTAGAGATAGAATAAGAGCTGAAGTCAACAAGGCCTTGAGCTTTTGGAAGCTCTCTTCACACTCATCGGACTACTGAAATGGCACATTCTTCTGAGTAAGACGAGTCAAAAGGAAAGCTTCAAAGAAAAACCCTTCACAAACCGACGGTAATAACTGGCAACACCTACGAAACTCTAGATCTCGATCACTAAAGTAGGCATAGCCTAATCTCGAACTGCCTCGATCTTCTTGGGATCGACTATAATCCCATCCGGACACAACATGCCCTAAGAATGCAACTGAATCAAGCCAAAACTCGCACTTAGAAAACTTTGCATAGAGCTTCTTTTCCCTCTACAAACCATGAACAATCCCCGAGTGCTTCTCATGATCCTTTTTGTTGTGCGAATATACCAGAATATCATCAATGATGACTATGATAAAAGAATTCAAATATGGCTTAAAAATGCCGTTCATCAAGTTCATAAAATCTTCTGGGGCATTAGTAAGCCCAAATGACATAATAAGGAACTCGTAATGACACTAACGAGTCCTAAAGGTCGTCTTAGGAATATTCTTGGCCCGAATCTTCAACTGGTGATAACATGATCTATAATCAATCTTAGAAAACATAGAAGCTCCTTGAAATGGTCAAACAAATCATCAATACGGGGAATAGGATACTTATTTCAAATGGTGATCTTGTTCAACTAGCGGTAATCAATACACATCTGCATTGACCCATATTTCATCTTCACAAAAAACACAGGAGCGCCCCAAGGGGAGACACTCAGTCTAATGAATTCCTTGCTAAGAAGGCCCTGCAACGTTTCCTTCAACTCTTTCAACTCAGTTGGCGCCATCCGATATGGCAGAATAGAAATAGGGAGAGTCCCCGGCTCCAAATCAATACAGAAGTCGATATCACAATCGGGTGGCATACCTAGCAAGTCCGTAGGGAACACCTCCGCGAGGTCGCTCACTACAGGAACAAACTCGAGTGACGGAGTGTCAACACTGGTGTCATGAATATGGGCCAAGTAGGCCAAACATCCTCTATCCACAAACTTTCAGGCGCAAAGGAATGAAATTATCTTCTTCATGGAGGGACTAGGAGTAACCTTCTACTCAAGTATAAGAACACCTGACATTGCTAGTGTGATTGTCTTGGCGTGACAGTCCAAGATCGCATGATAGGGAGACAACCAACTCATACCCAATATAACATCAAAATCTACCCTGCTAAGAATCACCAAATCTACTGATGTACCATAACCCATAAATGTAACCATACAGGACCGATAGACTCGATCTACCATAACAGAATCTCCAACCAGAGTAGATACATGAATTGGCACGTCAAGTAGATCACAAATCATATCCAAACCCATAGAGAAATATGTAGAAACATAAGAGAAAGTAAAACTGGGGTCAAATAACACTAAGGCCGCCTGGTGACAGACTGAGGTATTACCTGTGATAACTGCAACGGAAGCCTCAGCCTCTGGCCTGCCAAGAAAAGCATAGCAATAAACCCATCCGCCACTAGCCTGCAAATCTCTACGACCATTTTGACACGACTGGGCTCCACCCCTACCGAGCTGATGCCCATCTCTGCATGACTGAGACCTTCCTCTACCAGGCTGGGTGCCACTTCTACCAGATGTGTGGCACCCCGCCCAGGCTATGCACTACCTGTACCATATGATCCACATCCTCTAGCAGACAAAACTGAAGCCCTGGGAGCCTGATGCTGAGTACGCTGACCACTCTGTCTGAGGCGGGGACAATTCATCTTAAAGTGGCCCAGCTCTCCACACTCGAAACATACATGCTCTAGCACAGGCCGCTAAACAGAAGCTCAAGAACCCGAATACCCACCACGATCAGAGAATCTGGAATACGGCCCCACTGGCTGCCTTGAAGAATACTGACTGGGCCCTGAAGACCCTCCAATAGACATATGCATAACCGATTGAATAGGGCAACCAAAATAAATCTGGGAACTCTGCCCATTCTGGCCGTTCCCTCTGGAGAAAGAACCACTGAAGCTGCCGGCCTTACGGGCCCTCTTATCATCAATCTTACCAAAGATATAAGGTTTCCCTTAATTTCAATGCTTTAACTTCGGACAGTTCAGCCATGATCACACAAGGACTTGTTCTCAGCTTGTGATGTAGGCTTAGGGACGGATAGGATACTCTTTTAGATATTAGTGACTCACCCTCCTTGAACACTATACCCTTTTCTTTTACCTTGATTCATCTCTTATCTTTCTTCCTTTATTTTCACTTGTTCAACCTCAATGTGGGTTTCTTATTAATGAAACTACTTTCGTTTTATGCATATACATCAAAAAAAAAAAATCGGAGAGGGGTAATTTTTTTTTTCATCAAATAATCTTCAGAATCAACATGCATAGCTTTAAGTTCATTAACCACTACTATCTAAGTCATAGCTATTCTATCTTATCTACAAAACCTAAACATGCTAGTTTCAACAGAAATAAAACCCCTCAAGAAAATATCTCTGGCAACGAAAATTCGAGGGGGTTCCTAAACACATATTTATATTATAATAACATCAAGTAGTCCCACTCCCAATTAAAAAATTATGCACTGCCCTTAGTGCATCAATGTAAGCATAAACAAAACAAGGGTTAGGACTACATGAGGCGCTCTAGGTGCGATGCTCATCCTGCTGTGCACCCACTGCATCAGTATCCGCGGGTGATGGATCTATAGTGCTGCTCGAAGGCTCGGGTTGACTCTATGGGAGTGGGTCCTCTACTAGGACAGTAGTCATGGCCTCCTCTGATACCACGATGCTAGGCACCATTTGCTCAACAGTGGGATTTATGCTGCTCGATGCCCCCGTAAAGTGGTAGTTAACAAGAGACTATCGTGTGTATCTCTTCAGCTGGGTCTAGCCCCTCACTATCATCCTCAAATCTTGGCCTCTTGCCTCTATCTTGGGTTGAAGGCTCATCTCTCGACAGTCGCACCACTGGCACTAAAGATGCTAAATCTATCGGCATTGCTGGTTGAGGAGGGTCTGCAAACACTCCCCCTTCCTTCATCTAAAGTGCAAGGACCTCGTCCTTCAGTTGAGCTATATCCTTTTGTACTGTTTTCATCTCAGCTGCTGGCAACACCTTTTCCAACTCAAGGACTCTCCTCGTAATACCATCAATTCTGGAGTGAATTTGATGGTGTGATTGGGTGTGGGACTCTTGTAGCGGCTCCTTCTTCTTTCGGACTGCCCGTGCTATGACCCCTTCCAAATTCTCTATCAAGCTAGCAATCTATCGATCAGCTCTTTCCGCCTTTACATAGGAGTCATGAAAGTTTTGCCAGTTAAATGGAATAATGACACCCCCAGAAAGTGTTATAGATGTGGTGGTGACTCTAGGAGCAGGTGGGGCAGTCGTGATGGTAGGTTCAGTAGTGTTCTCATGGGCTGCTGAAGAGGTGGGACCCGAAGAGGACTCGGGGACCACTGTGGGAACTGGTGCTGTCATGGTGGCAGTCTCAAGACCCTTTTGGGTCTTCTCTAATGTATTACCCTCTTCTTTATTCTGGTCAGAATCATATTGCACCTGTTCTGGTGCCGCCACACCACCTCGGGATGTCAACAACGCAACCTTAACATCCTAATCCTTGCTCTTCGTTAAGCTATAACGTGCTTTGCCTCAAGTCAGTGGTCCCAATAGGGGAACTTCTGGATGTCTGCCTTCAAACAAAAACCCGTAATCAAGCACGAGAAAACCAAAGAAAGCCCAGGCTAGGTCACCTGTGTACGAATCTCATCTGCTATCAACTTTCCTATGTCAACTGCATACCGGGACATGATGGAAGCCACTAGGATTGCCCAGTCAATAGTAAGCTGATTATCTACTTGAGTAGGTAAGATTTTATTTAGCAGAACACTTCACCAGAATTTGACTTCAACTAAGAGATCTTTCTTTATAATTTGCACACTAGAGTTGGTATGCCACGCGGGGTTCTCTCTTGCAATAACTGAAGCTACCTATGGCAACTCCTTCAACATATCAGGTCTATTTCCCCCCATTCTGTAGTCTAACACATCAGTGTTGTCTTGTGGCTCATAGTCGTCCTCGAAGTAAAATCGGTTGATGGCTTTGCTGGAGAAAAATCCTCAATCCCTTAACTGTTACCTTCTGAAGACGTATGACTTGTCCGAGCTTGTTGGATTGGCATGTACCGGTTGTTTAACTCCGCGGAATAATTGGCATAAAACTCTCGCACAAGAGAGGGTATATCTATGCCGGGTGGTTGGCTAAGGAAGCCCTATCCATGGTGATTAATGACAGCCTGTATGTTGGGTAAATGTTTCACCTCATCGAAACTGATTCAACTCTCCTCATAGATGATCCGGCAAAAACCATGTCCTCCTTCCTTGGGCTCTAGCCCTTTATCATATATTTTCTTTGAACCTTGCATCGAGAACCGAATAACATGTTCAAACCTCTCCTTCATTCTGTTCTCATTTTGTCGTGCCGCTTCCTCAGCATCAGACTCCTCCGGCATGTTACCAGCCTCCTTCTAAGTGGGCAATTCAGGAGTGGTAGATGATTTCTCTCAACTATTGTTGGAGCCGGTGTTCCTTGATGATGACCCCTCTTCAGGCTGGGGGTTGTTTGGAGTTTGGGTGGCTCTACGCGACCTCGTAAGTTGTGATATACGAGCCTGATAGTCTTCACTCAACTGGTTAGGGTCCTAATAATGAATCTTATTTGTGTTTGACCTCGTTCTCTGCCCTGTCCTGTGGCCTGGGAACGACCCCTTCTGACAGTGTTCTTTGGAGCCATACCTGTGGACTACACATTAGTATATATAATAGAGAAAGGGCACACGAGGATAATATTGTACAAATATTTTTTTTTTAATTTTACGGACTATAAAATATATACGGTCCATAAAAGCAATCGTAAGTTGGTAATAGTGATGTAATGGTGCGGCCAAGGTATTTCACGACAAGATTTTACGGTCTGTAGAATTTCTACGGTCCGTAAAATCTATCGTAAATTAGTCACAGTAACTTGGGAACAAGGGAATCTATTTTACGATGCAATTTACTGTCCGTAAAAATTTTACAGTCCGTAAGTTGTATCGTAAAATAGGAACAGTGAACTTTTCTATATGATAGAGAATTTTATGACACAGATTTATGGTCCGTAAATCTAGTCGTAAAACGCCCTTTATATATCAGTTAAACCCATATTCCCAAGTGACTTCTCTGCATTCACTTATTATATATGAACCCCCATTATTTTGCTCGTATCATGTCGGGGCTACTCAGAATTCACCCCAATTTATACTTTTCCTCATTCAAGCATTTTATCGAACAGTTGGTGGGCATAACGAATTGTTTTATCAATTATGACATTGACACTCGAAATGCCCACCGACTCAATGGGGGTTTCGGATACTCGTTCCCCATGAGTCCAATGTTCAAGCGTAACACAACCAAATCCCCACCCCAACTAGTTTCATGAATCTATCCCCCATACAATAAAAACTCCAGAATTTGCAAATCAAGGTCATTGAAGGACAAATAGGCATTCGTCCATCTCGCTATTATGCAAAATTAGATCATAACTAAGGCATGAGAGAATCAACAAACCTTGTAGAGACGCTGGTGTTCAAATAAACATGAAGAGTACAATTGATTTTTTTTTTTTTGCTTCTTGCTTCAACTCAAACGGGTGAGAAGGGATTGTGATTTGTTAATGTGGTGTTGTGGCGGGGAGTTGTGATTTTGTGTAGGAAAGGAATATGTAACATCTGATTATGGGGAGTGAAAAGGGGAGTGAATTTAGGGATGTGATTAGGTAGTGGTAGAGTTGGAGGAGCAGAGGGATGGTTTATTTTTGAATTTTTGAGTTGAAGCTTTTGGATGCAAAAATCAAACACTAAGTGTATTATATTACCCTAGCCGCCTTACCTATGTAATCGATTTACGCCCATAAAATTTTTATGGGCAAGATCTACGGCACTTACCTGGTGTATTTTAAATGACGTGGCTCTAAAATGGGAATTCTCAATCTACGCTTCCATTTACAGTCCGTAAAATTTATACGAACAGTAAATTATGGCGTAAATCTTGCAACGGTCATTTGGTCTAATGATCCTTGATTTACGCTTCCATTTACAAAGTGTAAAACTTGTACGGTTCGTAAGTGTTGGCGTAAATCAAGAACAGAAAGATCTTTTAACTGGCCCGTAATTTACGCTTCCATCTACGGTCCGTAAAATTTTTACAGGCCATAGATTCTGGCGTAAATCACGACCAGAGAATCCATCTTGTAGGTACCTCAATCTACGCTTCGATCTACGATCCGTACAAAATTTACGGGCCGTAGATTCTAGCGTAGATTGACTCCAGTTTCTCAACTTCAGCTTTCTGCACTTTTCATCCTACACCAAAACAAACGTTACCCTATACACGCCCTATCTAAGTTACAAAAATTCAAAACAACAAAATTTAAACTTGGGTTACCTCCCAAAAAGCGCTTGATTTAACGTCGCGGCACGATGGCGATGCCATTTTATTCCTAGTTAGGATTCTCCGGGTCAGTATTCGTTCCCAGATGCTTCAACCGGTACCAATCGACAATTCTATCCCCCTTAATGCAGCCATGGTAGTGCTTTACCCTCTACCAGTTCACCTTAAATGTCCGAGTTCCATCTTCCAAATTTAATTCAATCGCTTCATGGGGTGAAACACTTACAAATTCAAAAGGACCGGACCACCTTGATTTTAATTTGTCCGGTAGCAGCTTCAATCTAGAGTTAAACTGCAGGACAGGATCATCCTTGTAAAACTCCTTCTTCAGGATTTTCTAGTCATGATACTGCTTCATCCTCTCTTTGTATAATGCTGCACTTTCATAGGCTTGGTAGCCGAACTCATCCATCTCATTGAGTTGAAACAACCTAAGTTTGGTCGCTTCTTCCCAATTCATGTTCAATTTCTTCAAGGCCCACATAACCGTATGTTCAAGTTCAACTGGTCGGTGACATGCTTTACCAAAAACTAGCTTGAAAGGCGAATTCCCAATCGGAGTCTTGAAAGCAGTCCGGTAAGCCCATAGAGCATTATCGAGCTTGCGGGCCCAATCAGTTCTGTTCACATTCACCGTTTTCGCTAAAATACTTTTTATCTCCCGATTAGAGACCTCAACTTGCCCACTTGTCTGAGGATGATAAGGGGTTGCCACCCTATGTTTGACTCCATACTTCTCCATCAATCCCGCAAAGGATTTATTGCAAAAGTGAGAACCACCATCACTGATTATCGCTTTTGGGGTATTAAAACGAGTAAATATGTTCTTTTTCAAGAATCCCATGACACTCTTGGTTTCGTTATTAGGTAAAGCCACTACTTCTACCCTTTTAGAAACGTAGTCAACAGCCACAAGGATGTACTTCATACCACAAAAGCTCACAAAGGGCCCCATAAAATCAATCCCCCAAACATCAAACACCTCAACTTCCATCACAAAGTTCATGGACATTTCTTACCTCCTACCAATACTTCCTTGCCGTTGGCACTGATCACAAGACCGAACCATCAAATTAGCATCATGAAAGAGAGTAGGCCAATAGTAACCACATTCAAGAACCTTTGCAGCAGTCCTCGTACCACTATGATGTCCCCCAATTGGAGAGTCATGGCAAGCCTTCGAAATCTCCAACACCTCATTCTCTGGAACACAACGCCGAATAATATTATTAGTGCAAGTTCTGAATAAGTATGGTTCATCCTAATAGTACTAACGAGAATCGCGTAAAAACTTTTTTTTCTGCTAAGATTTGATCTCGTCAAGAACGATACCAGTCACTAAGTAATTAGCCAAATCGCATACCAAGGTTCCACTTGCATAGTCATTGCCAAAACTTGCTCATCCGGAAAAGCATCATCAATATAAAGTTCCTCTGCTGGCACCCCAGTTTCCTCAAGACTAGAGAGATGGTCAACAACCTAATTTTTGGACCCTTTTCGATCTTTCACCTCAAAATCGAACTCTTGCAACAAAAGGACCCAACGAATCAGTCGCGACTTAGCTTCTTTCTTTTCCATAAGATACCTCAACGTAGCATGATCAGTGTACACCACAACCTTGGAACCCAATAAATAAGATCTAAACTTCTTCAAAGCATACACTATAGCAAGCAGCTCTTGCTCAGTCACCGTGTAGTTCATCTGCGCCGCATTAAGAGTCATACTAGCATAGTAGATTGGGTGTATAACTTTATTGTGCCTCTATCCAAGCACAACACCTATCGCGAAGCCACTAACATCACACATCAACTCAAAAGGCATGGACCAATCAGAAGTAACAATAACAGGAGCAGAAGTGAGACGCTCCTTCAATTCATCAAATGCCTTTCGGCATTTGTCATCAAATGCAAACTTAGCCTCTTTTCCAAGAAGTTTACACATCGGGTTAGCAATCTTGGAGAAATCTTTGATGAAGCACCTGTAGAATCCAACATGTCCCAAGAAACTCCGAACACCTTTGACTGAGATGGGTGGAGGAATTTTTGCAATTACATCTATCTTTGCTTGATCGACCCCAATTCCTTTTTTAGAGATTTTGTGACCGAAGACAATCCCTTCCTTCACAATAAAGTGGCACTTCTCCTTGTTTAGCAAAAGATTTGTCTCTTTACATCTTTTCAACACTTGACCCAGATGGTCAAGACAGTCATCAAACGAATCGCCCACAACAGAAAAGTTGTCCATAAACACTTCCAAGAAGTCTTCTACCATGTCAGAAAAGATCAACATAATGTACTTCTGAAAATTTACTGGTGCATTACACAACCCAAAGGGCATTCTGCTGAACGCAAACGTCCCATAAGGACAAGTGAAAGTTGTCTTCTCTTGATCATTTAAGGCAATGTTGATCTAATTACAGCCAGAGTATCCATTTAAAAAGCAAAAGTAAGACCTCCCAGCTAGCCTATAAAGCATATCTAATCAATTAACAGCATGAGAAAGTAGTCTTTACAAGTGGCTGAATTTAACTTCCTATAGTCCATGCAAACATGCCATCCAGTAACTGTACGAGTCGAAATCAGCTCATTCTTTACATTAGGCAACACATTGCTACCTCCTTTCTTTGGAACGCATTGAACATGACTTACCCACTTGCTGTCTGCAATTAGATACACTACCCTAGCATCTAACCACTTTATGATCTTGTTTTTCACGACCTCTTGCATGTTTTGGTTCAATCTCTGCTGATGTTCAACACTCGGCTTGTTGTCCTCCTCTAGTTGAATTTTATGCTCAGTAATACCAGAAAGAATATCCCAAATGTTTACTATGATCCAAACAATAGCACGTCTATACTCGCAAAAGATGTCCACGAATCGCTCAATTTGTTCCTCGGTTAGTAATGCTGAAACGATCATAGGCAATGCCTTGTTCGGACCAAGGAACTCATACCTCAAGTGTGATGGGAGCTGCTTAAGCTCAAGCCTTTATCATGACCCAATTTGGGACCGTGCGGGTACCTACCTTCCCACCTTGGTAGGCGAACCCTCCCATTTATATAATAGCTCAATCACACAACATTCCATTTAAAGCATTTGGTAATTAAGAAATACAATGGAATTCCATTTATAAATATTCGATAAATACAAGGTTTAAATGTTTACAACAACACCATGTTACAGACTCGATCCGACTTCCCATGACCTAGTCTAGACTAGTACAAAAGTGACTATTGACTCAGATTACTGCTACATTCTACGACTCAACCTCCATCCCAGAATGAAATGGGAGGAGGCCTTCCAGATAGGCACCGCACGTTCCGCCTCATATCAATCAAATATCTGAAACAATCTACACCCTAAAAGAGTGTAGCAAGTGCAACATCAGTATAATCCACGCGTACTGAGTAAGTATCATAGGCCGACAACGGTTAGTAACACATATTGGTAAAAGAATTCACGGATAACGATAATAATCACTAAATCAAATCACACATCCATATACAGTACATCACAATATCAATATGCCTTAGGCCACAACTACTCTTTAATGAATTATAAGTCAACCAATCACCTACACAGATTCTTAATATATATACTTCCCAATTCGTTAATTTGAGTTAAGAGGAAAGCTCATCGTTATAATGCCTTTTTATCCTACCTCACTTAGAAACAATTCACGACTAATTTTAGGTTAATTCAACAAGCACAAGTCAACAATATAAATCAAATATAATCGAGTCCAAATATTCATCATTGTTAAGTGAAACCTCTAATCCGTAACTTGCCAAGTTTGAATACATCCACTCCAATCCATTCAATCACGAATACAACACCAAGCATCTTGAGATCAAGTCATAGTACAATGCGATGCGATAATGGTATGAATGCAATGCAATGCCGTGTAAATGCGGTGTACACATGTACTCCAGACGGAAAGATCGACGTGTCGATAGCACAAACCAGCGTGACTCGCGAAGTCTAAGTGCCACCCATTCCGGATATTTTCCCAACAGACATACGGGACCCTGGCTAATTGCTCACAAGGGGAGTCTAAGGGCACCACCCTGGGGGACCCGCGGAGTCCATGCAGTAACAATTATTTCAGGATATTATTAGAATCGGCCATGCAACAACGATGCTAGAATAGATCATCGGACAGCGGCCATCTCACAATCACTCAAGTAAAATAGTCTGTCAAATATCAGTTTCACAAAATCAACGATTTCGGAATTGAACCTCAGAGATCGCCCTTCTCACAATCATTCAAGTGAAAGAGTTAATCAAATATCAATTTCATACAATCAACGATTCCGGAATTGATTATCGGACATAGGTCTTTTCACAATCACTCAAGTAAAGAGTTTATCAAAATATCAGTTTCACTCAATCAACGATACGAGATCATTACCAGGTATCGGTTATGCATCATAAATGTGTGAGAATGCATGCAATCCGTATATCAATTATCAACAATCAAGTTCAATATCACAAGTACCAACGAAGGGGTACGCCCACAATGTATCATATCACAATACCAACAAAGGTATGCCAACAATATATCAATATCACAAGTACCGACAGCGAGTACGCCAACAATGCATCATAGTTCAAGTACCAACAACGGTATGTCAATTCTGTCTCAATCAAGACGATAACACAGATTCCAATACCTACCAACTACTCATGGCATAACCATCACAATTGAAAAATCAAAGCACACATAATGGGGTGACTAGTCCCAACACATAACAGATCAATAAGTTAATGTAGATTATTATCATTTCCCTAAATCTGCCTATTAGCTTGGAACAAGAATCTCACCCTATACTCGAGTCATTCGGCACAACTTATCTAGAACTCACTCACAACCATGGTACATTTCATCCTCTCATTTAGCAGTTAGGTTCACTATAAGTAATCACGTGTTACAGGTAAGTTTTCATCGTTAGGCACAATTAGATTCGTCCGCTACTCCCAAGTCACATAAATCCACCGATAACCAAGAAATAAACCGTATCAACACCTAAGGAGTCTACAGGCCACAAGCACAAACAAAAAAGTCATACACAATACCATCCTAGGATTCCATCCTAAATCTCTGATTTGCTATGCATGCATTCTCCGTTTCTTCTAGCATAAGAATACGGGAAACTAACCGGAGTCTACCGAAAGGAAGCCGTAACCTACCTCATGGCCGAGCGGGTGCCACGAACATCTGTTGATCCTTCAACTTGGCCACCATATCGTAACTCACACGAGAAGCTTGGAGACACCCATGAGACCCAAGAGCAGTATTTACCATTAGAGCGTTATCAAGGACCCTGACATTAATAAGGTAGATATGGAATTATTTCCACCTTTAGATTCACTTTCACTACGCTAATTGATTAATAAACCTTTATTTAGGACATCATGAACATATTCAAGTCACTAGTTAGGTCAAGTTGCCATTTTGGGCTTATATTCAAGAAACCCATTTTCAAGATCCAAAGTAGAGACTTATTTGTGTTTTCAATGGGGAAATAAAGGATTAGATTAAGAAGAAAGTTGGGATAATGAACAAGGGAAAACTAATCCAAGGGTTTATGTCAACAAGACAAAGAATTCATCTTTTTGGGAACATAAGAGATTGTGGCATTCATTCTAGTGATTTCTAGATGACGGGTTTCTTGATAAGAATCTTTAATAGGGAGGAAGGATGGGGAAGGTTAGAGGCACTACCTCTTCTAAGAGAACCTTACTCTTTGCTCCAAAATTGCCTCATGGGCGGCTGGACCCTTTAGAGTTTGGAAAAATGAAGCCAAATCCCGAAATTTCACTTAAATAGGTAGACTCACTGTTCGTAACCGCTGGGGCGATCGCTTCACCGCTCTAGCGGTACCGCTTCAGCGCCGCAGGTACCGCTGGGGCGATACAGGGGAAATCCTAAGTATACCGCTTCTGCGGTTTCCATGCCGCTGTTGCGCCACAGCTGGGGCAGCCTGGCAGGCACTGTAGCGGCTCAACTGGGCCCAGTGGCCCGGATCCAATTATTTGCGTGCAACTCACACGATGTCCTGATCAAGTTAACAGTTTCCAAGTTGCAAGAGGTGTTTCACGCATGTCTCTAAGAGCCGGCGTTACGAATATTTTGAAATTCACCGTAACGACTGAACGGGTCATTGTATCAGATACCAATTAAACAACCGTTAGTCCCCGAACGGCAAGGGCGCATCAAAGGTAATGACTCGGGTAAGTTTAGATTAATTTTACAGATAGGTGCATAGGGAAAACACTTGGGTGAGACTTAATCACGGGTCACAATTAGTATACCGGTGGGATATAACCACTGTTTATCGCTTCAGCGGTATATATGCCGCTTCAGCGGTACCGTCGAAGCAGCCTGTCTGCCGTTGGAGCGGCAGATGGAAATTCAGAAAAATAAAAACCTTTTTCTCTTGCCCACCTCTTCCCATTCCACAAACACTCCCCCTCACCCACGACTTCTCTTCCACTCCCAACCAGTTACAAACCCTCAACTTCCTTTCCCAACCCCCATAAAATACCCTTAACAGCCCACACTTCGACCCCCACTTTAATCCAACCTTAAACTATAACAAATTGATATCCAAGAAGAAAGAAAAGAGGGATTTCAAGGTCATTCACCAGCATCACCAACCACACCCGAATTCGCAACTCTCAAAGTAAGAATTTTCTCCTCTTTTACTTGTAATAGAATAGGTAAGCATGATTTCTAGGTTCTTATGCCTCGATTAATGGGTTTGTTAACCCCAAAGTTGGGATTTTTGGTTTTGGTTGGTGGGCTTATGGGATGTTGATAGGATGAATTTTACTACTTTTTTAGCGTTAAAATCATCTAAACATCGATTGTTGCGTTAGTGAACAAATTTGGACCTAAAAACTTAAACATAGTAGAGAAAATTCACCCAAGAACTTAATCGGATATTCTTGAAATCGTGTTGGTTTGTTGTTAGAACAGTCCCTTAATGGACTTAGACTTCATGCACACTAGTTTTTGGTTCGATCTGTGCTGAGAAACGGTGTTTGGGCCGAATTTTGGGGTTGTGGACTGAAATATTTTAGTAGGTTTTCTGGGGAAAACGATACCGCTTCAGCGGTTGGATTACCGCTATAGCGGTCTGCTGATCGTAATAGCGGCACCGCTACAGACTGCTGCAGCGATGCCTGTAGTTTCTGCAACTAGCAGATTCTGCGATGAGGCGGGACTTCGTTTAGTTTTTCAAGTTGTTCTTTTCTAGACTGATACAAAATTATTAAGATGTGAATATAACACCTTCCTAAATCACTTGCAGGTAAAATAACACAGAATCCAGAAGAAATTCAACAAGCCCAAGGCGGGGAAGAGGTTCTTGCATACGAGAAATTCCCAACTCTTGAGAGTAACCAGTTGTACTTGCAGCAGCTGCTCATGTCCTTATTATTGGATCGGGGCTTAAATATGACCAATATGAACAAACGGACTTCGGATTTACTTACTCGGTTAGATCGAATCAAGTGAAACTATTTGGTGGAGGATCCCGAGTTTTGCAACGAAACCTGGGTGAGGGAGTTTTGCGCTATGTTACCTATGGTGGACTGCGATTCTCCTAGCCCAGAGATTTTTATCTGGGGTACCAGGGTGAAGGTGGGGTCAAAAGCCATTAATAGGGTGTACAAACTGGACAACCATCTGTAGGCGCTTTTTGCAGCTAAGGTGGCGGAGTAGGATTCGAGGTGGTTAGCCTCTGTGCTGGTTCATACGAGTGAGATGAAGTATGCCATTTGGGCTGATAGCAAGGTTATGATTTCTAGTGATTGTTTTACCGCAGAGGCAAATAGGTGGTTGAACATTATTTCTCGTAGGGTGCAGCTATTTAAGAATGTCCGGGATGTGACTTTCCCTCGTGCTTTGTTGTTGCTTGTGTCCTTGCGGACATACCAGTTAATTTAGGTTCTCAGGTTGTTGCGAAGTGGAAGGACTTCTTGAGGGACGGGGTGCGAGTCTGATGTTCCCATACTTGGTCACCTCCCTATGTAAGAGATTTAAGGTGCCCAGAGAGAATGCTACGGACGAGTGGGTACCCAGTGATAATATATTTCACCCACTTATGGTGAAGGGTTGGGGTACTGCCGTTGTTAGCAGGGAGAGTAGGAAGAGGAGGAAGGTTAGTAATGCCCGAAAGAGAGGCAGTAGGGCTGGGGCTGATGATGAAGCCGGTGATGAGGGTAGTCAGGAGATCGAGCTGGGGGCCTCTCGCCTTTAGGGTCCCTTTGAGTGCATAGATACGCGCTTTGATGAGATAGAGGCCATGTTCAGGGCGATGCCCATGCCTTCTGGTGGTTCCAGCTCATCAGGTGATGCTAACGCCTTTGTCACCAGGGATGAGATGAAGGGTTATTTCAACACCTAGAAGACTATTGGAAAGTCGCTTGCCTCTATATAGACAGTCTATTCTATCTTCGCCATAGACCACAGGAAACTTCGGGAGGAGTTCGATGCTGAGGTTGCCACGAACAGATCCCGGGATAAAGTGTTCGTCCATAACTGGAGAGGGACTAAGGTCATATGGGACACCATGCGCCCTGGCGTGCCGATTCCCGTGGGCGACAAGGACGACTCTAACAGGTATTCCTTCCTAGAGATCCCCCGTGAGGTTGGTGGTATAGCTTGGCAGGTGGAGGTAGTTGGCAGCTCTGACAATGATGACGCCATGAGCAAGATGGATGATTAGAGACCTCTCTCCCTTTTGTTTTTCTTTTGATGATGATATGGTTGACCATGTCGGGTTCTGCAGTTTCACACAATCTTTCTTTTTCTTTGGTTTGTTTTATTTCTCTTGTTTGGATAATGTTGTTTTTGGGTTTTTTTTAGCCTGGTTCATGGCTAATGTTTGGATAATTATTTTGGATTTTTGAACTGCTTAGCTTCTTTGTTTTGGTAATGGTAATCATTTTCGTAGTAGGGACTTGGATGATTCTTGCCCTTGTCGGGATTGTTGTGATGCAACTGATGTTTTGAATTGCTGTTGCTTCTTATCTGGTCTATTAATTGGCCAAAACAGGGGAAGCTGGCTGAAAACAGGGAAAGGTTTCAGGCCTCTGAATCTAGTAGTACCACTTAGGCGGTCTCTCAGACAGCTACAGCGGTCTCACTTTTGCAATGATTGGGCCGTAGAAGCGATCGAGGAGAAAATGGAAGGATCCGCTTCAGCCGTGGCCTACCCACTGCAGCGGTGACGCTACAGTAGTAGGCTGACCGCTGGGGCGCAATACCTGGCAGCAACATTTTACCAACTTGGATTGTTTCGCAACTAAAATCTTAACTCGACTACACTCAACATATATCAGACATGATTCCAAATACAACTTGCTTTTGTGCGTAGATACCAATTGGAATCGTCCAGATACAATTGGATTCACCGAGATACCAATTCGACCGAAGTAGCACGATTTTGAAAAAAAGAAGGGAAATTTTCCTAGATGCCCTACAACCTCCCGTGGACGGGTACGGACGTCTACATACCATTCAACGAGACTCTTCTAGACATTGCATTTGTACCTAGTAGACCGGTAACTTAGGCTTTGATACCAACTTATCACGACCCAATTTGGGACCATGCGGGTACCTACCTTTCCACCTTGGTAGGAGAACCCTCTCATTTATATAACAGCTCAATCACACAACATTCCATTTAAAGCATTTGGTAATTAAGAAACACAGCGAAATTCAATTTATAAATATTCGATAAATACAAGGTTTAAATGTTTACAACAACACTAATTTACAGACTCGATCCGACTTCCCATGACCTGGTCTAGACTAGTACTACTCTTGTAACTAGTAGACCGGTAACCTAGGCTCAGATACCAACTTATCACGACCTAATTTGGGACCATGCGGGTACCTACCTTCCCACCTTGGTAGGAGAACCCTCTCATTTATATAACAGCTCAATCACACAACATTCCATTTAAAGCATTTGGTAATTAGGAAATACAGCGAAATTCCATTTATAAATATTCGATAAATACAAGGTTTAAATGTTTACAATAACACTAATTTACAGACTTGATCCGACTTCCCATGACCTGGTCTAGACTAGTGCAAGAGCAACTATTGACTCAGCTTACTGCTACATTCTATGACTCAACCTCCGTCCCGGAATGAAATGGGAGAAGGCCTACCAGATAGGCACCGCACGTTCCGCTATATCAATCAAATACCTGAAACAATCTACACCCCAAAAGAGTGTAGCAAGTGCAATATCAGTACAATCCACGCGTACCGAGTAAGTATCATAGGCCGACAATGATTAGTAACACATATTGGTAAAAGAATTCACGAATAACGATAATAATCACTAAATCAAATCACACATCCATATACAGTACATCACAACGTCAATATTCCTTAGGCCACAACTACTCTCTAATGAATTATAAGTCAACCAATCATCTACACAGATTCTCAATATATATACTTCCCAATTCGTTCATTTGAGTTTAGGGGCAAGCTCATCGTTATAACACCTTTTTATCCTACCTCACTTAGAAACAATTCACGACTAATTTTAGGTTAATTCAACAGTTACAAGTCAACAATATAAATCACATATAATCGAGTCTAAATGTTCGTCATTGTTAAGTGAAACCTCTAATCCGTAACTTGCCAGGTTTGAATACATCCTCTCTAACCCATTCAATCACAAACACAACATCAAACATCTTGAGATCAAGTCATAGTACAATGAAATGCGATAATGGTATGAATTCAATGCAATGTCGTGAAAATGTGGTGTACACATGTACTCCGGACGGAAATATCGACGTCTTGGTAACAGAACCCAGCGTGACTCGCGAAGTCTAAGTGCCACCCTTCCTGGATCTTTGCCCAATAGACATACGGGACCCTGGCTTATTGCTCACGGGGGGAGTCTCACCGGCACCACCCTGGGGAACCCGCAGAGTCCATGCACTAATAGCGATTCCTGGATATCATCAGAATCAGCCATGCAACAACGATGCCGGAATAGATCATCAGATATCGGCCATCTCAAAATCACTCAACTAAAAGAGTCTGTCAAATATCAGTCTCACAAAATCAATAATTCCGGAATTGAACCTCGGACATCGACTTTCTCACAATCACTCAAGTAAAAGAGTTTATCAAACATCAATTTTATACAATCAACTATTCTAGAATTAATCTTCGGACATCGATCTTTTCACAATCACTCAAGTAAAGAGTTTATCAAAATATCAGTTTCACTCAATCAACGATACCGGATCATTACCAGGTATCGGCTATGCATCATGAATGTGTGAGAATGCGTCCAATCCGTATATCAATTATCAATAATCAAGTTTAATATCACAAGTGCCAACGAAGGGGTACGCCAACAATGTATCATATCACAATACCAATAAAGGTATGCCAACAATATATCAATATCACAAGTATCGATAACGGGCACCCCAAGAATGCAACATAGTTCCAGTACCAACAATGATATGCCAATTTTGTCTCAATCAAGACGATAACACAGATTCTAATGCCTACCAACTACTCATGGCATCAAACCATCACAATAGAACAATCAAAGCACACATAACGGAGTGGCTAGTCCCAACACACAACAGATCAATCAGTTAATATTCATTATTATCATTTCCCTAAATCAGTTTATTAGCTTGGAACAAGAATCTGACCCTACACACGAATCATTCGACACAACTTATCTAGAACTCACTCACAACCATGGTATATTTCATCCTCTCATTTAACAGTTAGGTTCACTACAAGTAATCACGTGTTACGGTTGTTTTCATCGTTAGCCACAATTAGATTCGCCCGCTACTCCCAAGTCACATAAATCCACCGATAACCAAGAAATAAACCATATCAACACCTAAGGAGTCTACAGGCCACAAGCACAAACAAAAAAGTCATACACAATACCATCCTAGGATTCCATCCTAAATCTCTGATTTCCTATGCATGCATTCTCCGTTTCTTCTAGCATAAGAATACAGGAAACTAACCGGAGTCTACCGAAAGGAAGCCGTAACCTACCTCATGGCCGAGCGGGTGCCACGAACATCTATTGATCCTTCAACTTGGCCACCATATCGTAACTCACACGAGAAGCTTGGACACACCCATGAGACCCAAGAGTAGTATTCACCATTAGATCGCTTATCGAGGATCCCGACATTGATAAGGTGGATATGGAATTTTTTCAGCCTTTAGATTCACTTTCACTACGCTAGTTGATCAATCAACCTTTATTTAGGACATCATGACTATATTCAAGTCACTAGTTGGGTCAAGTTGCCATTTTAGGCTTATCTTCAAGAAACCCATTTTCAAGATCCAAAGTAGAGACTTATTCGTGTTTTCAATGGGGAAATAAAGGTTAGATAAGAACCAGGTTGGGATAATGAACAAGGGAAACCTAATCCAAGGGTTTATATCAAGAAGACAAAGAATTCATCTTTTTGGGAACTTAAGAGATTGTGGCACCCATTCTAGTGATTTCTAGATTAGGGGTTTCTTAGTAAGAATCTTTAATGGGGAGGAAGGATGGGAAAGGTTAGAGGTATTACCTCTTCCAAGAGGACCTTACTTTTTGCTCCAAAATTTCCTCATGGGCGGCTGGACCCTTTAGGATTTGGAAAAATGAAGCCAAATCCCGAAATGTCACTTAAATAGGTGGAGTCACTGTTCGTAACCGCTGGGGCGGTCGCGTCACCGCTCTAGCAGTACCGCTTCAGCGCCCCAGGTAGCGTTGGGGAGGTATAGGGGAAATCCTAAGTATACCGCTTCTGCGGTTTCCATGCCGCTGTTGCGCCACCCTGGGGCGGCCTGGCAGGCGCTGTAGCAGCTTAACTGGGCCCAGGGGGCTTGGATCCAATTCTTTGCGTGCAACTCACACTATTTCCTGATCAAGTTAACAGTTCCCAAGTTGCAAGGGGAGTTTCACGCATGTCTCCAGGAGCCGACGTTACGAATATTTTAAAACTCACTGTAATGACGGAATGGGTCATTATAGCTTTGGTGGCTCAACAATAGAAGGCTTAGCTGGTGGAGAGGGTCTATTTTCAAGGTCAAGATCAAACTTTGTGTAAGAACCCAGACCCTTAAGCGCATTTATAGTTTCCACGTAGCCCTCCATATCATCAGCATCAAAGTTTACCGGAATAGCAGCAAGAGCTTCTCTCAAAGTTTCTTCTTCCATTTTATGTTCGACAGCATCATCAATGCCATCAAACGAATCAATAACCGAGATATTCTCATAAGCACTTGGCACCTTTATCCCCTTACTTGCTTGGAAAGTCACCTCTTCATCATTTACTCGAAACTTGATTTCATTCTTTTCAGAGTCCATAAGCGCTCTACCCATAGAAAGGAAGGGTCTTCCCAAGATGATGGGAATATCTTTATCAACCGCACAATCCAGAATAACGAAATCAACAGGCAACATGAACTTACCCACTTACCAACACATCATTTATAACCCCAACTAGCTTCTTGATGGATCTGTCTGCTATTTGTAATCGCATAGAAGTCGGTCTAGAAATTCCCAATTCGGATTGCTTGAAAATAGCAAGCGGCATTAGATTGATACTCGCCCCATTATCACACCGAGCACGAGCGAATGTATGAAGCCCAATATTACACGGAATGGTAAATGCCCCCGGATCTCCCTTCTTCTGAACTGTGGTGGAAGCAGTAATTGAACTTACGAGATGAGTTAAATTCAATATCTCATGTTAAACAGACCTCTTCTTCTTAAGCAAATCTTTCACGAACTTAGCAAATCCGGGCATCTCTTTCACAACATCTAACAATGTAAAATTCACCGTTAACTGCTTCAACTGATCATAGAACTTCTGACACTTAGCACTATCATTCTTCTTTGACAACCTCTAAGGAAAGAGGGATTTTGCTTTATACATCCGAGTCAAAGGGCGAAGAGCCCCTTTTATTGTTTGTTTCCTAGTATCAGCAACAACATCTGGAATATTAACAGCTTTCTCTTTAACATGGACCTTATCATTTATTATAGGCACATTAGAATGCACCTTTTCTTCCAAAATAATCGGATCTAGATCAACTGCCTTCTTGTCAGCACCTTGAAGTATTTTACTGCTTCTCGTGCTAATAGCAAAAGTACGCTCCACACCACCACCTCCATTCTTGGGCTGTAGAATAATATCACTAGGAAGTCCTCCCTTTCTAGCAGGATGCTGTTCTCTAGAAAGATCACACATTTGCTGTTCAAGGTTTTGAATAGCCGTTAAGTGAGAAACCACTGCCTCTGATATCCTAGATAATGTTTTTCAGTATTCGTCTGACTCGCCAACACTTTTTCAAGGATTGACTCCAACCTCGAACTACCTTGATCATTAGATTGCCCTTTTGGTGGAATGTAAGGGTTGGAACTTCTGTTTCCGAAGTTACCATTGTTGTTGTTGTATCTACTTTGGTTCATTCCACTATAGTTGTTATTGTAGTTCTCTTGGTTGTTGTTTTAATTCCCTTAGTTGTTGTTGTATGCACCCTGCTCTTGTTGAGGTCTCCGGTATCTTTGAATTAGTCCAGGAGTTTCCCCTGTCGCAATGTAGTCTGCATATTGAACATTCTCAACTGGCGGAGGGGGACCCTATTGATATAGACCCTCCTGGACTTAGTACATTCCAGGCGGCATGCCTGAGATATCTTCACAAACGTTTACTTTCTTTGCCTCTCTATCATCCAATCTCTTTGTCAGTAAAGAGATATAAGTAACTAGCTATGGCAATGTCTGCTGCATCTGTTGGCTATCCTTCATAATATTTTGGTTGAATGGTGTCCCAAGTGATAGCCCATCAGAATCACTCGAATGCCATGCTTGACTGTGTGTAGTCAATCGATCAAGTATATCAGTAATATTAGCATAGGACGTATTTGTGAAACACCCGCTAGCAGCATTATTGGCTATTGCTTGAGTCATAGGATCCAACCCTCTATAGAACTTCTCCTTCAGAATATGATCTGGGAAACTATGGTTCAGACTCCTATGTAAATATTCTTTGTACCTCTCCCAAGCTTCAAAAAGTTGCTCCCTATGACATTGTTTGAACTTGTAAATCTAATCATGAATTTCAGCTCTTTTATTCGGGGGATACCACTTCCTGAGAAACACTTTGACCATCTCTTCCCATGTAGCAATAGAGTTCCGGGGCAGCTTTGTGAACCATTTTTGTTATACCCCGCGTTTTCAGAGCATGAGCGTGACACGTGCTTCCTCGAAATTGACTATCATATTGTCGCTACATAATTCAAACTCATGTTGATGGTAGTATATTTCGCATTTTTGTACGTCAGATTATTCGTAAGCTGAGGTGGGGCCCACACATCGAGATTTTTTTTGGGACATGTGACAAGTTATATGAATCACAGATGTGAAGTTAAACACAACTCAAGAAGGACCCTTGGGCCAAATCAAAGTGGAAGTCCTCCAAATAAATATTTTTAAGTAACGTTTTCGGGTGATCTGACTTCGAGGGGCACAAACAGTATTATAAGTTTGGAATTTGGAGATATACCAAGAAATAGAAGTTGTAGATAATTGAATTATCTTTCCAACCATAGGTCGTGGGTCCACAGACGATGTCGGGATAAGGAGATGTGGACGTTTTAAGACAGCAAGGTCAGTGGGCTAGGCCCAATCCGGGCCCAACCGGGTTAGGCCCATTACCCATGTCTTTTTAAGTGATATTTCAGCCCTTTATCCTCATTTTTCATACCAAAAACACCAGAAATTTCTGGAAAGAGAGAGAGAGGAGCTTTGGAGAGAAGAAAAAAACCAATTTTGACCAAAATCTGAGCCCCGAATCCCGAAGCCCATGAAGGGAAAAGTGTTGTACGCTGTGTTGTCTTCAATTTGAGCTAAAAATCAACCAAGGAGAAGAGTGATAACGTGGTGGCTGCATGCTTAAGGTATGAATAAGGTTCCTTTCCATTGTTAACGAGTTTATTTAGAGTTTTAACGGATTAGGACGGAGAGAATAGCTGATCAATTCGTTTGTTGGTGTTGTGAATTATGGAATGAGATGTGAAGCGAATTTTGGATGAAAATAAATATATTTAACTTGTAAAAAATGGAGGATGTTGTTATTGATGTTGTTCATATGAATTTCGACTCCATTACGGAAATAAAATTATTAAATAGTTATATCGCAAATTTGGTTGGTTGAGGAATTTAGAAAATAGTGTGCGGGCTATTCTATGGAATATTTTGGAGTTGGAAATATTATGATTAATGTTGGTATTGTTGTTGTTGGTTGCTGAATTGAGAATTCGGGCTAGGCATATAAACAGGGGAGATGCTGCCCGATTTTCAGCAGAATATAAAATAGTATGATTTGAAATATGGTACAAATGTGCGATGAAAAGGCTAACATTAGCATAAATTCCTTTTAATGTAGACTTACAAGCTTGGACGAATAAGCGTAGCTTATAGGCGGTCGAACAGGTATGTTAAGGCTCGTCCCTTTCTTTCAAGGCATGATCCCGATGTTATGAGTTCATAGTTGCTTCCATATTTTTCTTGTTTTCAAAAGTTAGATGTTTATGATTTCAAGGCATGATTCTACGTTATGAATTTATAAATGTTTCCATATCTCCCTTGTCTTCAAAAGTTAGAAGTCTATGTTTCCAAGGCAATGACTACTTTCCCGAGAACCCGTCAATGTTTTCCAAAAATATCCGTATTTTTTTTTAAAACAATGGATATGTTTCGCGACGATATTGATGATATTAAGGATGAGAATATTTTTACGAAGACCATGACAAGAATGATTTTCCAAAAATGGCTTCTGAAATGATCGTAGAAAGTTTTGTACTTTAAACGCTCATAACTTTCTTATACTAAATCGGATTGACCCGAAACTTGTTTTTGAGTCTTCAGAGTCGGTTTACGTATGCCGTCATTCATTGCTCGTCTCATCTTATAAAAATTGTTCCTTCAAGGTGAGACAAACGACCATGGTTATTCCATAATGTAATCGGAGATTACCGACCTTACGTCACTCCGATAGAGTTGTAGCTTTCATTTGGGCTCTCATGCATGCTTTATAATCATGTATGTATTTTTTTTATATAACACCGTGCCTACATGGCCGGGCAGTATAACACCGTGTCGTCCAATGGGCGGCCGGGCAGACACACCACTATAGTGGGCAGTTTATACCCCGGACGCGGGAGGCCTGGACGCGGGCTCATACACCGTTCCTATATGGACGGGCAGTTTACACACCGATCCTATGTGGTCGGGCAGATTACTTACAGATATTTACATATTTTTTTTGAAAGCTAGCATGCATGGCATCCGCCCTAAGGGGCATTCAGATATACAGATTACTCTTTTACCCCATGATATGCTCAGATAGAGTTACACCGTACCCATATGGTCGGGCAGCATTACACCGTACCTATATGGTCGGGCAGCATCACACCGCACCTACATGGTCGGGCAGTTTACTTGAGATTTCCATATGTTATTTCTAGAGGTAAAGTTAACTTATATGATATCTGTCTTAAGAGGCAAACAGAGGTACATGTTATATCCCTTCTCTATGTTGTGTTTCATGTCTTTTTTTTATGATCTTATGTTACTATTCATGCCTTACATACTCAGTACATTGCTCGTACTGACCCCTCTTCTTCAGGGGCTGCGTTCATGCCGCGCAGGTACACCCAGATGAGCTGAAGCTAGCATAGAAGATATTCCAGCAGAGTTGGTAGACTCCACTTGTTCTGGAGTGCTGCCGAGTCAGAGTATATGAGTCATGATGTTTGTTCGATGTTAGAGACTTTGCAGACAGAGTCGTGGGTATAGAGTGTCAGCTTTGTAGACGGCTTCGCCAGTCGATATGTTATTATTTTTCATGGCACGGGTCCTATATGATGATAGACTTTACTTATGAAAAAAAAAATGGAGAGCTTACTATGTATTTTATTCTTAATTGATTCAAGAGTTTATATATGTAATAAGAGAGTCAGCGGGTTCGCTCGGCTGCAGATATGGGGTCGGGTGCCCATTACACCCTAGTAAGATCGGGGTGTGACAAAGTGGTATCAGAGCAGGTCGATCTAAGGGTTGTCTGCAAAGTCGTGTCCAGTAGAGTCCAGTTTATGAGTGTGAAGCCGGCCACATTTATAAACAGGAGGCTGCGGGGCATCTAGGGATTGTTGACCTTCTTTCTGTCTTAGATCGTGTGATAGAGCCAAGTCATAGGAGAATGGAATTCCTTATACAAGCCTTACCTACGACAGAAGAAGGTGAATGGCGATATGGAAAGTCACAGAGGTAAGTTTTGATACATTTGTTTTGTTACTGGAAGCTCGGGATGGCTGAGATGTGTCGTATATATATGTATGCCCTGTGAGGTATTGTCGATATTGGCTGCGTACAGATTCTGAATAATAGGAACGGTAAAGGAGGTTCTGCCGGAATGGGTACGCCTAACAGGAAGAAGCGCGGAAAGGAAATACTGTAAACAGGCAATAAGTGAGACGTGTTGTTTCAGAAAGGTTATGGATATTGGCACGGCGATGAAGGTGCGATCACTACCATCGGGAATCTGGGAATCCAAGACGAAAGATAGTTATGCACGTAAGCGAAAGGCGAAGGTTGAGCGTCGAAAAGGGTAAAATAGTAATTGTAAAAGAAAGGACGTGTTACGAAAATGTCTCGGAATCGGTAAGACTTCGACTTGCTCCAGATTATGTAATAAAGGTCATGCGAGGAAGTGGACGCGATTATATCAGCATTAAGGCACCGGATTCCATCAAAGTTTCGAGGTTAAACGTGCTCAGGGGGGAGCAATTTTAGGATGGGTGACCCCCTGGGAAGTGAACTAAAAGTTTTATAAATTGAGACATGAGAGGCAAATGAGAAGTTAGAGTAGCCTAAGAGAAACTAGAGTATATGGGATGGTTGGAGACCATAAGAAGACGCGTAAGACGAGGCAGACTAGATTGGTGAGGAGACAGAGAGTGTGTCACAGCTCGGGAATTAGGATAGGCTTGAATACCGTTTGGAAGTGTTTTGTGGACTAGTTGATAGTGTATATATATATATATATATATATATATATGGATGTGTAGGATATCCCACATATATGGTTGTATCGGTTGGGCGTGTTTGTCCCAGCAACCGGCGCTACGGTAAGGAAGGCATTAATCAAGTGAGAGTACCGAAGTTCGAGTGACAGCAAGAATAAATGGAACAAGTGTTGCAAAGTAAGCTGCTATTATTTACTATAGGTTAAGAATGGAAATTCTAGTATAACGATAATTGGAAAAAGAAAGAGAGTGAGTAGATGGAAAACAAAGAGATCAAAGTGTCGAAAGGAGGTGAAAGGTAAGAAACCTCAGTAAGTGAAGCTCCCGAGAGAAACTACCGGCAAAGCACGAGACTATTTGGGTAAGAACTCAAAGTAGGCACGTGAAAAGGGGTATAGTGTGGAAAAAGGAAACAGGAGAGGAGTGTATGAGGTTCGAGAACCGATTTCGATAAGTGGGGCTAAAGGAATAGTGACTAGGATAGGGGGATGTGAAGTAAGAGAAAGGAAGCTTAGGCTTGCGATGATGTTGAGGTGAGAGATCTATAAAAGAATAAATGTGTAGTTATATCAATATAGTTAAAGGTTCGATGAACAAGGATAGGGAGAGTGAAAGTTGTAAGGATTTTGTGCTAAGAAAAATAGTAGCGGGACGCTTGAGAAGTATGGACGCACAGATACAACATAAACACGTAGTTAAAGAAGAATTACGAGCAAGTGAGCTAAGCAAGTGAAAGGACGAATAGTGGATGGAAGGATATGAGAGTGTGGACAAAATGATGATATAGACAGAAAGTAAAAGAAAAACTTAGGATAAGAAGTCTTCGATATGTTAGGCACAGAGCTGGAAAGAGAGATGAGGAATAAGGTATAAACGAAGACTTCATATAAAGGACTGTTGGCATATAAGGAGCCCCTTAAAGGGGGGGGGGGGGGGGGGGGGGGGGGGAGACCATTTTATATTAGGCCAAAAAGGGATCGCAATATTTTCAAGCACCAGAAAGGAAAACTTATTAGCTCGGGGTCAAGGTTTAAAACATGTCGGCACATCGGAAGTAAGTAAAGAATGTTTCGAACGACAACGACTATTATAACAAAAGGGTTCATCGGACACTAGAAAATAGTTTATGGACCAGTAATTGTACGGAGCATGAGAATGTACGCTATGAAATTGTATGAATCATTGACGTGAAGCGGTATTCAATCATGGTTGTAGGGGATCCACACCGAAGAGCCAACAAGAAGTAACGATGGACTAAACGAGTGCCAATACAAAGAAATCAAAAAACAAGTATACTTGTGTCGAGGAATAATGAGGGCAAGGAACAGCCTGTGGCCATATTGGATCGTCGAGAGAAGATTGCGTATCGAAGAGGTAACTTCCGCTAAGGTATTGTGGCGAAACAGAAACAGAGAAGAGATGACCTGGGAAGTCGACGATGAGATGAAGAAGAAGTGCCCCTACTTGTTTCCGATGCCTACAGGTAATCTGAACTTTTTAAAGCGGATATGTGGAGTGAAGGATGAACTGCATGTGATAGCTACAAAGAGATCTCCCCGAAGTGTATAAGGCCCTATAAGATCCGTCGAACATTCGAGGACGAATGTTCTAAAGGGGGGGGGGGAGGATGTTATACCCCGCATTTTCAGAGCATGAGCGTGACACGTGCTTCCTCGAAATTGACTATCATATTGTCGCTACATAATTCAAACTCACGTTGATGGTATTATATTTCGCATTTTTGTACGTCGGATTATTCGTAAGCTGAGGTGGGGCCCACACATCGAGATTTTTTTTGGGACATGTGACAAGTTATATGAATCACATATGTGAAGTTAAACACAACTCAAGAAGGACCCTTGGGCCAAATCAAAGTGGAAGTCCTCCAAATAAATATTTTTAAGTAACGTTTTCGGGTGATCTGACTTCGAGGGGCAAAAACAGTATTATAAGTTTGGAATTTGGAGATATACCAAGAAATAGAAGTTGTAGATAATTGAATTATCTTTCCAACCATAGGTCATGGGTCCACAGAAGATATCGGGATAAGGAGATGTGGACGGTTTAAGACAGAAAGGTCAGTGGGCTAGGCCCAATCCGGGCCCAACCGGGTTAGGCCCATTACCCATTTCTTTTTAAGTGATATTTCATCCCTTTATCCTCATTTTTCATACCAAAAACACCAGAAATTTCTGGAAAGAGAGAGAGAGAGGAGCTTTGGAGAGAAGAAAAACCAATTTTGACCAAAATCTGAGCCCCGAATCCCGAAGCCCATGAATGGAAAAGTGTTGTACGCTGCGTTGTCTTCAATTTGAGCTAAAAATCAACCAAGGAGAAGAGTGATAACGTGTTGGCTGCATGCTTAAGGTATGAATAAGGTTCCTTTCCATTGTTAACGAGTTTATTTAGAGTTTGAACGGATTAGGACGGAGAGAATAACTGATAAATTCGTTTGCTGGTGTTGTGAATTATGGAATGAGATGTGAAGCGAATTTTGGATGAAAATAAATATATTTAACTTGTAATACATGGAGGATGTTGTTATTGATGTTGTTCATATGAATTTCGACTCCATTACGGAAATAAAATTATTAAATAGTTATATCGCAAATTTTGTTGGTTGAGGAATTTAGAAAATAGTGTGCGGGCTATTCTATGGAATATTTTGGAGTTGGAAATATTATGATTAATGTTGGTATTGTTGTTGTTGTTGTTGGTTGCTGAATTGAGAATTCGGGCTAGGCATATAAACAGGGGAGATGCTGCTCGATTTTCAGCAGAATATAAAATAGTATGATTTGAAATATGGTACAAATGTGCGATGAAAAGGCTAACATTAGCATAAATTCCTTTTAATGTAGACTTACAAGCTTGGACGAATAAGCGTAGCTTATAGGCGGTCGAACAGGTATGTTAAGGCTCGTCCCTTTCTTTCAAGGCATGATCCCGATGTTATGTGTTCATAGTTGCTTCCATATTTTCCTTGTTTTCAAAAGTTAGATGTTTATGATTTCAAGGCATGATTCTACGTTATGAATTTATAAATGTTTCCATATCTCCCTTGTCTACAAAAGTTAGAAGTCGATGTTTCCAAGGCAATGACTACTTTCCCGAGAACCCGTCAATGTTTTCCAAAAATATCCGTATTTTTTTTTAAAACAAAGGTCTATGGTATTGTAAGCTTTTATGACAAAAACAATGGATATGTTTCGCGACGATATTGATGATATTAAGGATGAGAATATTTTTACGAAGACCATGACAAGAATGATTTTCCAAAAATGGCTTCTGAAATGATCGTAGAAAGTTTTGTACTTTAAACGCTCATAACTTTCTTATACTAAATCGGATTGACCCGAAACTTGTTTTTGAGTCTTCAGAGTCGATTTACGTATGCCGTCATTCATTGCTCGTCTCATCTTATAAAAATTGTTCCTTCAAGGTGAGACAAACGACCATGGTTATTCCATAATGTAATCGGAGATTACCGACCTTACGTCACTCCGATAGAGTTGTAGCTTTCATTTGGGCTCTCATGCATGCTTTATAATCATGTATGTATTTTTTTATATAACACCGTGCCTACATGGCCGGGCAGTATAACACCGTGTCGTCCAATGGGCGGCCGGGCAGACACACCACTATAGTGGGCAGTTTATACCCCGGACGCGGGAGGCCTGGACGCGGGCTCATACACCGTTCCTATATGGACGGGCAGTTTACACACCGATACTATGTGGTCGGGCAGATTACTTACAGATATTTACATATTTTTTTTGAAAGCTAGCATGCATGGCATCCGCCCTAAGGGGCATTCAGATATACAGATTACTCTTTTACCCCATGATATGCTCAGATAGAGTTACACCGTACCCATATAGTCGGGCAGCATTACACCGTACCTATATGGTCGGGCAGCATCACACCGCACCTACATGGTCGGGCAGTTTACTTGAGATTTCCATATGTTATTTCTAGAGGTAAAGTTAACTTATATGATATCTGTCTTAAGAGGCAAACAGAGGTACAGGTTATATCCCTTCTCTATGTTGTGTTTCATGTCTTTTTTTTATGATCTTATGTTACTATTCATGCCTTACATACTCAGTACATTGCTCGTACTGACCCCTCTTCTTCAGGGGCTGCGTTCATGCCGCGCAGGTACACCCAGATGAGCTGAAGCTAGCATAGAAGATATTCCAGCAGAGTTGGTAGACTCCACTTGTTCTGGAGTGCTGCCGAGTCAGAGTATATGAGCCATGATGTTTGTTCGATGTTAGAGACTTTGCAGACAGAGTCGTGGGTATAGAGTGTCAGCTTTTTAGATATGATGAGAGCATACCTCCAGAAAGTTTGTTATATGCAGGTGAGGATCATCATCGACTGCATTCCGAAAGTATCCCTCTTGTTTGAGCATATGATAGAGGGATTGGTCAAACTTAATAGTACCAACAGTCACCCTAGGATGAATTATTGCAGATGAAAAATCTTCCTCCACTTCTGACTCATCAGCAAAAACGTTGTCGACTGGAAGTTTGTTGTCGGCCATAATAACCTGGTTTACAAAGTAGCAAACAAGGTGTGTTGGAATAGGACAAAAACTTTAAGAAGAGTAAACACTATTTAGTAATTTCAAAACTGTATTCCCCGGCAACGGCGCCAAAATTTGATATGCTCAAATTACACCTTTTAATAGCGTAAAGTGGACGATATCAAATATAGTAACCCAACAAGGTTAGGGTCAAATCCCAAAGAGAATATGGTGTGAAAAGTTTACTAAATAAGTATTATACTAATCTTGCGATCCTGGTGTATTCCAGAATTAGGGGTTTTATAAGAGTTTTGGTTAATGGACTAATTTAGAGTGACTAGTATTTTAAAGTTATAAATATATGGTTAAAAAGAACCAAGGTTGTGTCCCCGTCAGATAAAGTGTATGATCATGGATATCGATTTTGATATACTTCTAATTAATCGCTGTCTGAATGCACTTAACCTCTATGTGAATCTAGACTATTTCCCAATAAGAAAAGATTATTTCTTTCTATCCTTTTCCCAAAGATAAGAAAGTATGCATGATGAACGGTTAATTATGCCAAGTAAATTCCTCTTATTCCTAAGTGAATTTATTAAACAAGGGTTAAAGCCTTGAGTTCTTGTTATTTGTTCTTACCAAACCCTAGTTATTTTCCCAAATAAACCAAAGTTTATGGCGTTAGCTAGTGTTTGCAACCACTAACTATAACCCTAACAATCCATTATGCATATATCAATCACAATCACCAATCACAAAACACTCATCCTTGGGTTCACAACCTTAGTAAAGAAATTTAGCTACTCGTAGAAGAAGAACAAAAATAAATAATTAAGATCATAATGCTTACGAATGATTGATTGAAATTGAAGAAAAAATAATTACAATTGTTTGTAATCCCCAAATGACTTCAAAAACTATGAGTATTCAATGGTAAGGAAATAAAACTGAAATGTGGTAAATTGTAGCCTACAAGAAACCTACATCAGGTATTTATAAGAGTCTAAATCGTGAAAAACATGTTGACAAAATTTCCCCCGATGGATCAACATACGGACCGTAAAACCTGCAGTTCCTGTTCGTAAAATCTCCTTCTGCCGCCCAGATCTATGCTCCCTTTTTACGAACCATAAATATATTTTACGGTCCATACAATTGGTCCGTAAATTATTCTTTCAGTTGAGATTTGTTTTAACTGATCTACGGTGGGATTTACGGACCGTAAATAATGTAAGGTCCGTACTTTCTGCCATGAATTCCTTCTTCAAGTATGAGACTTTTCTATCACTGATCTATGGTTGAATTGACGGTCCGTAAATATTATACGATCCGTCTTTTGCTCGGTAAATCCCTACTTCAGTTATTTCTCTTTCTTGAACCTCTCTTTAGGCCATTTTCCCGACTTTCGCCACAAACACGATAAATACCCGCAACATAACATAAACACATCAAAAGACCCAAACTGGCTTGAAAAACAGGTAAAGCTCGCCGTCAAAGAGCATCAAACTTGTCAGAATTTCACGACACATCATAGGCTGACTAAGATTAGCTCACGCATATAACCTACAGAATCAAACAAAATAAGCAGATAGGCACCAACATCCACAAAAGTCTCAAAAGATCAATAATCGAGATAGCCTATGGTGTATGTAACATCCCGTAAATCCGAATAGAATGCGAAAGCATTGTACGAGTCCTTTGGAACCTTATATGTTGGGTTAAGTGCATGACTTTAGGCTAAAGACCCAAGAGGAGATGGTCAAAATTAAAAGTCTCTACAGTTTCATGAAAAGGAGGTTTGACGGTCGTCCTTTGTACCGTCGTTCTGTTCGACGCTCCGTCCTTTGCACCGTCGATTGTGAGGAAAAGAAAGTTGCTAACTGGAAATTTCATGACTTTGATGGAGCAGATCGATGCTCTGTCGATCTGTTCGACGCTCCGTCGTTTGTACCGTTGAATTGACCTATCACAAAGACCATTCGACGGAGCAGATCGACGCTCCGTCGTTCTGATCGACGCTCCGTCCTTTGTACCATCCTTTGTGCCTGCCGGGCTAAAATTATATAAGTTGCAAAATTATGGTTTTTCTTCCATTCTTTTCACTCTCAAAAACCCTAAGGACGAAAATATCTCTCTAGGGCTCCAACACTAAGGTAAGAACATCTTAATCATTGATTATCAATCCTAACAATAAAACCATGATTCTTAACACGATTCTTGTGACTAAAACCTAGGGTTTGCAACATAATTCTTCCTAAAGTGATTCAAGCTAGGATTTGGGTGTTCTTCACTAGGAAAGTGAATTGTTAAAATTTGTTCAACACACTAAGGTATGTCTCCCTTTTAAAAACCTTATTATGGATATATATTTTCTTCTCAAAGGTTCTTTATTGAATAAAAAGGTGAACTCTTCATGCAAAACCCTAATTCATGTCTTTGCTTGTGATTGGTGTGCGTGAGGGGACAAGCCCACATTAAACCTTGATTGTATTATCCTCTATATACGTATATGGAATCATAATCGTTTTCTTCTATAAGAGATGATCAGTGATGATGGTTAATTGTTGATATGGATGACTTTACAAAGAAACTAAGACAAAGGAATCTTGTTTAAAGAAGTGGAAACATTTTCATGATTATCTATGAAATTATGAATTTTCGTAATGGCATAATGAGCTTTAATGCTATTTGATGGTGTGACTACCTGAGATAAATTATGAATCGGCTTCTATGCTATGAAATTTGTTGTTATGTTTGGCCTAGCTACTCAGGAGGAAGGGTAGCCATTATGGATCCTAGTGTGTCATTGCCTAGCCATGCGGGAGGAAGAGTGGCCACCGCTGGTTCGCTACTCGGGGTGTGATTTATGCCTAGCTATTCGGGAGGAAGGATAGCCACCGCGTACTACATAGTCCGATGTGATTTATGCCTAGCTATTCGGGAGCAAGAATAGCCACCGAGAATTATATGTTCCGATGTGGTGCGCTATGCGCGATATGCTTGATTCTTGGGCCTGTATTGGCATGTGTGACATTCTTATTCTCTTATGGAATTGTTGATGACTATCATAATTGATTAAAAAGGCATATTTGAAGTTGTAACTTGACAAGAGGCTTTATAAATGGGGTTTGACACTTATTATTGAGATACATAAACTGAATAACTGTTCTTACATCGCTCTCACCTGACTGGCCAGACTAATTTCTTTATGTATTATGTACTCTATTTTCTTATTACTCATTGTCCCCGAGGCACTCACTGAGTACGAAGTTCTCAGGCATACCATTGTTATTTTTTATGGTATGTTAAGTAACGGTGAAGAGCAGGTTCTTGATACTCCAGGCGTTTAGGAAGGACTGGCAGTTGCTGCTGATTGGGTGAGCCCACACATTCATTCGTGGGACACCCTACTTATTTAATTCCATTTATTTATATTAGTTTCCGGGCTGCGTCCCGATGAGTTAGACATTTATTCCTTATTCTTAGATGCTCCTTAGTATACATTCGAATGTGGGTAGAAGAAGAGTTGTTGTTTAACTCTTTCAGGCACACTATCATGCTTTGGTTGAATTATTTAAATTATAAAGACTTTCGCTGATTTAACTCTTATATTCATGATCTGTTTGCATTTATTTTATTAAACTGTTGGAGGCGAATGTTGAACCTGGCAGGTTCAAGTGTTATTATTGCATCATTTAGGTTCTTTCGATGTTGTTCATGACGTTGGATGTCGGTCACTTCTAGGGTGGGTTTTGGGGCGTGACAAGCTTGGTATCAGAGCCCAGGTTTAAATATGTCCTAGGATTGTCGTCTGCGTCTGTGGAGCTGTGTCTAGTGGAGTTTTCCTTGTGCAGTCTGATCACCTGCATGACTGAGAAACTCCCAGGACATTTATAGGTGTTTCCTATTCTTCTTTATTCTAGATTGTGCTGTAGAGCTTAAAGTCATTTTTTTTAAATTCGCTCGCTAATTCGTGCCTCGCAGAAATGACTCTAACACGATCCAAAAATGGTAAACGAGGACGTCCCACGAAAGTTAACCGAAATCTTGGGGGCGCGAATGCTGGTAATGGAAATCAAGCACCACCTCCAGCACCGCCTGCTCCTGCTGTTCCTGTTGCGGGTGTACCTGAGATTGGTACTATGCAAATGGCTATTCAAATGTTGACTGCATTGGTTGCTGCTCAGCAGCAGCATGGAAGTGTGGGACCTCATGGTGGAGGCAGACTTAAGCAATTCCTCGACTTGAAGTCACCAGAGTTCTTTGGGTCATGAGAGATGGATGACCCCCAACACTTTTTACATGAGACCTTCAAGGCATTGAGGGCAATGGATGCCCGGGATTTCGAAGCTGTAAGGCTTGCTTCTTATCAGTTGAAGGATGTTGCTCACATGTGGTTTGAGATGTGGGAATCTGAGAGGAATGACGCTGCTTTAGCTCTGACATGGGCTGAATTTGAAGAGGCGTTTATGGAAAGGTTCTTGTCTGATGAGGAAAGAATTGCTATGGCTACAAAGTTTGAAAAGCTAGAGCAGGGTAGCAAGTCAGTTCGTGAGTATAGTTTGGAATTCAATGGTCTGTCAAAGTATGCTTTATACATGATTCCGACTGAAAAGATAAGTTGACTCGCTTTGTGATAGGCTTGGTACCATGTATCAAGTCTGCATATGCTGCTGTTGCTATGTCTCCTACTTGAACTTTCTCATCTTTAGTTGGGTTTGCTGAGCAACAAGAGAGTTGGAAAAATGAGGAGAGGGTGGATCGAGATTAGAACAAGAAGGCCCGTTTGGCGGGTGGTTTCAGTGGTAATAATTATAAGGGAGGGCAGAGTAAAGGGTATTCTTCACCTGCTCATTTTATCGCTTATTCCCATGTTAGTGTGCCTTCTGGTAGGCAAGGCCAGAAAAATAATAATAATAGTAAGTTTTCGCAGGGAAGTAGTCGTCCGCTAGTGTGGAAAGAGCGTATCTGCCATCATTGTGGGATTAGAGGCCACATCAAGAGGGAATGCAGAAAGTGGTTACGTGACATGGCTGCTATGAATAACCAAAAGAATGATTCGCCTGCTTCTGCATCAGCTAAAAGTCGACCTGCTGGTAATGCTAACAATTATATTCAGACTGCTCGTAACAACGACAAGGGAAAGAAAGTTGCTAATACTTCTGGCGGAGGGACAACTCGACTTTATGGGCTGACTCGTAGAGAGGCAGCTGAGGCTTCTGATGCTGTGGTTCAAGTATCCTTACCATCTGTTCTCATGATGCTTACTCATTGATTGATCCGGGTTCAAATTTATCCTATGTGACTCCTTATTTTGCTCTTGATATGAGTATGAAACCCGAACCTTTGTTGGAACCTTTTGCTGTTGATACACCTTCTGGTGTTCCTGTTATTGCTTCTAGAGTGTATAGAACTTGTGTTGTTGTGATTAAGGGATATGAGACCATGGCTGATTTGTATGAACTTGAGATGGTGGATTTTGATGTAATTATGGGGATGGACTGGTTGTCTGCGTGTTATGCTAATGTGGATTGTCGCCATAAGTTAGTTCGTTTTGCCTTTCCTGATAATCCTGTTATTGTGTGGGAGGGTGAAATTGCAAAGCCAAATGGTAGATTTATTTCCTACCTTAAGGCTCATAGGATGATTACTAAGGGGTGCATTTACCATTTGGTTGTTGTTAATGATACAAAGGTCGTAGTACCTGAATTTGCATTTGTCCCTATAGTTAGTGATTATCCCAAAGTGTTTCCCGAAGATCTCCCTGGTATTCCTCCTGATAGGGTTATTGATTTTAGAATTGATGTTATTCCTAACACCCAACCTATTTCTATTGCACCTTACCGTATGGCTCCGGCGGAGCTAAGGGAGTTAAAGGATCAGTTGAAGGACTTGTTGGATAAAGGTTTCATCCGACCGAGTTCCTCACCTTGGGGAGCTCCAGTCTTGTTTGTTAGGAAGAGAGATGGTTCCCTTAGGATGTGCGTTGATTACCGTCAACTTAATAAAGTTACCATTAAGAATAAATATCCTTTGCCTAGGATAGATGATCTATTTGACCAACTTCAGGGTGCTAAGTACTTTTCAAAGATTGACCTGAGGTCTGGGTATCACCAATTGAAGATTAAGGAAAAGGATATCCCGAAAATTGCTTTCCGTACTCGTTATAGGCACATTGAGTTTCTAGTCATGTCTTTTGGGTTGACTAATGCAACTGCTGCATTTATGGATTTGATGAATCGTGTGTTTAAGCCTTATCTAGACCGTTTCATTATTGTGTTTATTGATGATATTTTGGTGTGTTCTAAAAGTTGTGAGGATCATGCAAATCATTTGAGGATAACTTTGACAACACTTGAGGAGAACGAGCTTTATGCAAAATTCTCAAAGTGTGAATTCCGACTTGAGTCTGTGGCTTTCTTGGGTCATGTGGTGACTGGTGACGGCATTAAAGTAGACCCTCAGAAAATTTCAGCGGTTAAGGATTGGCCTAGACCAACTAGTGCAATGGAAATTCGTAGTTTTTTGGGTTTGGCAAATTATTACAGAAAGTTTGTGGAAGGTTTTTCGTCCATAGCCTCGCCATTGACTAAATTGACACAGAAGACTGCTAAGTTTCAGTGGTCTGAAGCTTGTGAAAAGAGTTTCCAAGAGCTTAAGACAAGGTTGACTTCGGCTCGTATTTTGACTTTACCTTCTGGGTCTAGTGGATATGTAGTGTATTGTGATGCTTCTAGAATTGATTTGGGTTGTGTATTGATGCAAAACGGTAAGGTGATTGCTTATGCTTCACGTCAGTTAAAGAAGCATGAGAAGAATTATCCGATTCATGACTTGGAGTTGGCTGTTGTGGTATTTGCTTTGAAAATTTGGCGTTATTATCTGTATGGTGAGCATTGTGATGTTTTTACTGATCACAAGAGTCTGCAATATATCTTCAAGCAGCGATAGTTGAATCTCAGGCAGAGGAGGTGGTTGGAGTTGTTGAAAGATTACGACTTGAATATCTTGTATCATCCTGGTAAGGCTAACGTGGTTGCTGATGCTCTGAGTAGAAAATCTATGGGCACGTTGGCTTATTTGCGTGCACATGACATGCCCATGGGGAAGGAAATTCGAAGACTTGCTAGCCTTGGGGTCAGACTTGATGAAACTAAAGATGGAGAG